>NC_140102.1:13981941-14159332 GCF_964237585.1 Gallinula chloropus | reverse complement strand
ACAACTCTGTGTGGCCAGCAGTTTGGTTTGAGATAAAACTCTAATGTTACGGCACAGAAACAAGCCTCTATGTCCAGATTCCCAAAGGGATTTCCTGACTCCTGTGGGAGCTCAGAACTTAAAAGGCCTTTTGGGACCTAGGACAGTGTTACTCACAAACTGGTCTCCATGAACTCAAGCCAGAGTAGAAAATCTCTGACTGGAGTATTTCATTGCCTGTGGAAGCTCACTGCATGGAGAGGCAGGAAACACTGCAAACCCCACACAGTCATTGTCTATACCTGAGTTTACTTGTTTTAGTCTCGCAGGGGAGGATGTTTTTGAGGCCTTCTGTTCTTACACTTCCCAGTCTGCTTACACTTGTCCTTCCATGTAACCTGCAGAGTTGTCAGCAGGATCTGCAATTGTTGTGTCTCAAAACACTTATTCAAAATAAAAATGACCATCGCCCTCGTTTGAGCTGACCCAAATGGCAAGACCCAACCTGTGCTCCTGCAACACCGATATTTGTCACAAGAGCCTTCTGACCCTGCTGCAGCCTCATCTGCCTCAGACCAGCTAGTACAGACAGCGTGCCAGAGGCAGCCTGAGTGGGCATGGGAAGCAGCTCCTGCTCAGCCTGAGCTGTTACCACAACCAGAATGAACCGATTCGAAGCCGCTCAGTAAGGCTCCGAGCAGCGTGGTGGGGTTTATCTGCAGAGGTACTCGGGGGTGGCAGGATTCTCCCTTCAAACACCTCTCCAGGGAGGCAAGAGAAAATAAACCTAGGCCACTTTTTAAGGACAAAAGTTTACCTTTGAAAACATACTCAGAGTGTGTATACAAACACAGGCTTAGTAACATAGTCTAAGGATTAAAAATAAGCATGGTTTAAAGATCATTATCATTTTGCTGCCCAGCCAAGTGAGAGTATTAACAGTTTTAGCAACAATACCTCCGTGCAAAAGAAATCTAACAGCTAGTTACCACACACACACCCCTTTTCTTTAAAGGTTTTTCTCTCCTACACCGCTGAGCAAAACATCCACCAACAGGGTGGTGTCACACCCACACCAGAGTTGGGCTTTTATAACCTTCCCAGCAAGAAGCACCTTCGGCTCAGGTGGGTTAATGGAGAAGGAGACTCTGAAGGGTCGTTACACTGGGACTGTTTCCCCTTTAAGCAGGCAGTTTGGGCGTGTGGGGAGCTACAGGACAACTTCCAATGACAGATTTTGCCATCTCTGCTCAGTTTTCCACAGCCAGCAGAGCCCTGTGTAGTTTACTGGAAGACATTTGGTTGAGCAGCAATCATAAAGCCATCTCATGCTTTACCTGGGTGGTCTGTGCATATCCTTGGGCTGGCTGAGGTGCGTACGCGCTGTAGCTGTAAGAGGAATTTGAAGAGGTTTACAATGCGTCCCCACACTCCCTACTCACACAAAACATCTCTCCAGACCATTTCTGTACATCCAAATCATTTCTGCTGAAACACGATGGTAATACAGTACCTAGAAGCTAATTTGCAGATGTACCTGAGTTAAGACTAAACTCTGATTATTAGATACTTATATATGACATCTTTTTAAACCAGAGAGGATAAAAGCGTAATGCTACTTACCCCTGCTGAGCTGCAGCTTGACTATAGGTACTATAATCTGCAAGAAAAGGGGGAAAAAAAAAAGAGAGAGGGGGGAAAGGTTGACAAAGGCTTAACAAAATTAGCAGTGTAAGAGCACAGCAGCTGGAATTTCCTCCTGCAGCTTGAAAGAGCTGCAATAAACCGCTGGAAATCCAGTTTCAAAAGAGTGCAAGGTAAATGCGCTTTTTTCAGGCTTTTCTAGGGGAAACAAAACCCTCTCTTCCCTTCATTGTTACTGCCAATCGCAGCAACAACTTTGATCTCAAATGACCCTACTTTAATTTAACTGCCACCTTGGATAACACCCAAGGGGGTTGGCAGGAGGTGGAGGGGGGTTGGAACAAAAGAAACACTGGGGCTGACACAACCCCCTGCCTTGGTTTCAAAGGGCCAGGTTGGAAGCTTCTGGCTCTGTAGAAACCACCTTGTTTGGTTCTTTCTATTTAACTTTCAAGGACACAAACGGCTGGAATGTTCTAACACTTGTCCCCTAGCAGGGTTTCCGAAGGGCAGTTAGCAGTAATTCCTTTCTTACAGCACCAATTTAACGCCATTACCCTGATTTAGAGACCTGAGATGCCGAATATCCAAGCAGAGAAGTCTCTGCTGAGCTGGTTCGCTGGTGGGAATGGAAAAGGCGCCCACATGGCAATTACAAGGCTGTATTTTCAGTGATTACAGCTCCTGAGCTCAACGCTTCCCCTCAAAGCCGCCAACCAACTCCAGTTCCCATCCAAACGTCTCCAGCAACGACGAATTCGTCGCTCAGACCAGCCAGATTCCAGCTCTGCCAGGACCAGGAGAGGACAGAGAAATGGGGAACGACTTCAGAGCTCGATCGCCTCTGCTGCTCTGCCTGAGCTGGAGGCAGAAGCTGGATGCTAGCAGGGATCTCCTCAGGCAGAGCCAGGCAGTCCCGTGCAGGGAGGTTTCGGCGTGGGGGCACCTCAGGGTATGTTCATCTCGGGGAGAAAACTGAAGATTAGGAGTTTAGGGAACCTGGAACATCCCAGTAACGGCTACTTTAACACAAAGGAGCACCAGGAATAACTCTGGAAAAGCTCTTTTCATCCACCAGCACCCAGCTCCTCAGGGCTGCGGGTTCATCTCTCCTCTCCAACCCCCCTCCGCAGCTTTTCCTCCGTCGCACTTTGCTGATGCCAGAGCTGGTGACCCTGGGATGTGTGTTGATGGACAAGGAAGAGCTGTGACTCGGGCAGTGAATTTTGAGAGATACTAATTACCCTGACCTTGCACTAGAGCCCAGGAACCGGTACGAGCACGGAAGGGAGACGATGGAAATACCCCACACAATAAAGCTGAACTGCTAACCAGAGGCTTCGGCGCTCCCGAGACGCACCGCACAAGTTGTTAAACTGCCCTGGCACCACTCCTGCTTTCTTTGCAGGTTGTCATGTTTAATACTGAAAATCCAGCTTGTTACATTCAGGGCTGATGCTCTTTTGGGGTTTTTTTTTTTCAATTTTCCAGTCCACACGTGGCTCTGAGCTCCACTGAACCCCGAGCGTTACAAACCACTAATGTCCATTCCCCCCCACCCATCTTCCCTCTTGCCTCCTTGTACCACCTCTCCATTCTCCCCCACAACTCAATGCCTACCCTCTTCCACACATCTCCTGTTCTACAAGCCTCTTTCTTCACCCTCCTGCTCCCCAAACCTCATTATTCCTCATTTAATTCTCATTTTCTGCCCCCTGTTAGGTTACATCCCCAACTTTCTCCCCTTGCCAGTAGACCCCCAGGAACATACCACCCTCACAAAGAGCTGCTGGGGCTTTGAGTAACACACATGGTGCTCAACTAAACACCCATCACACACTCCTTCTTACAGCCTTCCCCCAGTCCCACCCAGGCACCACATCTCCCCACCTCAGCAGGATTTAAATCCAGGTGTTGAATTTGCAATTTGCCACCAGGAATCTCCTAATTCACTCGAGTTCAGATTAACACAAAACATTTGGGGAGAAAAAAAAAAAACCAAACAATATTATTCCAGTTCATTTAGTTAAAACCCTCTCAGAGCCTTTATTTCCAGTGGGAAATCAATCTTCATCCTTCTATTTCACGAGGCTCAAGAGCACAATAGCTGTGCCGAAAATAGCAGCTCCCATGGAAGAACATTTCCATGTCTTGAGTGGAAAAGCAGCTGCGTTTTTAAAGCCCATTTCCACAATTCCATCGGCACGTGTTACTTTAGGAACTTTCGGGTTGCTCGTTTGTTTCCCCCCCGCCCCCTCCAAGGTGATACTCCTCATATTCCCCCGCGGCTTGGGATGCTTCTTCCCCCCACGGAGAGACCCGACCTTTCGGCTGGTTTCAGGCTCCTTTAAAGACTGATATTGCTGAGCTTTGGTTTTAACCGACTCGCACCCAGCCGGAGCTCTCGTTTAAAGGCACATTTCCCCCTGTTTTGCTTGGCTGGCTTTATTTTTTCTTTAAAAAACACACCACGTTTGGGAGCGGGAAACCACCCTGCAGCGAGAGGCCGAAGGAAGCCTTGGGGAAGGGCAGGGATCTCCTGGTAGAGCGGAACTCCAAAGAACCTTCTGGGGCCGGGGCACGCAGGACGCGGTGCTGAGGACGCCCCTCTCACGGGCACCCGGGGAGGGACCGAGGGGATCCCGGCCACCGCGAGGGCAGCGCTGCTGGGGGTGGGGAGACGGGTGCGCGGGGGACAGGACGGCCACGGAGCCCGGGAGGGAGGGAGGAGGGACCCCACCACCGCAGCGCGGGAGGGCCGGGCCCAGCGCCTCGCCTCGCCTCGCCCCGCCGTGACAGGGCCGCGGCCCGGCCCCGAAGCGCTGCCCCCGCCCCGCTCCCCACAGTACGGGCGGTCCCGGCACGCCGCCGGCGGATCCGGCTCCGGGCTTAGGTTCATCCCGTCCGGGTGGGCCCCGGCTCCGGAGGCCGGCCGAGCTCCCGCAAAGGCCCCGGGCCGACCCGACCCCCCCCGGCCCCGCTCACCCGTCGACGCCATTTTCTCGCCTTCCTCCTCCGCGCTCCCAACGTCCGGCCGCCGCCGCCGCCCCGCACCGCGCATGCGCCGCCCGGCCCCGGCGGGACGTACCACGGCGGCGGCGGGGGGAACCCCTGGGCGGCCGTCACCGAGGGCTGGCTTCGCCCCATCCCGCTGCCCTTCCGAGGGCTCTCACCGTCCGCGAACAACCGGCACCGCCCCGCGCCGCCGCGGCTGTTGTTCGAGAGGACGGTTCTCCAGCAGCGCTGGGTGCTTCTCCCCCCCCCAACAACTGGCAGAGGGATGGTACGGCCCTCGGCGGTTAGGGACCGTCGCGCAAGTGCCGTTCGGGCCGGGAGGCGGAGCGGAGGGCGGGGCCGAGCCGGCGTGATGTCATCGTCGGCGTGATGTCATCGTCAGACGTCACGTGGCTGCGAGCGGCGCTGCCGGGCCGTGCGGTGGGGCGTGCTGTCAGAGCCCGGCAGCGTGCGGGGGTGTGGTCCCCCCTGGCATCACGCTCTGGCGAGTGACGCCGTGAGCTGCGCATGACGTCACCAGCTGCGCATGACGTCACCAGCTGCGCGTGACGTCGCCAGCTGGCACGTGGCACGTGCTAGCGGCTGACACCGCAGGCCGAGCCCCCGCGTTGTGCCACCCCACCCTGCCCACGCGGCGTGAGCGCGGTGGCGTGATGTCACGTGTGACGTCACTCTGCCATGCTGTCGGTGGTGGCGTCCCATGAGGCCACAGGTGCGCTGCAGGGCCAGCCCCACCTGCCACAGCACCCCGGGGGATGCCCCTGACCCCAGCAGCTGCCCCCAGCCCTGTGTCCCCCCCCAGCACCCTGTGCCATGTGCCCCCCACCCTGGCCTGCCAGCCCGGCTGCCCTGCCCAGGGTGGGTGTCCCTTGGGTGCTTTGGTGTGGGTGGGTGTCCCATGGGTGTCACTGTGTAGGTGTCCTGGGTCCCCGCATCCCATCTCCCCATGGCCAATCCCACCCCACCGCAGCCCCAGAGACGCCCCGTGGGACGCTGCCGCTGCCCCCAGCCCCCCCACTGTGGGCGCAGGGGACCCCCTCCAGCCCCCCCCCCCCCGCCCTGTGGCAGCACCCATGGGTGCCCGCTCCACCCGGGGTGCTCAGTGACGCCACAGGACGCGGGTTCAGGAGGCGTTTAATGACCTCGAGGGTCCCAAAGCGGCGAGACAAAGCGCACAGCGCAGCGGGGTCCCCACCCAGGGGATCCCCACCGACATCCCCCCCCCCCCAAGAGCCCCTTCCCCAGCGCGGGGGTGGCCACGGGGGCTCGGGGAAGGAATTAAGCACCCCCAGAGCTGCACATCGGGGTGGGGGCAGAAAAGGGGGGTGGGGGAGCCATGGCACCCCCCCTTCCCCAGGGGGGGATGCGAGCAGTGGTGATGAAGGGGCAAAGCAGGGGGGGCCGGTGCCGTGCCACCGGCTAGCACCAAATGCCCTGTGGGGCTGGGGGGACACAGCGGGGTGACCCCCACCCTGCCCCCCCCCCAGAGACGATGCTCCTGCCTGTACCGACACGGCGGTGGGCGCAGGGTGGGGGGTGACAGTGCAGGGACCCCTTCCCCTCCTGGCTCCGTCACTGCCTGCCGGGGGGCCGTGGGTGGGGGGCCACGATGCGGTAGGGGGGCTGGCTGCTGCCACGTTTGCTGCGGGGGAGCCCGGGCGCTGTCGTGCCAGGGGGGGCACTGCCCGAGCCAGGCTCTGGTTCTGTGGGGGGGCAAAGGAGAGAGGTGTCAGGGTGTGTGGGGGGTGGGATACCAGACACACACCCCCCCCCAGTCACCCCATCATCGGGTGCTGCTGGTGGGGGTCCCCCACCCCGCAGAAATGGGCTCTGATGTGCTCCGGCCACGCAGCAGCGTCGTGTCCCATGGCTCCAGATTCCCCCCCAAGGGACCCCCATGCTGGGAGGGGCACACCGGGCCCAGGGAAAGGGGGACACACACAGACAAGGCCCCCCCAGCTGGCACCCCTGCCTGGCACACCCGCTGGCACCCCGAGGGCAGGAAAGCACAGCTGGAAAGTGGAGGCAGAGGGAGGGGAAGGGGGGAGCACCTGCCGCCCCCCAGCTGGTGCCAGGGACTCCCGTGGGTCAAGGGGGTCCAGAGACCCTGTCCATCCTTGGAGAGCTCCAGGTATGCTCTGGGGACAAGAAGGTCCCCAAGGGTCTCCCTTGGTTTGAGAAAGGCTCCATGGTCTTCCCTTGGTCCTTGGGGATCTCCAGGGTTCCCTTGGCCCAAGAGGGTCCCAGTGGGGGTCTCTCTCAAACCAAGGTCTCCATGGTCGCCCTTGGTTCAAGAGGGGCTCCAGGGTTTCTCCTGGTCCAAGAGACTCTTTGTGGGCTCCCTTGGTCTCCTTCGGTTTGAAAGGGGCTCCAGGGGCTCCCTTGGTCCTTGGGGAGCTCCAGAGCCCCCTTGGCCATGGGTGTCTCTCTCAAGCCAAAGTCTCCATGGTCCCCCTTGGTTCAGGAGGGGCTCCAGGGGCTCCCCTGATTTACAGAGCTCCACAGTTTCTCTTGGCCCAAGAGAGTCTTCATGGTCTCCCTTGGTTTGAGAAGGGCCCCGTGGTCTCCCCTTGAACCTTGGGGCGCTCCAGAGTTCCCTTGGCCCGAGAGGGTCCTGGTGGTGATCTCTCCCAATCCAAGAGTGCTCCAGGGACCTGACCCCGGGGTGAGGGGGGTCTCCAGCCCCTCATGCTCCATGCCCGCTCCCGGGGAGGGCCGCGGCGCACCCAGCGCATGCGGGGAGGGGAGGAGGGAGGGAAGGCGGCGCCGTTACCTGGCCAGATGATGGCTTCCAGCAAGGTGACCCTTCTAGCCAGGACCTCCAGCCGGGCCTGCTGCCGCAGGAGGGTTTGGAAGCTACTGGCCTGGGGGAGAGTGAGAGAGCAGAGCAGAGCGCGCGTTCGCCCCGCCGCGGGCACGGCCTGGGGGGGCCCAGGGCACGGCCTGGGGGGCGGGGGGCACAGCCTGGGGGGCAGGGGGCACGGCCTGGGGGAGCGGGGGGCACGGCGTGGCGCAGGGGACGCGGTGTGGGGGGCGTAGCGCGGCGTGGCGGGTGTAGCGCGGGTGCAGCCCTGGCGGGATGGGGGGGGGTGCCGGAGCGCCGGGTGGGGGGTGCCAGGTCTCCCAGGATGGTGCTCCTGGTCTCAGAGGGGTGCCGAGGGGGCTCCCGTGGCCCCAGGGGGATGCGAGGGGCTCCCCCATCCCCGTGGGGCCAGGGGGGGCCAAGGGGGTCCCTTGAGCTGGCCCTGCAGCAGCTGCAGTTGCCTCGGTGTCCCCGGCAGCGCCCTGATGGGGACATGGTTGTCCCCTGCCTGGGCGAGTCCCAGCGGGGTGCTCCCTCCACCAGCCCCCGGACATGTTGGGGGGGACGTGTCCCCAACCTGCCTGGGGGGGCCACCAGCTTGTCCCCGAGACAGAGCCTGCAGCGAGCGTCCCTGCCCGAGGTGGGCACCCCGGGCCCTGCCCCAGGGTGGGGGGGGGGTGTGCCCAGCTGTGGGTGCAGGCAGGGGGTGCCCCGGTGACCCTCACCCTAGGACAGGTCCCCAGTGCTGGCCATGATGCCACAGTGTGGGTGATGACATCATGCACGGCTGATGACATCACACCACAGCCAAGGCGGGGCTGACACCTTGCCCCAGGGTGCCTGAGCCCCAGCGAGCCAAGGGCCCCCGTGACGTCATGGGGACCTGGTGACCTGCCGGTGGGGACGGGGGGGGCCACCCTGTGGAGTGGGGGGGGGCCACCCCGGGGGTCCCCGTCCCCTCCCAGGGCCCGGGCTGGCCCCCCCCCCTACTCACCATAGAGCCCAATCATTGTTTCCAAGATTAAAACCCTCTCCGCTAAAATCTTCAGCGCCTCACGGAGCTGGTGCAAACCCTCCCCCTGGGGAGAAGAGAGGGATGGGGGTGAGGGGGGGGGTCGGACCCCTGCATGGCCCCGGGCCACCTCCCCTGGGAGGGGGGGGGGCACAGGTACCCCCCACTTCCTGTGATGCTGAGGAAGAAATTGGGGGTACATGGAGGGTGGGGCGGTGCTGAGCCAAATCCACCCTGTGCCCCCTCCCTGTGATGGGCATTCCAAGGGGGGCTGTCTCTCCCCTTCCCCCCCCACCAGATTTTTTGGGGGGAAGGGGCAGTCGTATTGATGATGTGACCCCATCATGGGAGGGGACAGTGTGCAGCAGTGGCACGCCCCTGGCTCCAGAATCTGGGGGGGGGCGGAGGGGAACCAGCCCAGCCAGGGATCCCTGCCCCTCAGCAGGGTGCCAGGGATGGGGCACAGGCACAGCCAGGAGCCCCCACACCACCGCCAGGGTCCTGGCGTGGGGCAGCACCAGGGACCCCCATGTTGTCACTGGGGTCCAGGGGACAAAGTGTGGGGCACCGGGCACAGCTGGGGACCCCCACGCCACCACTGGGGACCCAGGGATGAGACACAGGGGAGAGCAGTGGAGGGGGCTGGGGTTCCACCCCCATGCCCATCCCCGACACCCGTGGGGAGCTGCCCCCCATCAGCAGACGTGTCCCCTCTCCCCTCCCTGGGGACCCCCCACTCACCCAAGCGCCCTTCTCGCCCGGCTCGCCCCTGGGGCCCGGCTCGCCCTGAAACACAGAAAGGAGAGGGCCTGGCAGGAGGGGGGCACGGGAAGGGGGGGCTGCACCCCAGGGATGGGGGGCCTGACCCACCAACCTACCTGTGCCCCGTCCTGCCCACGGCTGCCCGGGTGACCCTGGGGAGGGAGAGAGCCTGTCAGCCCCAGGGAGAGGGGGGCACGGCTGGACCCCCCCTCCCTGCAGAGCCCCCCCCAACTCGTGTCACGGTGCTGGGCTGGCAGGACTCACCCTGTCTCCCTTCTCCCCAGGGGGGCCGGCAGCTCCGGGTGCCCCGGCTCTACCCTGTGCAAGGACAAGATGGGTGCTGTCAGCCCCAGGGTGGGGTCCAGGGTGGGGGGCTCAGGCCACCCCGTGGCCCCCCACCACCAGTACTCCCAGCACTTACATCAGGTCCTGGGGGGCCAGGTGGCCCGACGGGACCGGGGGGGCCTGGGGGACCTGCAAGGAGAGGGCACACAGCTCAGTTTGGTCCTCGTGGGGTGCCCCACATCGGGGGGTGGGGGGGGGGTGTCACACACTCACCCATTGGCCCTGCAGGTCCGGGGGGCCCAGCAGGACCCACAATGCCCCCCACGGTGTCAATGAAGGTGTTGGAGAGGAGCGGGTCCCCTGAGACAGAGCACGGGGGGTGGGTGGGGGGCACATCACCCTGGGGCCCCCCACACCACCCAGCCAGGCAAGATCCGGCCATACCACCCCCAGCCTGGGTGATGCTCCCAAATTCCACCCCCCTCCAGGGCAGGGATGTGCTGCTCTGGTGCAGCTTCCTCCCTTCAGCCCCATCCTGGGGGGGTCAGCCCAGGGAGGGGACCCCCACTGCAGCCCCCCCACCCTCCCCAGCCTCTCCTTACTGGGCTCAGCTATGCGGGGTATCGCTGGCCCCACGGGGGCAGGGGGTCCTGGGGGGCCAGGGAGCCCAGGTAACCCCCTCTCTCCAGGGAGCCCCCTTGCTCCATCCCGACCAGGTGGTCCTGGGGGGCCAGGGGGACCTGCAGGGAGGAAGAGGAGGGTGTGAAGATTGGGGGGGGTGCCTGTCAATCTCCCGATGCCTGAAGCTGTGTGGTGGCGTTGGGAGCCCCAAAACCTCTGCACCAACCCCCTGACATCCACCCAACAGGAAGGGGTTGCTCAGCCAGAGCTGGGCCCCAAGGCTGAGACACCCCCCTGCCCCCCACCAACCCCCACAGCAAGGCACCCCATCCCCTCTTACCTGGTGGTCCCACTGGACCCTTCGCCCCAGGGATGCCCGATGGTCCCCGTCCTCCTGCGTCTCCCTTGGGACCCGAAGGGCCCCGCAAGCCAGGTCTCCCTGCAGCCGAGCAGCATCCTCAGGGGAGCACCCCAGGGACAGCCCCTTGGCAGGTGCCCCCCACCCATACCCAGTGCCCACTCACCACCATGCCCCTGCACAGTTCCCTGATGCCACCCTGATGCAGGGAGGGGAAGAATTGGTCGGGGGGGGAGCGCACCCCAAGGGCAGCAGCCCCACACTGGTGCCCCCCTGCCCCAAACCAAAGCTCTTGGAGGGGGGCAAAGCCCATCAGATCCTCCCTGGAGTTGGCCCAGTCCCCATATGTCACCACTGTCCCCTGAGGGTTGTAGGGATGGGACTGCAGCCCCCAAGGTGAAGGGTTCCCCAGGTGCCTCCCCCACCCCCAGTACTGAGAGCACCCTGGTCCTTCTCCCAGCAATGGCACCGCCAGCACCATGGGATGCAGCATTGCCACCAATGGAGCCCCAGAATGTGGGTGGCTGGGGGTTGGGGAGGGGGGCAGCTCCCTGCACTCCCACTTACCGTCATCCCCTGGGCTCCCACGGGCAGCTGGGGACCCCCAAAGCTGCCCAGTCTCCATCCCCCTACCCACTGAGGTGGGGGGTTCAGCCACTGACAGTCGGGCCACCTGGCAAAGAGACAGGGGGGGAGGATGGGTGCCACCCCAGAAGGCGACACCCCACAGGCTCCTGTGCCCCTTGAGGGGTGGCCAGACACGGGGTCGGGGGCATTTTGGGGGTCTCACCTGTGCCTCGAGGGTGGCGAGCCGGGCCGTCAGCTCCCCGACACGGCTGCAGTTCAGGCACCCTGTGGGGGGGAAACAAGGGGGGGCACAGGCGGTCGGGTGGGGGGCACCCACCCCTCTTTGTCCATGCTGATGCAGCACGTGGTGGCAAAGGGGGGGACACCCACCTGAGAAAGCCGTGGGGCGCAGGGGGGGCCGTCGTGCGGCTGCGTCGGGGCGCCCGGCGTCCCGCAGGGCGAGGAAGGTGTGGGTGTCTGCGAGGGGTGGGGAGGGGTCAAGAAGGGAGATCTCCCCAAAGTCCTTGGGGCTGGGAAAGCCTGGTTCCCCTCACCCCAAAATGTGTGTGTGGGAGGCATTGTAGGGGGTTCTGCCCCATCCCTGCTCCTGGTGAGCCCCCAGCCCACTCCAGGCCCCAGGGCACATCCCCCAAAACCCATGTGGGACCAGCCAGATCCTCCCAGCCCACCCACAGCCACACACCAACTCCCCTCCCCCCAACCCCACCATGGACCCAAACCAGACTCCCCCAAACCCCCACAAACCCTCACCCTGGCCCCCCAAACCCTCCCTGTTCCTGAAGCACCACCCCCCAAAACACCCCTACGGCTCCCCAGTGACCCCCCCAGCTCAGACGTGGGGGTGGCTTTGAAGGGGGGGGTGTCAGTTCCTGGCGACACAGCCCACCCCCATCGCAGGGTCCCAGCACCTTGTCCCCCACCAAGGGACCCTGGGGACAGCAGCTCGGGGCCACCCAGCACGGCAGGATCAGGGTGTCTGGAGCAGAGCTGGCGGCAGCGCGTCGCTCCCACCCCCCGCTCCCCCCCACGCTGCCACCCCACCCCGGCACAGCCACCGCCATGCTGCAGGGGACAGCCAGCCCTGCCCTAAGCGAGCCCAGATGTGGGGCACCCAGCCAAGCACGGAGCGGGAGGAGGAGGAGGAGGAGCCCCCCTCGCCTCGCTCCCCTCCCCTCCCATGCTGCTGCCACCCAGCTGGCTCCCCAGCTCCTTGTGCCAGCCACTGCCCTGCAGATCCTTGGTGGCACCGTGCTGTCCCCAGGGTGCCCCCACCTCTGGGTGCCCCCTGCTATTCCCCCTGTGCACCACAGAGCCAGGGCTGGGCTGGGGACCCACAGCCAGGCTGCTGGGGCAGAGGCAAGGAGGAGGAGGAGGGTGATGGTGGGGATGAAGACCCCCTCCCCCAGTAAGGAGGCAGGCAGGGTACCACCACGCATGGCGCAGCCTTGCACCCATTCATCCACGTGCAGGCACACAGGGACAGCAGGCAGGCAGGCATCTCCTCGCAGCATCCCCTCCCACCCAGACAGAAACATCCACCCACCTGTCCGTCTGTCCATCCACACCCCATCCCAGTTATCCACCTTTCCAGTTCTCCACCCCTGGGCACAGCAAGCCCCCAGCACCCATCTGCCCAGCCACCTCTGCACCTACCCAAAACACTCACTGTCAGTCCTTCTGCCCACCCACAGGGGTCTCTGTCCTTCCACCCACTCATCCACTCAATGATCCATCCACCTACAGGAACATCCATCCATCCATCCATCCATCCATCCATCCATCCATCCATCCATCCATCCATCCATCCATCCATCCATCCATCCATCCACCCCACCCTCCCCACCCATCCCCAGCAGTGACCTGATGCCCAGGTGCCACATCCCACGTGCAGCCCCTGGGTGACACCACCCCACCCTGTCTCTCCAAGGACCAGCAGCCCAGCACTGGGGCAGGATGAGGCCCCTTCCCACAGCCATGCTGGCCCTCACCTTCCTCACAGTTGGCCCCAGTGTGCCCGGGACAGCACCTCCACTCCAGCGCCGTGACTGTCTTGTAGGTCACCCTGTAGATGGGCCGGACGATGGTGCGGTAGCTGCTGGCACAGAGTGGGGAGATGATTTCCAACCCACCCCCCACCTTGACCCCCTGGGAGCAGTGGAGCCCCACAGGGTGCTGGGGTGGGATGCAGGGTGCTGGGGCAGGATGCAGGGTGGTGGTGGGGGATGCAGGGTGCTGGGGTGGCATTCGGCGTACTGGGTCAGGACGCAGGGTGCTCGGGTGGGATGCAGGGTACTGGAGTGGGATGCAGGGTGCTAGGGCAGGTTGCAGGGTGCTGGGGCGGGATGCAGGGTGCTGGGTCAGGACATGGGGTGCTGGGTCAGGACGCGGGTGCTAGGGTGGGATGTGGGGTGCTGGGGTGGGATGCGGGGTGCTTGCTCCCCGGGGACCCCCGCGGTGCCGCTCACCTGCCCCCGCTGCAGGCCAGGGGCCAGCGGCAGCCCTGGAAGACCCTCTGGAGGAAGGTGCCATTCTGGATGTGGCACGACACGGTCCGTGTCACCGTGTAGGAGCACCAGTTGCTGGAAGGGAAACATGGCATGCATGGTCAGTGCTGCCTGGGGGACACTGCGGGGCGGGCAGAGGTGGCACTGCCACCTGGGCTGTAATCCCTCCCCATCCCAGGGGCTTCTGTCCCCCAGATTGCCCCGGGAGATGCTCACTCCCAGCTTTTGGGGTGCCCGCGGGGGGACCCTCTCCTCCATGGGCTGCCCTGGCAGGCTGGGGGGAGCTGGGGCCCTGCATTCCTGCCGCATTCCCGGCCCAGCACAGTGCTGGCGCCGGCTGGCCTGGAGCAGGGCCCGGAGCCCCCCCCTGCGCCCCCGACCCACCCTGCACAAAGGCTCCTTTCTTTGGGCGCCTGCCTGCCCCACGCCGGCTCCTCATGCCAGGCTCTGCCCACCCTGCCTGCCCCGGGCATCGCCCCCCCACACCCCCAGCCTCAGTTTCCCCTTGCAGGGACACAAACACCCTGGTGCCACCACACCGGGTGCCCCCACCCCGGTGGCAGGCAGGACTCGCTGTACCCCCGGAAGCTCTGAACTCCCAACACTGCACGATTTGGGGTCAAACCCAAGGATTTTGGGACCGCCGCAGCGCTGCTCAGCCCCTGCGAGCAGGGAGGTGGCGGTGGCGGGGACGAGTGGGCGCCGCAGGGGGACAATTGTCTGGGAGGGGATGGGGAGGGGGGACGACACAGCAGGGTGGCACAGGGCTTTCCGGCCGGGCAGCGTCCCAGGCGGCCCCGTGCCAGGGCCACGAAAGCGCTGAGCACGCCAGGGCTGTCTCCACGCTTCTGCTGCCGCCCCACCATGCCAAGCGGGGTCCTGAGGGGAGCAGCAGCACCCCCGAGCCCCCTACCCAGGGTGACAGCCCCCAGCATCATCCCCCCCCGGGCCCTGGGGTGGGCATCCAGCTGCTGGGTGATGTTTCCCACGCATCTGGGGCCGCTGTGTCGGGAAGCGGCTGCGCCGTCTCGGGCTGAGGATGCAGCAGCGGTGCCAGCCCCAGCTGCGCAGGGTGCCCGCGGGGGTGGGGATGGGGATGGGTTCCGGCCCGTTTTGCATCCTGGCTGGCAGAAGGGGGATGTGGGGGAATGCCCTCCCAGGGAGCGGGGCAGGAGCCGGCGGGCATCGGCGTGTGAGCGCTCGCATGGCCTGGCCTGACCTGGCCCACCCGCTGCCAGGCCGGCACTCGTGCATCGAGTGGGCCCGGGCTCTGCTGCCAGGGCATGTACCCACCTGGGGCAAAGCCCACACTGGGGTGGGCTCCAAATCCCACCTCCCTTCTCAAAACCAGATGGTTGGACTCGTGCCCCCACCTTTCCTCTGCTTGGGCACATCGGACCGCAGCGATGCGTTAGCGCAACGAGAGGGATGGGGTGGGGGCTTGTGGGCCCCCTCAGTGGCAACAGAAGGGTGCTGGGTGGTGGGTGCTGGGTTGTGGGCTGGGGGCGATCCGTGGGGGATGCAGCAGGGTGGTGCCAAGGTGCTGGGGGCTTCCTGGGCTTGGCCAGGAGGGGAAGGGGAAATGAGGCAGCTTCTGCCCGTTGCCTCGCCGACCCGAGCGGAACCGGGAGGTCCCGGCAATCCGGTGCCGGAGACACGGACGGAGCCAAAGATTTCCTGTAAACAACCCCCCCCGCCACCCCCCCTGCCGCTCCGGCGGGACGGGCAGGACTGTGGGGACAGGGACCACGGCCCTCCCTAAACTGGGCAGCGGGCTGCCCCAAGCCCCTGCCACCTCCGAGGGACAGACAGGACCCTGGGCCAGGGCTGCTCATTGGCCCAGCAGCCCCAATGTGCCCAGAAGCCCCAGCAGCCCCAGTGAGCCCAGTCGCCCCAGCGCATCCAGTAGCCCCAGCAGCCCCAGCCTGGTAGCTCTCACAACCCCAGTGATGATGCCAGAAGATCCAGTAACGACCCCACAAGTCCCAGAAAGCCCTGCCAGCCCAGCCACAGTAAGCCCCAGTGCCGGCAGCCCCCAGCAGCCCCTCAGCCTTTCCAACCCCCGTAGCCTCAGCAGCACGGACCAAGCAGCCCCTGCCCTGCCCTCCCTCGGTGCCCCGGTTCCGGCTGCCTGCCGCGCTCGGTACCCGATGCTCCCCGGTACCCAATGCTCCCCGGTACCCACAGCCCCCTCGATACCCACAACCCCCCCGTGCCCGATGCTCGCATCCCCATCTGCCCGGTGCCCCCCAGCGCCCGGTCTCCCCCTCCCCGGTTCCTGCGCTCCATCTCCTCGGTGCTTCCTACCGCCCATGCCGGGGCCCTTCCTCACCCCCCGTGCCCCCGATGCCCCCGGTGCCCCCGGTACCCCGGGAGCCGGTACCTGCGGGCGGCGGGCTGCAGCACGGCCGGGCTCCAGGAGCCGGCGGCGGGCGGCGGCAGTAGCAGCAGGCAACAGAGACACAGGCAGAGCCCCAGGGGTACGGGCAGGGGCAGGCAGCGGCGGCAAGGGCCCCGGCCGCGGCCCGCCATGCCGCTCCGCTGGGCACGGCGTGGGGCGGCGCTGCCCGGGCACCGGCACCGGCACCGGCACCGAGCGGGGCGGCGAGCGGGGGAGGGGAGGGGAGGGGGAGGAGGGAGAAAGGGGGAGGGATGGAGGAGGAGGAGGGGGAGGAGGGATACCCCCGCCCCCCCTCCCCTCCGTCGCCCCCCCCCCCGCCTTCCGCCCCGCTGGCCCGGGGGTCCCGGCACGGACGGGGGATGGGGGGCATGAGACACCCCCCACACACACACACACACACACGGGCGGGATTGGGATTGGGATTGAGATTGGGATCGGGGGGCGGCCGAGGGACAGTCGAGAAGAGGCCGGGGCGGGGGCGGGGGGTCGCTGTTGGGCGGGGAGCTCAGGGCAGGGAGGGGGCACGATGCGGGGGCTGCAGCTGAGCGGGGTGGGAGCCCCTCCGCGGGGGTACACGCGTGTGTGCGTGTCCTTGTGGGGGGCTACATGTGTGTGTCCCCTTGTGTGGGGTACACCCGTGTGTGTGTGTGTCCTTGGGGGGGGTAGACACGTCTGTGTGTGTGTCTGTGTGTCCTTGTGAGGGGTACACACGTGTGTGTCCTTTTGTGGGGTACACACGTGTGTCCATTGGAGGGGTATGCGTGTGCCTGCGTGTGGGGGGGGGACATGTGTGTGTGCATCCCTGTGTATGTGTGAGTACACACGTGTGTGCACGGGTACTCGTGTGCATGTGTCTGCATGTGCATGAGCACACACGTGTGCATGAGCACACACGTGTGCATGTGTGAAGGTGTGAACCCACATGCCAAGCTGCCTGTCCACGTGCGATGCGCTGTGGGTCAGTGTGTGTCTGTGCACACACGAGTGTGTGTGTGTGTGTGTGTGTGTGTGTGTGTGTGTGTACACAGCCTGGATGCGTGTACATCCGCCTGTCTGTCTGTCTGTCTGTCTCTGGCTGGTCTTCCAGCTGACTCTCCCATGTGTGTGTGTGTGTGTGTGTGGTCCCTGTGCTGGGCGTGCAAAGAGGCTGCGTGTGTGCATGGGTGTGTGTGGGTGGTCCCTGCCGGGGGTGTTGGGGGGACGTGGGTGGGTGGGGGTGTGAGTGGGGGAGCAGTGTGTGTCTGTCTGTCTGTCTGTGCCTGAGGACACATCCCTGCGCCGGCAGCACCCCAGGACCTCCCAGCTCCTCTCAGGGTGTGGGTGGGAGCCCAGTCCCCTGATCAAGGCTGTCAGCACCCACCCCCAAATCTCCCCCCCCTCGCCTACATGGGGGACCCACGCAGCTGGGTGGTCGCTGCCAGCTCATCTGCCGACCCACTGCGTCCCTTCCCATGGAGACAGCTGGGACCCTGGGCATCTGGGTCCCCCATCTGTGGGGTGGGGGTGTGCGAGGGGAGCTGCACTCTGCCCCCTCCCCCCAGCATGGGGAGAGCCCTGGAAGGCCTGGAGCTGGGCTCAGGTAGGGGGGACAAGTGGGGCAGGAGGACTTTGTGTTGGAGCAGATGAGGGAGTGCCCCCACAAGCCCCCCCTCCATGGGTGTCACCTTCCTCTGGGCAGGGGTTAAGTGGGGAGCTGGAACACCTTAGGTGGAGGGGGTTGGGATGGCAACCCCAAAGCATGTAACCACACCTGGGGAGGCCTTTTGGCACCCCCAAAGCACATACCCACACCTGGGGAGGCCCATCACCCCCAATCCCTGGGGGGAAGCCCTGCCAGCCCCCCCAGCTAGCAGCCCCCTCCAGGCCCCCCCGCAGCGTGTCCTTGCTGCGGGGCCCAGGACGTGCTGTTTACCTTCGTGGGTGCTCAGAGGAGCCGAAGGTCACCCGCACTCCTCCTCAGACTAAACAAGGCCGCAGTCAGGCGCCCAGGGTCCGGCCGGGGCCCTTGGGTGGGGGCGGGTGAGTATCGCACCGCATGATGCACGTGCTCCCCCCCAGGTCTGGGTGGCCCCCACATGCACGGTGGGGACAGGGCTGGGGTGCTGCCAGGGCTCAGTGCTGGTGGGACAGATCCTGCTTGGCCTCCACAGGCTCCTTCGGCAGCAGGGGGGCTGCAGGCACTGGGGTTCCCCATCTTGTGTCCCAAAGTGGGGCCACCCTGCTCCCACTGCTCCCGGGGGGCTGTCCCAGCTGTCCCCAGCCCAGAGAGGAGCACACAGGCTCCAGCCTCCTTGTCCCCACGGCTCCCCGCAGTGATGCTCCCTGCAGTGATGCTCACTCAGCCCCGGAGTCCACTCACCCATGCCCACCCCCTGCTCGAATCCCTCCAGGGCTCCTCGGGTGTGTTTCAACACAGCTCCATGTCCCTGCACTGTGTCCCTTTCCCAGGCCCCCAAGTCCTATGGCCCAGCTCCAGGACCCTGCCCTGGCTCCATGTCCCCAGACCATGTCCCCCTCCCAGCTCCAGGTCCCCTTGCCATGGTCCAGGCAGGTCCCAGAGCTGAGCTCAAATGAGGCCAGGGAAGGGCCAGGGGGGAGGGGGGGAGGCAGATGGAGCCAATCAGGGCAATTACAACCTATTAGTGCCCACAGGGCCCTGTCCGTGTCCCTACCAATGTCCCCACCTCTGCATCCCCTGAGTTACCTCTGTGACCCCATTACTTCCCCACTCCAGCCCTCCCCAGCCCAGCTCCCACTGAGATGCTGGGGCACACTGGGATGGGCAGAGGCTGCTGGTGGGTCCCAAAGGTGTTGATGAGGACCCCCCACCCCTGCCTGAACCATGGCATAGGGTGCCAGCCCCCATCACCATTCACCCTGAGGCCAGCTCCCGGTATGAGACCTGGGCACACTTCATTGCATGGATGGAGCCGGGGGTGTCTCCCGCCCACGTGGGCTGGCAGGGGCCGAGTCCCCCACTGCGGGAATGCGGCAGGTGGATGTCCCCGTGCTCGGCCCCGCTCAGTCCCTGCCCGGCCCCAAGGGCTCGGGGCCCCACTCGGTCGGGACCCCCCCTGCGATTCCACCCCGGGCGGTCACGCCGCGGGGCCGAGGCCACCAGGTGGCACTGCGAGGCCACCACGGCCACCGCTGCTCGACCCCGGGGTCCCCCGGGGCCGGCCCCGACCCCCGGCGGTCCTGCCCCGACACCCCCCTGCCCATGAGTGTCCCCTTCCCGGCGGCGGGAAGGGGATGGACGGACAAAAGACGGGAGGAACACCCTCTCTGCCCCCGGATCTGTCCTCCACGGGCGTGGCCAAAGTGGCAGCACCCCTGTCCCCATATCAGCCCTCTCCGTGGGTATGGACAGGGCAAGAAACCCTCTGTCCCCAGACCTATCCCTCCATGAGCACAGACAAAGCGACAGCTCCTCTGTCCTCAGATCTGTCCCCAAATCTGTCCCTCAGCAGAGTCACGAGAGCCCTTGGGCCAAGGCAGGTGTTGATGGGGGTGACACTGGTGTGTCCCTGTGGCTCAGGGCCTCCCGCCAGCTCCCGTGCCTCAGTTTCCCCACAGGGCTATAGGAAACACATGCCCTAAAAGAGACAAAGTCCCTTCAGCCAGGCTGGTCAAGCTGGGGGTCAGGCCCCCATGGGGACACCCCATTGCACCCCACGTGTGTGTGTGTGTGTGTGAGCACACATGTGCTCGTCCCTCTGACACCCCTGTGTGCCCCTGCCCAGGGTTGGGTCACCTGCGGGTGCTGCTGCCTGGTCCTACACTGGGTGCAGGTTCCTGGTGTGGGTCCTGAGCACTCGGCGTGGGTGGGGGTCCCCGGTGTGGGTGAGGGTGATAGCCTTGTGCCTGGGCCCACACTGGGTGGTTGGTGCACTGGGTCCCAGGTGGGTGCCCATGGCAGTGAGGGGTCCTGGTGTGGGTGCTGGCTGCGGGTGCCCATTCCCTGTGTGGGTTCCCAATGCATGTCCCTGGTGTGGGTGCCCAGTGCCCTGTGCCCATCCCCAGAGTGGGTGCCTGGCCCCAGTGTGTGTCCTGCTGTGGGTGCCAGCCCTGGTGCGGATGCCTGGTGCCCTGTGTGTCACACGTGTGTGTCCCCAGTCACCCGTGCTGTGGATGCCTGGTCCCAGTACGGGTCCCCAGTGAAGATGTCTGATCCCCGGTGCACGTCCCCGGTGTGGGTGCCCATTCCCAGTACAGATCCCTGGTGCGTATTCCCAGTCCCCTACATGAGCCCGGTGCGGATGCCCAGTCCTCCGCGCGTGTCTCCGGTGCAGATGCCCGGTCCCGGTGCCTGTGCCCGGTGCCGGTGCCTATGCCCCGTGTCGGTACCGGATCCCCCCCATGCGCATCCCTAGCCCGCGTTCCCGGTGCCGATGTATGCCCGCCGTGCAGATGCCCGGTCCCGCCGCGTGTCCCCGGTGCGGGTGCCCGGTCCCGGTGCGGGTGCCCGGTGCGGGTGCCCGCGCGGCCGTGCGCGCCGCCGCCGGTGCCCGTGGCTGCCTGGCGCTGGCGGAGCGCTGCCGCCGCCCGGCCCCGAGCCCGCCGCCGCCGCTCTCGGTGCGGCTGCGGGTCCCGCTGCGGCTGCGGCTGCCGGAGGTAGCGGCGCGGGGAGCGGGGAGCGGGCGATGCCGGGCGGCGGCGGCGGCCATGGCGAGGCGGGGGGTACCGGCGCCGGGGAGGGGGCGGTGGGACCGTGCACCGGGCGGGGGGGCGGAGGGGAGGACGGCGGACAGACCGTGCAGCGCGGGGGGGAGCCGGGGGTCGCCGTGCACCGGAGGGGGGGAACCGTGCTCCGGGGGCTGCCGCGCCTCGGGAGTGCTGGGGGCTGCCGGGCGCCGGGGCGACCGTGTACCGGGGGCTGGGGGCTGCTGCGCACCGGGGGCACCGTGCACCGGGGGCCGGGCCTGGCCTGGCCACCCCTTCCCAGAGCAGCCGGGCCCCGGGGTAGGAGCGGGGGGGGCTGGCACCGGGGTTTCTCCCCGCAGCCCGGTACCGTGGGGGACCTCAGGTTGGGGTGAGGGTCCCTCCAGCTCCGGTGGTGTTTGGGGTCACGGCGGGTGCTGGGTGAACGTCAGGGTGCACACGCGTGTAGTGGTGTGGGGCTGAGCGTGTGGCCGTACTCGCGTGTGCATCCCTGGGGGGGGGGGTGTATGGGGGGTAGTTGTACTGCCGTGGGTCCCCGTGTCTGTCTGTCCCTCTGTCTCAGCCCCGCTGTCTGTGTCAGCGGCTGTGTGTGTGCCAGCGCTGTGCCTGTGCGTGCGTCTCTGTGTCAGTGTGTCTGTGTGCCTGGCTGTGTCCGCGCGGTTGTTTGTCTACGGCGGCTGTGCAGCAGCCCCCCTCTCACCACCCATGGGGTTGGGGACCTCTGTAGGTGGGCGAGGGGCTGGATGGGGGAGCAGGGGGCCGGGGAGGGCAGCCCGGGATCACCCCCAGCCCGATGCCTGCAGTGCAGATCATAAATCAGCGGCAGCTGGAGCGGGCTCGGGGGGCCGCAGGCTCCCCCCGCACCCAGACTGCCTGGGCAGGGAGCGAGGGGTCTCCCCAGCCTTACAGAGCCCCCCCACCACCCCCGAGGGTGTGAGCAGGATTTCCTGTGTCCCCCCCAGTCCCCCCGTTGCCACTGTCATGTTGGAGGCCAGCAGCCATCCGGGGCTGGCAGGCAGCCCACGCTGCCAGGGCCGAGGGCACAGTGGCCTCACTGCCCGCCAGCTCCGTGGGGGTGATGGGGGGTGCTGGGGACAGCCCCCCAGCCGCTACTCGCCCGGGTGACACCCGGGGTGACCAGAATCACGGCCCTGTTTTGCAGGTGACACCCCCCCTCTCTTGCCACTGGTGACGTGCTGGGCAGCAGGAAGAGCTGTGGAGCCACTGAGGACAGAGCGGAGCAGCAGGACACGCCAAGGAAGAGGAGGGGTGTCTTGTGGACAGCGGTTTTGGGTCCCCAACATTGTCTGCAACCACCGGCCACCCTCGAGACAACACAGCCCGAGGGGGGGGGCCCGCTGTGGCTTTTTTGGAGCCTGAGCCCAGCCAGTGCTGCAGGGAGGAGGAAGGGCTGAAGAAGACGTGCCGGGTGATGGATGGCCCCAGCCCAGCGCAGCAGCCCCAGGGGAGCGGGACTGGGCAGCCTGGGGACCTTGGGGACCTGGCTGGCAGTGCCTGTCTCTGCAGAGCCCCGCAGCCTTTGCTCCACTGAGCTCTGGAGCCCGCAGCCAGCAGGAGCTGGGAGGAGGATTCGGAGGGGCTCCTGGTGAGCCCTGTGTCCCAGTGCTGGGGTATGGCACGGGGCTGAGCCACCGCACCCCCGGCATGGCGCGGCAGGGCTCGGGGGCCATGCTGGCCTCCGGTGGCCTGGGCTTCCCCCCCCAAAACCTGGCCCGAGTGGTGGTGTGGGAGTGGCTGAATGAGCACGGGCGCTGGCGGCCCTACTCGGCTGCCGTCTGCCACCACATCGAGAACGTGCTGAAGGAGGATGCCCGTGGCAGCGTGGTGCTGGGCCAGGTCGACGTCCAGCTGGCGCCCTACGTCATCGACCTCCAGTCCATGCACCAGTTCCGGCAGGACACGGGTAAGGGGCTGGCACTGAGCTGGGACCATCCGTCCATACGTCCGTCCGTCCGTCCGTCCATCCATCCATCCATCCATCCATCCATCCATCCATCCATCCATCCATCTGTCCTTCCATCCACCCCAGGGTGTGTCTATTTATCTGGCTGGTGTTCCATTCATCCATCTGTCCATCTGTCTGTTTATCCATGCACCTATCTCACTGCATATCTCTTTGTCTGTCATTCCTTCTCTCCTAGTGTATCCCTACTGGTCTGTCACTTCATCCATCCATCCATCCATCCATCCATCCATCCATCCATCCATCCATCCATCCATCCATCCATCTGCCCGTCCATCTGTCCCACTGCACACACACTCCTGTCCGTCCATCTGCCCCCCCTGTTCCTTCTCCCCTCCTGTCATCCCCCTGGGCTCTGTTCCCCCTGTGGACCCCAAAAGCTCCTCCTGGCCTTTCTGCTCTCCCTCCCCATGCACATCGGACCCCTAACTCAGAGTGACATGTCCCAGGTCCCTCCATCCCCTATCACCCCCCCTGGGGCACTGGGGGGGGGGGTGTGGGGTGTCACACTGTCACAGTGGTCACCCTGCTCATCTGCCCCACAAAGCTGCTCCATTTGGGGTCCCTGAGGAATGGGGGAGGCACCAGTTTGGGCACTTGGAGCTGTGGTGAGCACTGGGCTGGCTGCAGCCACGCAGCTGCAGCGCACATCCAGGCCACACGTCCTCGGGGGAAATCAAAGCCGGTCCCATGCCGGCACCGAGCCCAGACCCCATTAAATGTGTCCTCGTCGCAGTGTGACCCATTAAATCGGCACGTGCCGGCTGTGCCGCAGGGGACTCGCGGTTCGGGTGCTTTCCTGGCCATCCCTGCATCGCTGCCTGCCGGGAAGCACGGGGCTGTGTGGGCAGGGTCAACCCCAGGGCAGGCAGAGGACCTGCTCCCCTCCTCCCCCCAACCCCAACCTGCCTGGGGACACACAGGGACCAACCCAGAGCAGGGTCCCCACTGCCGTGCCCTTCCTGCCCAGCCACCCATGCATGCTGCCATTCCCAGTCACCGGCGATGGGGAATGACCCTGAGTGTGGCTGTGGTGATGGGCTGGGGATGAAATGGAGACCAAGCCAGGGACCTGCTGCCCTGTGGCAGCTCCAAATCGGTCTCCGGCTGGTCACTGGCTTGGCAAGGGGCAACTTGGCACCTGTGGCCCTGAGTCAGTGCGGCTGTGGGTGCCACCAGGTCACGCTGGCTGACCCCGTGCCAGCTCCTGCCAGCTTTGGCCAGCACCCATCCCCTGGCAGCAGGCAGCTGGCATCGCGTCCTGTGGTCATGGGTGCTCCCTGCCAGGAGCCAAATCGCTCTTCCTGGGATGTCCCTGGGTACCGCAGTCCCTGTGCCAGCAGGGCTTGGGGACAGGGATGCTGAGAAAGGGGCCTCACCGTCCCCAGGGGTGTCACAGGAGGGGATGTGGCCATCTCTTTGGCTCCATCCCCTCGGCATTGTCATCTCCATGTGCCCCATCCCTGCATCTCCCTCCATCCATCAGCTCTGCCCTTGGCTGTGGCCTGGAGACAGCCTAGGGATGGCCTCTGGGGTCCTGTGGTGCTTGGGGACACGAGGATCCCCAGTGCTGAGGGTGCTCCTGGCACCCACTGTGGTGTGGGGACACAGGGAAGGTGGGCAGGAGGCTAGGGGTGGGTGGGGGAGCTTGGCCTGGGGTGGGGGGGAGAGAAGCTCAAGCCAAAACAGTGATGATGTGAAATGAGGTGACCCCGTTCTGAGCAGTGGGGACACACGTCCCCTCCCTGCAGCCCTGGGGACACTGGCACGGCCCTGCAGCTCCAGCACGGCTAGTGGAGGGGCAGGGGCTGTGGGGCTGTGAGTGGCCCTTGGGGACATGGAGCTGTGTGTGCCCATGTGCACAGGCTGGGGGGTGTCCCCCCGTCATTCCCCCCTGCTCAGTGGCAGCAGGATGCGGGATGTGGATGTGAGAGGGCAGTGGGATGTGGGCTGGAGATGCATGGGTCGGTGGGATGTGGGATGGAGATGCACGGGTCGGTGGGATGCGGGATGGAGATGCACGGGTCGGTGGGAGGCAGGATGTGGATGCACAGGTTGGTGGGATGTGGATGGAGATGCATGGGTTGGTGGGATGCAGGATGTGGATGCACAAGTCAGTGGGATGTGGATGGAGATGCAAGGACCATTGGGAATGGGATGTGGATGTGAGTGGGGTGTGAGCAGGAGCGGGCAGCAGGCTGGGGGACACGAACATGGGGAGGAAGCCATGTATGTGACCACAAGCGGGATGTGGGGCCTGGGCATGAGCGGGTTGGGAATGTGAGCGGGCGGTGGGATTTGGGGTGAGGGCAGGAGCGAGCAGGGGGGACGAGCGGCTCTCTGTGTGTGCTGGAGCGGGACGAGCAGCCGCTCAGCCTCCCTCCCGCGGGGCCGCCAGTGGAGCTGCCTCAGCACGGGCCCGCAGCTGGGGCCAGGCTCTGCTGCCTGCCGCGGCCTGTGATTAATGACCGTTATTAGCGCCGTTAATCGGGCTGGGCAAGCGATGCTGGCAAGGGGATAGAAAGGCATTAACTGCGGGGGCACTGCCGGGGCTGCAGCTCAGGGAGGGAGCTGCGGTGCCTCCCCCCCTGCAGAGCTCCAGGGGCATCCGCAGGATACACTGGGTGAAATGAGCAGTGAGGGGCCAGTATTTGGCTGTGTGCAGGGAGTGATGCTTCGCTGCTGTGGCTGTCAGCGCCAGCTGCAGCTGTGGCAGCTGTCGGGAAACCCCCCAGCCCAGAAAAGCTCCCCCAGCCCCCAGGATGCCAAAGGGACCTCGGCTGGGCAGGGCATGGATGGGCCTGGACCAGAGGGATGGAAAAAGGCGCTGGGGGCTGAGCGGCATCTCCCTTCCCGCGGTGGCTGCAGCCGGCATCCTGACAGCCGGCAGCCCGGCTGGCAGCCAAACCGCCGCGGCCGCCGCTACGGAGGATTGTTGAACCTCACGAGTCCCCGGGGAGGTGTAGCCCTGCAGACACGCACATCGATCCATCGCACGCCGCGGCTGCTGCTGCTGCAAGGCGGCGGGGAGGCCGGTGCTGGCGGCTGGGGCACAGTGCCTGTCACCCCTTCTGCACCCTGGGGTGCTCTGCAGGGAGTGAGAGCAGCTGCTTGCACCTCAAAGTGCCTCTGCATCCCTGTCCCTGTGGGGTGCCGGGCTGGGCATGCACACACACATGAGGGTGTGGGTCTCCACACCCACACCCTGGGGTGCTGGAGCCCTGTGGGTGCTCATCCTGGCTGTCTCCCCAGGAACCATGCGCCCTGTACGGAGGAACTTCTACGACCCGTCCTCGGCCCCGGGGAAGGGCATCGTGTGGGAGTGGGAGAACGACAACAACTCCTGGACGCCCTACGACATGGACATCTGCATCACCATCCAGAATGCCTATGAGAAGCAGCACCCCTGGCTGGACCTCTCCTCCCTGGGCTTCTGCTACCTCATCTACTTCAGCAGCATGTCCCAAATGAACCGGCAAACCCAACGCAAGCGCCGGCTCCGGCGCCGCATGGATTTGGCGTACCCCCTCACCATGGGCTCCATCCCCAAGTCGCAGTCGTGGCCGGTGGGGACCAGCACGGGGACACCCTGCTCCTGCCCACAGTGTCTGCTGGTCAACAGCACTCGTGCCGCCTCCAACGCCATCCTGGCTTCTCAGCGCCGCAAGCTCTACCCGGGCACTGTCCGGCAGAGCAGCACCTTCGCCGGGGGAGCTCTGTGGCCAGCTGGGACAGGGACAGCAACGGGGACAGGTGGCACAGCCAAGGGCGAGGGGCTGAGGGTCCCCAGTGGGGCGTTTGCCCCCAGCCAGAGCATCCCCAGCGGGGCACCGCTGCCTGGGCTCAACAACCTCAACCGGCCCGGGACACAGCGGGGGGCTGGACTGGGCGCCCGTGCGGCTGTTCCCCCGGGGTAAGCGGGCTGGGGGAGGGCAGCCTGGGCTGTGGTGTCACTGTGGTGGTGGGGATGCTGGGTGAGGTGGGCACAGGGATGTGCACAGGGGGAAAGGAGAGATGGAGATGCCTCATCCCTCACACACGCAGCCCTGGCCCTTCTGGCACTGTCTCCAGCCCCACAGCCCACCCCGGGGACATGGTGGCACAGCCCCAGCACCCGTCTCATCCTGGGTGGTCCCCTGGATCTCTGTCCCTGCAGAGGGGCTGCAGTGACCCATGCACTGTGCTGTATGGCTCGGGGCCCGACTACCAGCCTCGGTGTATCCTCCATGGATGGGAATAACTGGCTGAGGGGATGGAGGTGGTGAGCAGACCCGCAGTGGGGTGTTCCAGTGGGTGTCCCTGTCCTCACACCCAAGCCCCATGGCGATGCCCCATGGTGGGCCAGGCCTGTCTCCCCTCAGGAGTCTCCACACCGGGCTGAGGGGGTGGGTGGGAATGGCCATGGCCCGGAGCCTGGCCTGGCAAGCTGGCTGCGATGGCACCGCTGGCAGCCCTGGTGCTGCTTGCTGGGCTGGAAACCAGCCCGGATCCGGACCCAGGGTGTCTGGCCAGACACCACCCTCCCCGAGGGGGCTGAGCACCCAGGGCTGCAGCTGGCCAGCCCCAGGGACCAGGGCGAAGCTGGCTCCCATCCCATCTGCCTGCTGCGACAGCAGGATCCAGTCCCAGACTGGGGGCCACAAGGGGAGGCAGAGGGGTCCCAGCTGGGGCTGGGAGGGGGTGCTGGGGGCGTGGGCAGGTTCACCGAGCCGCGGGCAGGTCCTGGTGTTTCCTTCCCCTGCTGACGTGCTGCTTTCGCTTCCGTGTGCCGGGCACTGGGCCAGGCACTCCCTGTCCCCATCGCTGTCCCCATCCCCTACCGGCACGCGGGTCCCATCCCGCGCATCCCCATGGACAGGTAGGAAAGGGACAGGAAGACCCTGGGGGAGGGCTGAGCCAGGACCACCCCCACTGCCCTCCCTGGCCTTGGTGTGGGTAAGGGTGGCTTTGGGAACGGGATGGGAAATACCTGCAGTCCCATCTCTCTGGGGCTGAGCACTGCTGAACTCACCACTGTGATGGCTGAGTGAGTGGGGAGCTTCCTGGGTTTGGGAGGGGGGTGACACTGCTGGCAAGGGCTGCTGTCCAGGATGCTGAGCTAGCAGGGAGAGCACTTGGGCACCATGCAGGGCTCCTCAGCTGGGCTTTCTGACTTGCTCTTCATCTCAGTGGGTGCTCCATTCCGTCCGTCCTTCTGTCTGTGTCTGTCCATCCATCCATCTGTCCATACATCCATGCATCCATGCATCCACCCATCCATCCACCCACTCACACATTTCTCCCTCCCTCCATTCCTCTCTCCACTCACCCCCCTGCCCCATCCGTTCCTCTCTCCACTCACTCCCCCACCCCATCCATCCCTCTGTCCATCCTTCCCTCCGTCCCCACCACCGCTGGGCACAGCCACATCCACACCTGCGCACACCTGGGCACAAGCCCCCAGCTCCCACCCAGACCTGCCTGCACGTGCTCCTCCTTTGCCAGCTGCACACCCAGCCTTGCACGCGTGGGTGCTCACCCGGCACTGCGCACACCCGGCTGCATGCCCAGCCATGGGTGCACACACGGGTGCACCCACCCATCAGAGGGGCCATGGGGCAGGGGGAATAACAGGTGGGGAAGCACCGTGCTTTCACCCTGGGGGGCTTGGTGCTGGCAGCCCAGAGTGGGTGAGGGTGCGGGGAGGGGATGGCTAAGGGGCATGGGTGAGCTGACGGGGAGGAGTGGTCCCCATGGCGGGATGTGGGACACAGGACATCACCATGGGGACATCCCGCTGAGGCACCACTCCAGGTAAAGGAGGAGGTGATGTCCCCAGAGATGCCAGGAATTGACACGTGGCACCGGGTGACCCCCGTGAGGTGGGACAGCAACCCCCCAGGGCTGGCAGAGGGACACCCCAGGGATGTGCCATGGGTGGGTGCTGGCTATGCCAGCCTGGCTGAGCCCCTTCCCCTCCCATCTCCCTGCAGGGTGCCAGCCCTCCCAGTCAAGAACCTGAACAGCACTGGCCCTGTCCATCCTGCCCTCGCAGGTAAGGGGGGGTCCTGCCACCAGCCGGGTGTCACCGCAGGGTGACATCGTGGGGCTGGGGGCACGGGGCTGGGACACAGCCAGGCAGTGGGAAGGCTGGATGGACAGATGGACAGCACATCTTCCCTGCCACAGGGATGACAGGCATCCTCATGTGCGCTGCTGGGCTGCCCGTCTGCCTGACCCGCGCCCCCAAACCCATCCTGCACCCGCCGCCCGTCAGCAAGAGTGACATCAAACCCGTGCCCGGGGTCAATGGCATCTGCAGGAAAACAAAAAAGAAGCACCTCAAGAAGAGTAAGAGCTGCTGCTGCCCCCAAGTGCCCTCAGCTGTGCCAGCCCCTGCCAGAGGGGAAACTGAGGCACGGGCGCTGCTGCTGCCCCCAAAGGGTTTGCCCGGGGCTTTTGGGGTGATGCCCACAGCTCCTCAGGCTCTGACAGCACCCCTCCCTCTGCCCGTGGCAGGCAAAACCCCCGAGGACGTGGTGCGCCGCTACATCCAGAAGGTGAAGAACCCCCCAGATGAGGTGAGTGGGTGTCCCTGGGCACTGCAGCTCAGCCCATGGGACCACCAGGAGTTGGGCATGGGGACGGGCAGCCACTCATGGGGAGCAGGGAGCCGGGGTGAGGTCCCCATCCCACATGGGTGCTGGCTTCTGGCAGGATTGCACCATCTGCATGGAGCGGCTGGTGACCTCCTCCGGCTACGAGGGCGTCCTCAGCCCCAGGGGCATCAGGCCAGAGCTGGTGGGCAAGCTGGGCAGGTGTGGGCACATGTACCACCTCCTCTGCCTCCTGGCCATGTACAACAACGGCAACAAGGTGAGCCAGGGGCCACTCTTGGGGGGGTGTGGATTGGGGAACCCTCCCCACGGCCACCAGTGCCTGTGGGTGGGGGCTGTGGGGTGGGGGCTGTCCCTGATGCCGGCCCGGACGCAGGACGGCAGCCTGCAGTGCCCCACCTGTAAGGCCATCTACGGGGAGAAGACGGGCACGCAGCCCCCCGGGAAGATGGAGTTCCACCTCATCCCCCACTCCCTCCCTGGCTACACCGACTCCAAAACCATCCGGATCGTCTATGACATCCCCACCGGCATCCAGGTGAGGTACCTGTGCCCGCTGCCCCCGGCACCCCTGCCAGGCTGGGGGTGTCCCCCTCTGCCAGCTGCTCACCCTATTGCCCCCCCTCCCACTCCTCCTCCTCCTCCTCCTCCCAGGGCCCGGAGCATCCCAACCCCGGGAAGAAGTTCACGGCACGCGGCTTCCCGCGGCACTGCTACCTGCCCGACAATGAGAAGGGCAGGAAGGTGAGCGGGGGGTGGGATGGGGTGGTGGGATTGGGATAGGGAGGGGAAGGGGAAGGGGAAGAGGAGGTGGGAAGGAAAGGGGAAGGGGAAGGGGAAGGGGAAGGGGAAGGGGAAGGGGAAGGGGAAGGGGAAGGGGAAGGGGAAGGGGAAGGGGAAGGGGAAGGGGAAGGGGAAGGGGAAGGGGAAGGGGAAAGGGGAAGGGGAAGAGGAAAGGGAAAGGAGAAGGGAAAGGAGAAGGGAAATGGGAAGGGGAAGGGAAGGGGAAGGGGAAGGGAAATGGGAAAGGGGAAAGAGAAGGGGAAGGAAAGGGGATGTGCGAAGGAAGAGAAAGGGGAATGGAAATGGGAAGGGGAAAGGGAAGGAGAAAGGGAAGGGGAAGGGGAAGGGGAAGGGGAAGGGGAAGGGGAAGGGGAAGGGGAAGGGGAAGGGGAAGGAAAGGGGATGTGGGAAGGAAGAGAAAGGGGAATGGAAATGGGAAGGGGAAAGGGGAATGGAAATGGGAAGGGGAAAGGGAAGGAGAAGGGGAAGGGGAAGGGGAAGGGGAGGGGAAAGGTAAGGGTGCAGCAGTGCTGGGGTGGGGCTGTGGCATGCCACAGGGAAGGGTGTCTCCATGTGCTCCATGGGGTGTCTGGGCCGGGCTGAATCCCACACCCCGGGTGCTGGGGGGGGTGGGGGGGGGGGGTGTGGGCTGTGTGTGCCGGCGGGGCGAGCAATGGCCACACCGCCTGGCTGCAGGTGCTGAAGCTGCTGATCGTGGCCTGGGACCGGCGGCTCATCTTCACCATCGGCACCTCCAACACCACGGGGGAGTCGGACACGGTGGTGTGGAACGAGATCCACCACAAGACCGAGTTTGGCTCCAACCTGACGGGTCACGGATACCCCGACCCCAACTACCTGGACAACGTCCTGGCCGAGCTGCTGGCCCAGGGCATCTCTGAGGCCACCCTGAAGGACTGAGGCAAGGGTGAGGGGCTCCCCACCGCCCTGAAGGACTGAGGCAAGGGTGAGGGGGCTCCCCACCGCCCCCTCTTCGGCCGCGCGTCCCCACTTGTGCCACGCTTCGCTGCCGACGCCGCAGCCCTACCAAACGGGCTCGTCTCCCATCCCGGGGTCACCCAATGTCACCCTGCCATGTGTCCCTGTGTCACCCACCCCAGCCTCCCTCCTTTGCCCCTTCCCAGTCCCGGTTCCCCCCGCTCCCCCGTTACCCGTGTCACCCCCACGGAGCTGCGTCCAGCCAGTGCCATGTGTACATCTCCGTGTTACACAATACACAGTGTCCCCACCCGTGTCCCCGTGTGTGTGTGTGCCCCCTCCCCCCCCCCCCCATCCATGGGGTGCTGGAGGAATGGGGGCATCACAGTGGGGTGCTGGCGAGGGGGGGATCCTATCCCCGGTGGGTGTCACTGAAGGAGGGAGGGTCTATCCATGCGGGGATGCTGGGATGCTGGAGGAGGGGGGGGGTGGCTCTTTGGGGTACCCCCCGTGGATGCTGGATGGGTCCCGCACACACACGGGAGGGGTAAGGACTACAACTCCCAGCATGCCTCACGCGACCCCCCACCCCCTCCCACCCCCCCCGGCATGCTGGGAGCTGTAGTCCCACCCGCCGCCCTTCATCTGCCGTTGGGGGGGGGCGGCCCCGGGGTACCGTCCCGGTGGGCGAAGGCGTCGTGAGCGGTGTCCAGGTCCCGCAGCACCGCCCGCAGCCGTTCCTCCAAGGGGCTCCCTGCGCCCCCCCGGCAAGGTCAGGGTCAGCACCCGCATCCCTCCTAACCCCCTCCCGCACCTCCCCCCGCCCCGCCCCCGTACCCATCCCTCGTCACCCACGCCCAGAGACACCCCACCCCCCGGTTCCCACCCGTGGAAACCCCCATACCGCCGTGTTCCGCTCCCACCCCCTCCCAATCCGGTCCCACCGGCCCCCATTCGCGCCCCCCCTGCCCCGGACACAGACAGGCACTGCGGTGGGTGGGGGTGGGTGGGTTTGGTAAGGGGTGCAGGGATGTGAGTGCAGCACCCCAGTGTGTGTCAGGGCGTGTGCCCGTGTGTCCATGTGTGTCTGTGTGTCCATGTGTGTCCATGTGTGTCTATATCCGTCTGCGTGTCCGTGCGTGTCCGTGTGTCCGTGTCTGTGTGTCCGTGTGTCCATGCATGTCTGTGTGTCCACGTCTGTCCATGTGTCTGTCTATGTGTGTCCATGTGTTCTCGTGTCCATGTGTCCATGTGTGTCCCCATGTCCGTGTGTCCATGTGTGTCCGTATGTCCGTTTGTGTCCATGTGTCTGTGTGTCCATGTGTCCATATGTCCTCGTATCCATTTGTGTGTCCGTGTCCATGTGTCCGTGTCTGTCTGTGTCCCCGTGTCCATGTGTCTGTGTGTCCATGTCTGTCCATGTGTGTCCGTGTGTCCGTATCTGTGTGTCCCCATGTCCATGTGTCCATATCTATCCGTGTCCCTGTGTGTCCATGTTCCCGTGTTCCTGTGTCCATGTCTGTGTGTCCGTGTGTCCCCCTGCCTGTGTGTGTCCATGTCCCCATGTCTGTCTGTCTGTGTGTCCCCGTGTATTTGCTGTCCTCTGCTGGAGGACCCAGCCGAGTGCCGGGGGGGGGGGTGGGGGTGTCAGTGTGTATGTGGGTGTGTGTGCTGTGCCTGTCGTGCCGGCAGCCCAGGCAGCACCCCAGGGTGCAGACCCCCATCACCCCCAAACCACCCCCCGGCAGCAGGGTGCCCATACCTGTCAGCCCTGGGCATGGGGGCTCAGACGCTTCAGCACCTTCAGCTGCCCTGCAAGAGAGGGACCCTCGGCATGCTCCCACCCTGCCCATCAGCACCGGGGTCCCCTGGGACCCCCGCACTGCACGCCGCCCCCCCATCACCCCCCAGCCTCACCGCAGCTCAGCCCCTGCCCGCCGGAGGTGCCCGTAGAGGGTCTGTGCCGCAGCCGCGGGGTCCAGGGGGTCTCTCCACTCGCCCAGTGCCACGGTGCCGTGTGTCTGGCTGCACCCGGGCGCTGCCAACAAGTTGGGGTGTTGGGGGACCCCCAGCCCAGGGGAGCCCCCACCCTGGGCTGCCTGACGGCCTTACCGGCGCAGGCGGGGTGCAGGCAGCAGGTCCAGCGCCCGGCGCGGAAGGTGCCCGGGTGGTAGGTGGGCAGCATGGCCTCGTTGGCGCTGCTGGCCTGACGCATCGCCCAGAGCCACTGCCACAGCTCCTGGGCACTCTGCAGGGACACAGAGCGGGGCTGGAACCCAGCAGGGCACCCACGGGCACCCTATGCCGGGTACAGCCGGTGGGGAGGAGGAGGAGTAGGAGGAGGGGGGAGGTGGGCATGGGCGATGCTGACAGGGTCCCTGGCAAGGGTGGGCACCAGGGATGGTGACTGGGAGTGATGGTTCGATGGCAAAGCTGCCCAGGTGGGAGCTGGTGGGGAGGTGGCATCTCATGAGCAAGGGTATCCCAGTGATCCCAGTGCAAATAGGGTGGGCACCTCAGTGATCCCAGCACAAACATGGGTGGATATCTTATCCCAACGCAACCAGGGCTGGTACTCCAGTGAACCCAGTATGGCCAGGGTGGGATACCCCAATTTTCCCAGTACAGCCAGGGCTGGGCACTCCAATGTTCCCAGTACAACCGGTGCCTGGGTACAGCTGGGTTTGGGACTGGGACCAGTCCCATTGTCCCTACGGAACCCAGGGGTGCTGGGGAAGGGGCTCCCAGGGTGCTGGGGCAGGTGGTTCCTGGGGTGCCTGGGGCAGGGGGTGGGGGGCAGCACCCACCTTGCACTGGATGTAGGTGGTGTGGAGCTGCCCACTGTCATCCTGTGCCACGATCTGCATGACGTGGGGGTGCTGGAAGGTGCCCTCGTCCACGAGCTCCACCGCCCGCATCCACGGCACCGGGATAGAGCAGCGCACCCGGGGACCCTAAAACAGCCACTCGCTGCACCCGTGTCACCCCCCGGGCTCCTGGGGTGGGGTGGGGGTCAGGGACAGCACTCACCTGCCACTCTGGGGACTTGGAGTAGGTCAGGGCCTCGCTGCTGAGCCAGAAGTACCTCTTCTTGAAGGCGAAGCGGGGCAGCAGGGCAGAGCCCCCCGCCACGCGGGTGTGCAGGTACCCCTCCTTGATGGTGGCCGAGGGGTGGAAAAGCACCGGCGACACTGTGCCCTCACCCTCTGCCACCATGGCATGGCCAGGCAAGGAGGCAGCAGTGTCACCCCAAGTGCCACTCCCATACCCCAACCCAAGGATGCCCATCCCCAGCCATTCTGGCAGCATCCGCATGGCACTGAGTGGTCCCCCTCCCTGGAGATGCTCCCGGGATGATGCCACCCCTCTGTGATGGGTGCTGGCATGGCCAGACCCGGCACCAGTGGTGCCCCCTATATCCCCCCTGGTCCTGGCGTGCTGCTCACCCACCCTCGGTGCTCTCCAGGGTGACCAGGCTGTCCAGGAAGGCCTTGACACGGGTGACGCTGGGCAGCAGGTCGGCGTGCAGCGGGGCCATCCACGGCTCCTTGCCCTGCCCCAGCTGCAGCCCCAGGTTGCCGATGCTTTGCAGTGCCTGACCAGGGTGGAAAAGGCCATACCCCCATGGTGTGGGGAGGCTGCAAAGGGGAACCCCCTCTGCCTGCTCCCCTGCGCCCTAGGAGCTTGGGAATCAGGGCAGGGGGAAGTGGAAAAGCAGAGCAGCTGGGAGGGTGATGGGACCCAGACACCACCTCCATTGCTACCTGGCATCCCCATCCCTCCCCAGGGTCTGTATCCCTCTCTGAAGACTCTGTCCTTTCTGGGGTCCCCTTTGGAGTCTGTGCATCCCTCCCCAGGCTCCCCATCCCTCTTTGAGACACCCCTCCCTCCCCAGGGTTCCCACTCCTTCTCAGTTTCCCTGTCCTTCCCCAAGGTCATCTCCCTTGGGGTCCCCAAGTCTCTCCAGGGTCTTCATCTTTTCCCAAGGGTGTCCAACCCTCCCTGGGCTACCCATCCCTCCTTGGCATCCTCATTCCTCCCCAAGAATATACATCCCTCCCTGGGATCCCCATCCCTCCTCGGCATCCCCATCCCTCTCCAAGAATCCGCATCCCTCCCTGGGCTCCCCATCCACCCCTGGGCTCCACATCCCCCACTGGGATCCCCACGCCTCCCTGGGATCCCCATTGCCCCTGGGCTCCACATCTCCCCCTGGGATCCCCGCGCCTCCCTGGGCTCCCCATCTCCCCCTGGGCTCCCCATTTCCCCCTGGGCTCCCCACACCTTGGCGAGCAGCAGGAGCGTGCGGCCGGTGCGGGGGTCGGCGTGCTGCTCCCGGAGGCTGAAGAGCTTCGGGGTGAGGACGGCGGGGGCGAAGAAGCGGAGGAAGAGAAACCCACTGATGGAGAAGTACCGCACCTCCTGGCCAGGGGGAAGAGCCCAGCGCTCGGGGTGGTGGTCCCAGCCACGAGCTGGTGGGCCTCTAGTCCCAGCCACACTGCATGTCCTCCCACCTCGTGCTGTGCTGCGGGGAACCGCTCCTCCACCCGGCTGCGGAGCTGCTTGAAGGCCATCCTCATGACCAGGGGACACTTCTCTACCGAGCCCACGATGGCATCGACGATGTCCCCCAGGTAGCCCTTCAGCAGCTCCAGGCTGCTCTCACGCACCCATGCCTCCGACAGCGACCCCTTGAAGGAGATCCTCCTGCGGGGACACCCCCGGCTCAGGGGGCACCCCATGCCCAGGAACAGGCCAAAAGCCACCGAGGTCACCCATGGGCTCAGCAGCAACGGGAGACCCTCTTCCTATGGGGGACACCAGGATGGGGGTGGCTTTGGGTGCACCACGTCCCCCCGGGCTGGACCCCTCGCTTGCCTGCTGCGGCTCAGGTCCATCTTGCAGGGGTCCAGCTCCACGTACTTCTTCTCCTCAAAGATGCGGTTCACCACAGGCTTCAGGACCTCATGCAGGTAGGGCAGCCCCACCACCTTGCAAGGGATGGGAAGTCACCACTGTTGTCCCCACACTGGGACACAGCCCAGCTCTGCTCCCATCACAGGGAGGGCACAGCGGGGACCTGGCCGGTGTCCCCATCCCATGCTCACCTTCATAAACTGCTCCACGGACTTGGAGGCCAGTGAGTTGGAGCGAAAGATGGTGTTGGGGTCCGCTGGAAGAGTGCAGAGCCCATGGCAAAGTGGGCATGGGGCAGTGCCCCAGCTGTCCCTGGTGTGCCCAGCCCCATGGACACATGGCACCTTTCACTATCCCCCTGGGTAGCATCACTCAGGGCTTGGGAGGGACCCTGGGCACCCAGTGCCCTGGTACGTACTGGTCCTGGCCAGCTCACGGGTGATGAGATAGTCCAGGAGGGGCACAGCCAGCCCCTGCCCCAAGAAGATCTTCACCAGCTTGGTGGCCACGTCCTGCCGGCTCTCCCCCGAGGTCACCTCCTCCAGGATGGCCAGAGCTGTGCTGGTGGGGGGCTGTGAGGAGGGCAGGGTGGGCACGGCAAAGCCCCCACACCGGGGTGCCCAAGGATCCCCCCACCCTACCCCACAGCACTCACCTGGCCCGGGCAGAGGATGGGCTCAGTGAGGAGCTGGATGAGGGGCTGGTAGTAAGGGGAGGGCAGGACCCTGTCCTCCACCAGCCGCACCGCCAGCCGCAGGGCACCCAGCTGCCCCCTGCAATGACACAGGAGGGGCTTGGCCGGATCCTGTACCTGCCACACTCCATCCCCCCAGCTCCTTCCCAGCCAGGATTGGGGAGTGGGGGGGGCACCCCGTGCTGCCCTGGGCACAGGCACCTTGGGGGGCTGCGTACTGCCCGTGCTCACCCGCAGTCCTCGGTGGTGCTGGGGAAGGGTAGGAGCTGGAACCAGCCCTTGGTGGGGTCTGTGTGGATGGTGTTCAGGGGGAACTCGACCTGGAGAGCCGGGGGTCTAAGTGTGTCTGTGTGGGGGCACATGCCAGCACCCTGTGCCAGCACCCTGTGCTGCATGTGCCCCTTTATCAATATGGTGATAGGTGCTTTATATATATATATATAAATATATAAATGATGTATTTTTTTCAAGGACCCCTCCTCTGGGGAGAGCCCAGGATGCACAGGGCAGGGTGCAGCAGTGCTCTGTGGATGAACACTCCCCTGCCCCATCCCTGTGGGTCCCGAACTGTGACCTGGACCCCAGGCACAGGGAGTGTGGAGGTGCCCGAGCCAGCACATCCTGAGGTCCTCACCCGTCCCAAGAAGTCATTCTTGCCCACGATGTCCCAGTCCCACACCTCCACGCTCAGCACAGCCTCCCCTGGCTCCCCCTCTGCCAGCTCAAACTCCAGCACCTCGTCCCAGTGCGGGAAACGGGTTTTCTTAATCACCTGCTGGGGACAGGGACCGGTGGCCACAGGGGACAAGGTGCCCGAGCTGCTGGGTCCCAGCATCCAGCACCCCAACTCACGGAGGTCTCCAGCGTGTGCCTGCAGCACGACACCCGGGCAAAGGGGTCTGAGGTGCCTGACAGGTCCCGGGGGGCCAGGTCTCTGCAGGGAGGTGGGGGTCAGCAGGGGTGTGGCAGGCAGGGAGGGCCCCACAGCCCTGCATCCCCCATTTCCCCAGCTCGCACAGGCACAGTAGGCACCCCAGGACAGCCAGCATGGTGCTGGGGGGATGCTGGCAAGAGTGGGGACCATCCCCAGTGCTCCTGCACCAAACCCCACCGTCCTCCGGTCCCTGAGGGCCAAATATCACATTGGGGTTGTTTTGGAGGGGCACTGCTGTCCCTCCTGTCTGTCCCTATGGCCATCCCGTTGCCTTGGTACCCGCTTTGGTTGCCATGGCAGCAGGATGCTGCCTCTGCTGCCTGCTCCTTACCAGCATCCTGCTGTCTGGCAGCTGTGTGTGTGGGCACACACGTGGGCACCCGTGCACACACATGCAGGCACACGTGTGCAGACACGCTTGCACGCTCACACCCCAGAGCAGAGGGGCAGCCTGGGGTGTGCCTCAGTTTCCCCCCATTTTGAAGCTGAAAGGGAGAATTGTGGCAAGAGAGCCACCTGGTCTGATGGGGACCATCCTGTGGTACCCCATGGCCTGCTGGGCCACCTCACTCTGCCCCATGTTCCCCTCCCCAACCTTATTCCTCCCCCCCCAGCAGCTGGCAGCATCCAAGGCAGCACATTCCCTGCTGAGACCCTGGGACATCATGATGTGTGAGTTGGCATCATCAGCATCCCCAAGCAGGATGCAGCACGGGCCCTTCCCAGTGCTGAGAGGGGACAGTGAGCGTTGTGCCACCATTGTCCTATCACCTCCCCCCCACATTGCTCACACCCCCCTCCCCCAGATAAAAATACAGCCCCCGGGGGTGGCAGCACCCCTGTTGTGCCCCACAGTCTCCCCCTTACCTGGCTTCGATGAGGCGGCAGCGCAGCACCCGTGGGTGTCCCTGCTCGGGGACCCACAGCTCCAGGTGGATCTCACCCTGCACCTCCTTGTCCGGCTCCACGGGTGCCAGGCTGAGCCAGCTGTCAACACCTGCCAAGGGGACAGGGTGGGCACCCTACAGTGCCAGGATGGGCCCCGCTGCCCCCCCCCCAGGGCCCCACTGTGCCCCCCACTCACCCCGCGGCTCGGCTGAGATCTGCTGGCGGCTGAGCGAGACCTTGCCGATCACATCGTCCTGCCTGCGAGAGAGGGAGAGACATGGTGGGTGCTGAGCACCCCATGGGCAGCGGGGCCCACCCGTGCCCCCTTTACTCCCCCTACCCCTTTTATCCCCCTACCCGATGATGTCTTCATCCAGCACGTAAACGGCGAGGCTGTGGAAGCCGCGGGGCAGGCGCAGGGTGTACTCCTCACCCCAAAAAGGGTTCAGGCTCTTCCACACCGTGGCTGTCCTGCCAGTGATGGGAGAGGCAGCTGCACCCCCGGGGAGAGCACCCATCCCCACATGCCCCCTCCCCAGGGTGGAACGGTGTCCCCCCCATACCTGGCCACCACCTCATTGTCCACCTTGACCACGCAGTAGGGATCGCTGGAGCCAGACCTGGGCAGGGAATGTGGGTGCATGGGGTCAGCACCCCACTTAGGGTGGGGATGCTGCTGGGAGGGCTCAGGGAGCCCAGCCCAAACTTCACTTCAAACCCCACCAGTGCAGGACCAGCCCTGACAGGTGAGATGAGTTGTTGGGTCTCAGCAGAGCCCTGCAGCTGACACAGAGGTATGGGGACAGCACCTTTTCCTATCGCCCCCTGAGCTGGGGCACCCCGCTACAGGCCACCCTGAGCCATCGCTCTGCCTGTGCCCCACTCCTGGGCACCAGTCTCTGGTCAGTGGCTGAGCCCTGAGTTCCTGTGGCAAGCCCGGGTGTCACAGTGACACCAGCCTGGCCCAGAACCCTGCCAAGGCTTCACCCCTTCCGCAGGGGAGGATGGCACAGGGGGGCGAGGGCTGGATCTGGGGCTCCCCTCCAAAGACCCCTCCCCACTCATTTTCAGCCAGAGGGATGCCAGACCCGGGGCAGTGTGTCCAATGCCTGAGCCCTGCAGCTGCTAGAGGCAGGGGATGATGGGGGGCCCAGGGAGGTGACCCCAGCCTCTGTCCCAGCCACATGCTGTGGGATGGGGTGGGGGGTCCTGCCTGGCTAACAAATGGCTTTGTTAATCCTGGGGCATCTCAGAGCAAAGCCCACAGCCTGGCTGCTCCAGCAGGGATGGGCAGGCGAAGCCTGGCCATGCACCCCCTCAAGAGCCTGGATGAGAGCGGGGCACCCCACAGCCCCCCCTGCAGCCCCAGGGTGGCCCTATGCAGGGTTCAGGGGGCTGGGAGTGGCACCAGGCACCTTGCCCCACTACCAGTGGGTCCAGATCACCCCACTGTGCCCGGACACCCCGAGCAGGGCACCCAGCATGGTGCCATTGTCCCCAGCGGGTGGGGAAACTGAGGCAGGGAGGCTCCACTGCCCGCAGCTCTTGCCGGTTGCCTGGCTCTGGGAGCGGCCGGCGGTGCCAGGCTGGCACATCCGGAGGAGCCCGGAGCTGCCAGCTCTGCCGAGGCGTATCCGTGGGGCAGGAGCAGGGAGGGGGCTCCCTGTCCTCCCCCCCCCGAAGGTGTGTATGCCCAGCAGGTTATGGGGGGGGGATAGTGCAGGGGGCTGCTCTTCCCCAGTGCGACCCACAGCCTAGGGGGGGGAACACCCTGTGCCCACCCTGCTGTGGACACCGGGGGGATGTGCAAGGGGTTGGGGGGGCTCATAAACCACAGGGGGCTGGGTGGTCAAGGGGGCTGGGAGTCCCGTGCAAACCCTAGAGCCACCCCACCCACCCCCACCCCCCGCCAAAAGGGTGCAAGCAAGGGTACAAGCAGGGACCCCCAAAACTGTAGGGAGAACGGAGCACCCCGCACTCCCAGCCCTCCCCGCCAGGGTGGGGGGGCCAGGGGGAATTGGGGAGGGGGGGGGCGCAACTTACACGTCCTTGGCGGGCAGGTCCTTCCCCTCCACCACCCGGCAGTGCAGGGAGGTGGTTTTGGCCATGCCGCTGAACTTCGGGACAGGCACCTAGGAGTCCATGGGGGGCGGAGGGGAGCGCTGCGATGGGCGTCCCTGGGGCTCCCCGAATTCCCCGCGCCGCTCTAGGGTTGCCGGCACACGCTTCCTCCTCCTCCTCCTCCTCCTCCTCACTCCTCCCCCTCCTCCTCCCCGATCGCTCCTGGCTGTCGCTCCTTCCTTGTCCCCCCTCTTCTCGGCTGGTTTTCTCGCCGCTTCGCTCCCCACCAGTGTCGGAGCTGGCGAGCCGGGGGGGCGGGGGTCACGCGGTGGGCGAGCTGGGTGGGGGGACTGGCCTCCTGCCCACCAACCCAAGGGACGAGAAGCTCGTCGTGGGCGTCCTACCGCGTCCCAGAGCCCACCGGCGTGGGGAAGGGTCTCTTTGCTCCTCCAGCCCCTGGGGAAACTGAGGCACGGGGCCCTCAGCACGGTGGAGGGTGTAGGGGGGAGCGTCGCTACTGTCACACCTGAGTGGCACAGGGAATTGTGCCCGGGTTGGGGTGTGTGTGTGTGTCTGGCTGTACCCTAAAGACCCCCACGGGAATTGCACTCCCCCCCTGAGCCAGAGCAGGGGGGCTCCAGCATGGCAATGCTCCCTGGATCCCCACGCACCCCAAGGAGTGGGGCACAAAGCGGGCGTGAGGTCCCCCTGTCCCCACCGCCTTGGTGTGTGGCCCTCCTGCTGCCAGGAGGAAGGGGGGCACTGGGGGGGCTGGAGTGATGGCGAATTCGGGAGGTGTGGGGGTGGGCTGGCCAGATGTCTTCTGCAGTGACTCACGGTAGGGACTGCCAGAGCCGGCGTCACCGGTGGGGGCTGAGTCCTCGGGGGGGTCACTGCTGGGGGGTGTCATTGAGTGGGTGCTGGGGCTTTGTGGGGGGGAGCACTGCTGGGGGGGGGGAGGGCGGGCATTGCTGGGGGGGTGTCACTGCCAGGGACATCACTGAGTGGGTGCTGGGTCTTTGCGGGGGGGGGCACTGCTGGAGGGGTCTTTGTGGGGGGGAGCACTGCTGGGGAGGTTACTGCTGGGGGTGTCACTGAGTGGGTGCTGGGTCTTTGTTGGGGGGGGGCACTACTGCGGGGGGGGGTCTTTGTGGGGGGGAGCACTGCTGGGGGGGGGGGCATTGCTGGGGGGGTGTCACTGCCAAGGACATCACTGAGTGGGTGCTGGGTATTTGGGAGGGTGTCACTGCCTCACTGCTGGGGGTGTCACTGTGTGGGGGCTGGGTCCGGGGCGGGGGGCGATCACTGCCGTGGGTGTCACCGTGGGGGCTGGGTCCTTGGTGGGGGTGTCACTGCTGGGGGTGCCAGTGTGGGTGCTGGGTCTTTAGGGGGTCGCTGCTGGGGGGTGTCACTGCCGGGGTGTCACCGTGGGGGCTGGGTCCTTGGGGGGGGGTGTCACTGCCGGGGCGAGTGCCGTGCTGGGCGCCCCGGGCCGGGCCGGGCCGGGCCGCTCCGGCTGCAGCCCCGCCAGCCCTCCCAGCTCCCGGGGCCCCGGGCGACCGAGGCGTTCCCGCGGCGGAGGCCCCGGCGCTTTGTTTGCCGTCCGACCCGTTCCGCGGGTGCCGCGTCCTTGTGCCCGCGTCCCTCCCGCTGCCGCCCCCGGCGACTCCCGGCGCCCCGGGACGTGGGGAGCCCTTGAGGCTGTTGCAGCCGCTCCTCCTGCCAGCGGGCTTGTCCCCGCTCCCCGTCCCGACCCCGGGGAGCCGCTCCCGCCCAGGGCACCGCACGGCGGCGGCGGCGGGGGGGGTCCTCCCCGGGCACCCCGGTACCCCCGGCGGCCCGTTGCCCAGGCCCCGGCAGCGGGGCGGTGCCGCCGGCGGAGGCGGGAGGCGGAGGAGGCGGAGGCGGCAGCGGGGTTCCTTTCACCGCGCCGCCACCGCCGCCGCTACCGCCGGCCGGGGCCTGGGCCTGGGCCGACGTAGGCCGCGCCCGGCCCGGCAGGGCTTTGCCGCGGCCGGGCGGAGGCGGCGGGGCCGGGCCGGGCGGTCCGTGGCGGCGCCGCCATGAAGCCGAGCGGAGGTGAGGCGGGGCGGGGAGGGGAGCGGCTGAGGGCCGGGGGAAGCGGGTACCCCCCTCAGCTTCATGTCCCGCCGCCTCCGGGATCCTCATCCCTGCGGGGCGGGCGGGAGGAGCGGGGCGCGGGCCGGGGTAACGTGTCCGTCCCGCCGCGCAGAGGAGCCGGTGCTGCTGGCGGAGCTGAAGCCGGGTCGCCCCCAGCGCTACGACTGGAAGTCCAGCTGCGAGACATGGAGCGTGGCCTTCTCCCCGGACGGCGCCTGGTTCGCCTGGTCGCAGGGGCACTGCGTGGTCAAGCTGATCCCCTGGCCCCTGGAAGAGGCCGAGCTGTGAGCTGGGGGGGGGGGGGATGTGACTGGGCGGGGAGGGGGCTCTGGGGAGGTGGGCTGTGGGGGGGGCTCGGGGCTGAATGTGCACCCCCCTTCCTCCTTTCTCCTGGCAGCTGCACATCCTCGGAGCGCAAGAGCCGCGGCAAGGCAGAGGCGAGGAGCCGAGGGGTGACCAAGGAGAAGACGCTGGAGTGCGGCCAGATTGTGTGGGGCCTGGCCTTCAGCGCCTGGCCGGCGGCGGCGGAGGGCGAGACGGACCCTGCCTGTGCCGTGGGTCTTCCCTGCCTGATCCTGGCCACCGGCCTAAACGACGGGCAGATCAAGGTCTGGGAGGTGCAGACAGGTGAGCCCCGTGCGGGGGCAGCCATGGCTTCGGGGTGGTTCCTCTCTCCTTGCTCCACCTTTGGACGGAGATTCCCATCTTCATCCTTCCCCGAATACTTCCCCGGGGTGAGCGGGAGCCCCTTGCCCTGTGCCAAGCAGGGACGTGCCTGTGTGTGAGGGTCACTGCCTCGCTCCCCATGGCGGGATGGCACCAAGCACATCCCCTCTCTGCAGGACACCTCCTCTTCAGCCTTTTGGGGCACCAGGACGTCGTCCGGGACCTGAGCTTTGCTCCCAATGGAAGCCTCATCCTGGTATCAGCCTCACGGGACAAGACCTTGCGCGTCTGGGACCTGAGCAGAGATGGTAGGAGCATGAGGGGATGTCCCTGGTGCTCAGTCACCCTGGGCTGAGGTTGGGCTCTGATATGGGAAAGTGGAGGGAGAAACCCATCCTGGTAGGGGAGATGGTGGGATCCGGTGGGACAGCATTCAGGGAAGAAGGGGAAAGCCCTGTGACACAGAGCAGAGCCATCATCTTCCAGCTGGGTCCTGGGACGTGTGGGAGGGGGTTGCAAGTGCACAGAGCTTGGGATCTGCCATGGGGAACCCCCCAGCCCCAGGTGGATTCCCTCTGAGTAAAGGGGGGGGAAGAACAGGGGCTGGGCCTGGTGCTGCCTCTCATGCTCCCCTCTTGTGATTTGTGTGTGTTCCCTCCCCAGGGCGGCAGGTCCAGGTGCTGTTGGGCCACGTGCAGTGGGTCTACTGCTGCTCCATCTCCCCAGACTGCAGCATGCTCTGCTCCGCTGCTGGCGAGAAGTCGGTGAGTGCTGTGGGATGGGAGCCATCCCCTGCCCCCCTGAATCCAGTGATCCCCTCAGTCCTCTGCATCCACACCATGCAAGAAGCTCTGCTCTGAGAAGGGGCCAGGCCAGAGCCACTCTTGCTCCTCTGCCCTTCTGGCTGTGCCTGGAGGAGCGGGGAGCAGAGCCCTTAAACCCCAAGGTGGAGATGCCTCTCCTCCAGTCCCACCCCAGGGATGCTCAGAGCCTCAGCCCCTGCCTGTGCCCCCAGGCGCTGCTGTGGAGCATGCGGTCCTACACCCTCATCCGAAGGCTGGAGGGACACCAGAGCAGCGTGGTGTCGTGTGACTTCTCTCCAGACACAGCACTCCTTGTCACCGCCTCCTATGACGCCTGTGTCATCATGTGGGACCCCTACACCGGGGAGCAGCTGAGGACGTTGCGGTATGGGACCGGTGTGGTCATTGAGGGACTGTGGAAGGGGGGCAAAGCGATGTCCAAGGGGAGTTTGTTGGGGCTGAGTGTGGCCTTCCCTTCTAGCTGGGTACAGCCAGTACCTCTCCTCCATATCCTGTGGCTGAAGGGGGCTCTGGCGTGCCAGGTTGGGCCCCTTGCCAGCCCCAGAGCCTTGAGGATGGGGCTTATGGCACCCTGGAGCTGACAACGGGCTCCTTCTCCCCACCCACAGCCACGTCCCCTTGCACTCAGCGGTGGACTACAGCAGCGAAGTCCACACCAGCTCCCTGCGCTCTGTCTGCTTCTCCCCTGAGGGCCTCTACCTGGCCACAGTGGCGGACGACAGGTGAGCAAACCCCCGTGGGGAGCTGCAGTGGGAAGAGGGTCCTTGGAGGGCACCCCCAAACCACACTGGGAGCTCAGAATGTGCCGGTGGGGACCAGACCTCATGTACCAGGTCCCCCCTGGTGCCCAGTGTAGAAAGGGCAGGCTCCTGGGGACACGGTGGCTTGGCTGCAGCAAGGGGTAGTGAGCCCATTGCCTCTCTGAGTGATGAGCCGGCACTCACGCCCTCCTGCGAGCTGTGCCGCCTCAGTGCCGTGTTGTGACACCTCTGGGATGCTCTGAGCCCACGGGAGGAAAACCCTACTGCAGAGTCTGCACGCGTTCAGGTGAGCCCAGAAGCTTTGTTTTACTTGGGTGTGGACCTGGCATTGTGTCCTTGTCTCTGTAGGCTCCTGAGGATCTGGGCGTTGGAGCTGCGGTCTCCAGTTGCGTTTGCTCCCATGACCAACGGCCTGTGCTGCATGTACTTCCCGCATGGTGGCTTCATCGCCACAGGGTGTGTATGGGGGAGGATGAACAACGTGGCTGCTCCTTCCTCCTGCAGCTCTGGGGCTGCTCAGCAAATCCGGGGCTTCCCAAGGGGGTGCAGGGTGGTTTCCTGGGCTGGGGAACGTGCGGTTGCCAGAACTTTGGGATATCTGAGGGTACCAGGAGTTCTCTTTGTGTTGCTCACAGCTTTGTTTGGGTCCCATTGCAGGACCAGAGATGGCCACGTTCAATTCTGGACCGCTCCAAGGGTCCTCTCCTCGCTGAAGCACTTGTGTCGCAAAGCCCTGCGCACCTTCCTGACGACGTACCAGGTCCTTGCGCTCCCCATTCCCAGGAAGCTGAAGGAATTCCTTACTTACCGGACCTTTTAAAGCAGCGTGGAGAGCAGAGGCGTGGAGGTGAGAGCCCTCTGCCAGGCGCTGGGGGCTCGGCCTGGGCTGGAGGAGGCACGGCACGACGACGTCTCGCTGCATTGTGAGCTGTGGGGCAGGAGTGTTGCTGCTCCCCTTGGTTTTGGGCTGTGTCTTGTGAACGTGGAGGGATTTTTCGGTATAATAATACTAGAACCCAGCAAAACTGCATGCAGGGGGCAGGGGGTACAGCTGCAGTGACCCCACGGGGGACATGGGGCCTCCCTGTCCCCCTGCTACCTGCAAGTTTTGGGTCAGGTGCTTTGGCTTCTCAGTGCAATGTTGTGGGTTGAAGGGTAGAAGCTGCAGCCCGGGAGGAGCTTTTGTCGTTCCTGCAAACATGGGGCTACAACCAGCCCTGACAAAACCCACCCTCACTGGGACCAGCTCGTACCAGAGCTTGGTTCCTGGGGGAGCACGGGCTCCATGTGAGCTGGACAGGCAGCTCCCTGTGGGCTACACGGCGATGACAGAATAAAATGGTTCCTCACATCTTTCCTCGTGGCTCATCCTGGTGACAGGGGATACCAGGCAGGGTGGGCTCGGTTGTGGCTCTCCAAGTGGCAGCGAGTGCTCACTGGGCTCTGATGTGCAGCAGACTGTGTTGGGGGGGATCAGTCCCATGTGACTGTGGGACACAGAGCTCTGCACAGCCCCCCGCTCCTCCCGGTTCCCCATTGCTTTCTTTCCTTGCTGGAGCTTGGTGCTGTGGCAGCTCGGTACCCAGAACTGGCCTGATGTGCACAGCTGAACCCAGAAAGCTGGTGGTTCCCTCTCATACCGGGGGGTGTCCCTACAGGAACCTGTGCTGTCCCTGTGCAGCTCTGCCCCGTGATGGGGGGAGTGACCCACACCACAGTTGTCCCCTTTGGCGTGTGCGTGCAGGGCAGCTGTGCCCTGCGAAGTGGGGGTTTTGCAGGCTGTGACCACAGCCAGACTTCAGCCTGTCTGGGGGCAATGGGACAGGGGTGGCATGGGGGTGAGGGGGTGGGGGGGGCTGAGGTTCAACCACCGCCCATCAGTCCTTGCTGTACAGGAGGGAAAGGACAAGACAAGTGGGGTTTAGAGAGCTGTATTTCCCAGTGAGGCTGTGAAACACGTGCCAGACGCTTGCACCACGGCTGCAGGCTCGAGGCTTGCAGCCAGGGAGGGAAGAACTGGATGGAGCCGCTCCAGGCTGCTGACTCCTTCCAGCTTCTTTCAGACCTGGAAGCGTGGATCCACCTAGCAGGGCTTCAGGCTTCGGCCACAATCAGGTCCCTGGTGACTTGGAAAGCTGCGATGAGGGAGCTCAGCTGGACCTTTTCGTTGGTCCCAGCAGCCAGCCGGTACCTGGAGCAGGGGGTAAGGGCAGGTTTGGGTGTTTACAGGTGGCAGGTTCCTGTGGCAGCGATGGGTGCATGGGGGCTGTGGGCTGCAGACTGCCAGGACTCAGCACAGCATGGGGACCCCTGTGGGATGGGCATTCTGGCACCCGCCCCCCCAGCTGGGGTGTTTTGGGGCAAGGGGTGGGGACTGGACACTTACTCGATGTCTGCCATTTTGATCAGCAGCTGGATGCGGACCGAGGGTGGGAAATCAACTGTGGGGAGAAGGAGATGGAGTACATCAGTGTGGGCTGGGGGGGGTTGTCCCTCCCTGGGTCAGGCAGGAGCCGGCCCTGTGAGCCCCCCCCTCACCTCTGTGCACAAAGAGGTGGATCTCGGTGAGGATGTCCTGCAAGGCCAAGCCCTTCAGCGTCTTCAGCTCCATGATTTCTGAGATGAGAGCAAGTCAAGGGCTTTGTTCCAGGCCTTTCCCTGCAAGATCCCACTCCTCATCCCAGCCGCACCCCTGAGGACCCTCCCCAGCAAGCAGGAGGTCTCTGGGCAGGAAGCCCTGGCAAAGCTGGGGGGGGAGGGGTGTATTTATAGCAGTGGGAATGAAACCCAAGGGCTGTTGGAGCGAAAGGATACTGCGGTAGGCGGTGGAAAAGTCCTGGTTCAGCATCCAGTCCAGGATGTTGGCGATGTCAGACTTGAGGGGGTGTCCTGTGCAGGTGTAGACGTTCTCCTCCGTCACCTTCCCAAAGGCCATAGTGGTGCTCTGAGGAAGAGAAGGGTGGAGGAAGGATGAAGAGCTCAGCCCTTCCTCCACAGCCCAGCTCATACAAGGAGGGAGAAGCCGCAGCCACGGTCTGAACCTGCAAAATATTGAGAGCTCTGCGCATGTCACCGCTCGAGAGGGTCACCAGAGCCTTCATCCCATCCTCCGTCACATCCACCCTGAAAGACAAGACCTGGGGCTGGAGAGGGACCCAGAGCTGCTGGAGGGGAACAGAACAGTGCAAACCCCATCCCGAGGCTCCGGAAAAAGGGGGAGCAAAGGATGCTACAGAGTCCCATGCTGCCCCCAGCTCACCCCTCCTCCTGTATGACGTGCTGCAGCCGGGGTACCATCAGCTCTGGGGTGAGGGGCCCGAATCGGAAGCGTGTGCAGCGGGACTGCAGGGCGGGGATGATCTTGGACAGGTAGTTGCAGATGAGGCAAAAGCGGGTGTTTTCCGTGAACTTCTCGATCACTGCAAAGAGGAGGGGGGAGAGGCAGGTAGGTCTTCAGCTGCCACCCCGCACTGGGCTGGGGATGGCTCAAGGGATGTGTATGGTACAGCACAGGGGGTGCCCGGCACCCCTCACCTCGCCTCAGGGCGTTCTGAGCATCCTGGGTCATGGCATCGGCTTCATCGAGGATGACAAGCTTGAAGCCTTTCCTGAAGAGGGAGAAAAAAGCAGGGGGGCTTCAGGCTGTGGGCATGGTGCTGGAGAAGGGGAGCGGGGGACGCTTCTTCCCAGCCTGACCCCCCAAAATGGTCCCTTCTTTACCTCCAGCCCCACATCCTTATCCATCCCTATCACTCATCCTTACCCCCCTCATTCTCTCTGCTCCCTGGGCACCCCTGGTTCCTTCTCATCTGCGCTGGCACGCTGCCCACCCAGGGAGTCCCCCCTCAAAACCCACCTCTCAAATCAAAGCCAGGGGCAGGCTGTGTCTGGTGGGGGGTGTGGGGGTGTCTGTGACGAAGGGACTGGGACCTTTGGCTTACTTAAAGATGGTCCTGGTGCTGGCAAAGCTCAGGATGGGCCCTCGGACGATGTCGATACCGCGGTCATCAGAGGCGTTGAGCTGGAGGGAGACAAGGTGGATCCGCATCCCTGCCTAAGGATGCGCCGGGGGGGGGGCATCCCCCATCACCCCCCCCCCCCATCCCACCCCCTTACCTCCAGCACCATGGAGCCGAATTCCCGCTCCCGGTAGAGCTGCCTGGCGCAGGCGAGGATGGTGGATGTCTTACCGGTACCGGGGGGCCCATAGAGCAGGAGGTGGGGCAGCCGATCCTCGCTGATAAACCTCTGCACTGCGGGGGGACAGCGCGGTTTGGGAGGGGGGATTCGGGAGGGGGGGGTTGATGCCCGGTGCCCCCCCCCGCTGGCGGTGCGGGGGGGGGGCTGCGTTACTTACCGGTGCTGAGGATGTCCCGGTGAGACACCAGCTCCGACAGCGCCTGCGGCCGGTACTTCTCCACCCTGCAATGATGGGGGGGGGGGTGTCAGTCTGGGGTCGTCCCCGCCGCTATTCCCCCCCCTCCCCCGGTCCCTCCGTCCCCGCCGTACCACGGGAGGTTCGCGCCACCCGCTCGCGCCATCACCGCGCCGCCTCGCGAGAGCGCCGGGGGGCGGGGCGAGCGGAGGGGGCGGAGGGGGGGGCGGCCCGTACAGCCGCTCCGCCCCGCCCCGGGCCAGGGCCCGTCCCCCGGGCAGCGCGTCGGGAGCTGCTCTCCCGCCGCCCCCCGCGCCCAAAATGCCTTTTCCAGGTGCCCTCCCCGACGTGCCCATCATTCTGCAGCCCGGGGAGGGGCAGGAAAAGCCCCGCGCGCCTGCCCACGGCGGGGTTTCTCACAGAAACCTCTCAGAGGGGATCTGTCACCCATCTGTCTACCAGTCTGTCTGTCCGTCCATCCATCCATCCATCTGCCCACCTGTCTATCATGTATCTATCTATCTATCTATCTATCTATCTATCTATCTATCTATCTATCTATCTATCTATCTATCTATCTATCTATCTATCTATCTATCTATCCGTCTATCCATCTATCAATCTGTTTGTCCATCCTTTCATTCATCCATTCGTCCACCTGTCCATCCATCCATCCATCCATCCATCCATCCATCCATCCATCCATCCATCCATCCATTTAACTGTCTATCCATCTATATGTTTGTCCATTTGTCCATCCATCTGTTATTTATCCATCTATTATCTATCTATCTATCTATCTATCTATCTATCTATCTATCCACCTCTCTATCCATCTTTCCATCTAACAGCCTGTCTATCCATCCATCCATCCATCCATCCATCCATCCATCCATCCATCCATTTATCCATCTGTTATCTATCTGTCCATCTATTATCTATCCATCCATCCATCTACTATTTATCCATATAGCATCTCTCTTATCTATCTATCTATCTATCTATCTATCTATCTATCTATCTATCCATCCACCTGTCTGTCTATCCGTCTATCTATCCATCCATCCATGCATGCATCTATTATCTCACTCATCTATCTATCCATCCATCTATCCATCTATCGATTATCCATCCATCCATCCATCCATCCATCCATCCATCCATCCATCCACCCACCCATCCATTCTCTCTCTCTCTCTATTTAACCCATTGTTTTTAGTGTCATTAAAATTGATGGGTGCATCCCCCCCTCCCCCTTCCCCCCCCAGCAATACTCCTGCACCATTCAGACCAGCTGAATTATTAACCAGTGTCTGGGCTGCCTCTCGCCTTGTTTACCCGCGACACCTCCTGGGTCACACCAGCCTTTATAGACAGCCTGTAAATCCACAGCGCTACCCATGGGCTCGTTAGCAGCCCCGAGGGCTCCGGCACATCCCTTTGAGTGGCAGAGCAGAGCAGAGCAACGGGACCTCTCCAGGAGGTGAAGTCCAAGGGATGGACCCATCTATCCCACAGGCGTGTTGGTACCGAAGGAGCAAAGATGCTGATATCAGAGGGCCCCCTTGGCCTCAGGGCAGCATCGCAGCCTCTAAGGTGAACAGAGGCAGCCCGGAATTTAAGGGGTGAAGATTCAGCCCTCGTGGCTGATGCTCAACGGCACCTGAAGGCTTCCCAGGGTGGTTTGATGGGGAATCTGGTGAGAAATCCTTGTGTGACGTTGTGGGGACTTTCCAGCCAGCCAAGGGCTGGTTTCAGGAAGGTGGAATCTCCTGGCTGTGCCAAGGGGATGCTCTCTGCCTCCCCGGCTGGGTGCTGCACCCTGGCAGAGCACCCTTACTTCCTTCAAGGGGAATCAACTCTTTAAAAGGGTAGACACTGGCATGACAAGGGGGATGGATTGAACCTGAAGGAGGGAAGGTTTAAATTAGGTATTAGGGGGAAGTTCTTTCCGGAGAGAGTGGTGAGGGGCTGGAACAGGCTGCCCAGAGAGGGGGTGGGTGCCCCATCCCTGGGGTGTTCAGGACCAGGTTGACTGGGGCCCTGGGCAACCTTGTGTAGCTCCAGGCCTGGAGGTTGGTGTCCCTGCCTGTGGCAGGGGGGTTGGAGCTCTGTGATCATTGGGGTCCCTCCCAACCCAGACCAGTCTGGGATTCAGTGGTTGTGTGTTACTCTCAGGCACGTGTAATATGTACATAAAATTGTTTCTATCCAGGGTCCTGTAAAGTGTCCTGAGCTTGCCAGCAGCAGGGAGAAAGGCCCCTCTGCGAGGGAAGGGCTCCAGCATGGGGGGGTCAGTGTGTACTGTCTGCACCCCCTTTCCGCTGCTGCTCCCCAGGGCTGGTCTGGACCCCACAATATTGGACCGTGCCTGAGAGGGATGGGGTTCATCCCCTGGGTGTAGGGTTAATGCTTGGGAGGGTGGGGCTTGCTTGGCTTCCACACAGCGATCTGGGAGGGAGCATGAGGCCATCACTGTGACTTCTGGGCAGGAGGTGGAGTGGAGGGGTGTCTGGCCGCCCTCCTTCTCCCTGCACCCTGCTGCTGTTTCCCAAGCTGTATCCATGGGATTTTTAACCCCCTTTGGCACCAGCTGGAGCAGCACTGGGAGGGGGTGTGGGGGGAGAGGAGAGGGGTGCAGGCTGCAGCTCAGCATCTTGATTTTTATGTATTTTTTGCTCCTTTTTGGGCTAAATCCTGTTGTCAGGGCAGGGACTGGAGGGTCCCTCCTGGCTTTGCTCAGATCCCGCTGGAGTTTCTCCATCCTGGCTGCCCCCCAGCCCCCCAGTCCTCTTCTGTGTGATCCTCGGGGGCTGCTGGGCAAGGCAGGGGGGCAAGGCAGGGTTTGGCTGCTCCTGCTGCCCCCTGGGCGAGGTGAGTCCTTTCCCTCTGCCTTCCACAGCGGGGGCTGCAGTGCAGTGCCCCCCCTGTACACTTAGGCCTTTGGGGGTGCACAGCCCCTGGACTCCCCCAGCTGCACTTGCTGCTCCTGCCCTGCAGCTACACACACAGAGCCTGGGCTGGCTGCTCTGCAGCAGGGCCCCCCCATGGTGGGAGGCCCCCCCAGGTCCCCCATGGCAAGCAGGGTCCCCCCCATGGCAATAGGGCCTCCTATTGCAAACTGCACCCCTGTTGCATTGGGGACCCCCACTGCAGCAGCCCCCCAGTGCAGAAAGGCCCCTATGCAATAGGATCATCTGCTGCAACAGGGTGTCCCCCCCTTACACCAGAGATCCCCCAATGCAGCAGGGCCCCACTGTGACAGGGACCCCTATTGTGGCTGGGGCCCCCATTGCTCCAGCCCCCCACTATTGTCCTGGATATCCTCATTGCACCAGCCCCCCACCATTGCCTCAGGACCCCTGTTGTACCAGTGCCCCCCACTGCAGCAGGACCCCCTCCATTGCTCTGCAGATCCCCATTGCACCAGGCCCCCCCATTGTCCCAGGGTCCCCCATTGCATCAGCCCCCCCCACTGCACCTGCCCCCCATTGCACCAGGCCCCCTATTGCACCAGCCCCCATATTTCAGCAGGGTCCCCGTTCCACCAGCCCCCCCCCCCCCCATTGCACCTGCCTCCCCACTGCACCCCCCCCCTCCCCATCCCCCGCATCCCCCTTCCCGGGGCTCCCCCCGCCGCACCGTGCCCGCGGCAGGTGCCGGTACGCGGTGGCGGAGGGATGCCGGTGCGGGGGGGGGGATGCGTGCGTGTGTGTGTGTGTGTGCGGGGGGGGGGGGGATGTTTTACCGCGCGGAGCGGCGCGCAGCGAGCGCGGCCCCGCGGTGCCGGAGCGCGCCGCCCCCGCCCCCGCCCCGCCGCGCCCGGGGGGGGGGGGAGAAGCGGCCGCGGCGCCGCGCTGACGGCTCGGTGGGCACCGCGGGGCCGCGATGCTGCGGGCCGCGGTGGAGCGGGGCTGAGCGGCGCGGGGAGGGGAGGGGGGGGGCGGGTAAGGGAGGGGGGGGGCCGCGGCGGCGGCGGCGGAGGGTGGAGGGGAGGGAGGCGGGGGGGTGGGGGGGGGCGCGGCGAGCGATGGATGAGGACAACATGACGAGGAGCGAGGAGCAGCAGCTGAGTCTGCAGAAGGCGCTGCAGCAGTGCGAGCTGGTCCAGAACATGATCGACATCAGCATCTCCAACCTGGAGGGGCTCCGCACCAAGTGCGCCGCCTCCAACGACCTCACGCAGAAGGAGATCCGCACCCTGGAGGTAGGGGCCCGCCGAACATCCCCCCCCCACCCCCCCCCCAATTCACCCCCCACCTCGCCCCCCCCCCGGGCCGCGCCGGGCTCCCCCGCGGCGCTGCGGTGAGCCCGAGTGAGGCTGCGCGCTCTGCAGGTGGGTCCGGCACCGCCAAATCCTCCTGCCGGTAGCGCCCAGGGGGGAGCTCGGTACCCGGTACCGGCATCCCGGTATCCCCCCCGCAATCCCCGGCCTGGCCCCGGCCCCGCAGCATCCTCCCAGCCCGGCCGCATCCCTTCCCCCGGGCTCGGACCGCCCCGGCTGGCTGCATCCCCCGGCCCGGCCGCGTCTCTTCCTGCGCTCCCACCTCCCCACGGGGCTTTATCCCACTCCCCCGTGCCCGGCCGTATCCCCTCCGCCAGGTTACATCCCCCGCCGGCCTGGCGCTTCCCTCCTACCTTCCACGGGCAACGTCCCCTCCAGCCCACCTGCATCCCTCCCACCAGGCAGCATCCCACCGACCCGGCTGCATCCCTCCCACCAGGCAGCATCCCACCGACCCGGCTGCATCCTTCCTACCCCACTATGCCACGCTCCTGCCTCCAGAACTGGTCGCATCCCCTTGGCCGGGCTCCGGTGGCCCTTCACCGGGAGGCAGGCCAGCATCATCCTCGCCCCCAGTTCCTCCACCGTGGCGATGCGATGTCTGCCCAAACCCTCCAGAGCCCCGGTGGGAAGGGGGGGCTTTGCCAGCCCTGGCCTCAGCGCTGCAGAGGTGGCAAGGCCGTGCTAGGGGGGGCACTGGGGGGGTTTATTTATGTTTCACAGGTGGGGAGAAACACGTTGAAATAAAAGCTGCCGAGCAGGGCCCTGTCTGCTGGAGCCCTGTAGGATGAGGTTCCTGACAGGCTGTGCCGGGACCTGGTTGGGGATGGTTTGGGAGGGTTTGGCAGGCCTGGGTGGTTGGGGAAGCTCTGGGTGGGTTGGGATGCCCAGGGGTGAGCGGGACCCCGCAGCCCTCACAGAATGGGGAGAAGTGCGGCCGTGACGATGCCGTGACCCACAGCGTGGCCGCCGTGGCGTGGAGGTGGCTGATGCAGCAGCCGGGCTTTGGGTGAGGGGATTTTGGAGCCCTGCCCTGCTCAGGCCTTTCAGGTGGTGTTCCTAACCTGTCCGCTCTCACCAAGAGCCCCAAGGTGGTGGCACGGCGGGTCCTTGGCTGGGGATCCTGATGGGGCTCCTGTGGCCCCTCCGTGGGGCAGCTTCCAGCTCCGGACTGTGCCCACAGTGCCCCATCCTGCTGCTTCTTTGCTCCTGAAGGTCCTGAGCGCTGCGGGGTGAGCTGGGCATTGCTGTGCTGCACCACTCGCGGTTTGGGGGTGACCCTGGGGTTGGGGTGCAGCTCCTCACTCTGCACCCTGGGCACTGACTTGCGCTGCATTCCCAAGCGGATCCTGCCATCGCCTCTCCTTGCTCCGAGCCCTGCCACGTCCTCTCCTCTCCCTCCTCTCGGTGCGAGGGGCTCTGGGCTCAGCCTGGGACAACACTTTGGCCACATGTAGCCCCGGAGCAACCTCAGAAGAGGGATGGGGAGGTGGGGATGAAGCAGCAGTGGTTTTGGGGCATGAAGAAGGCTTTGTGGGTGGCAAGTGGGCTTGAAGAATACCCCAAACAGCTGATGCCCAGAGGTGTGGGACTACAGAAGTTTATCCCGCCTGGAGCGATGGCCTCGTTAGGGTCAGCATGGCTGATGAGTTGCTGATGGGACCAAGGGGAGCTGAGGAGCATGGTGAAACCATCCTGGTGGCATGCTCCTTCACTGGTGTTTCTGGGGCAGCTTGGGCTGGTCTGGATGTGGGGTTTGGAGGTGAAGGATGCCCTGTAAACCTTGGGTGCTCACAGGGAAGCATCTTTCCAGTCCCTAGGTATTGCATCATGAGGAGCCTCAGCATCACTGTCCCTAAAACACCCACAAATCACAGCGCTGGCCATGTGTCTCAGCCACAGGCATCCCTGCCAGTGCTTGCCCGGGCCTTTCAGCAGGAAGTGGGGTGATTCCCAGGCGGAGAGTGACAACTGGTGAATCCGGGACCGGATTCCCACCACAGGGCTGGACCAGCTCCTGGTGGTGTTGTCCTGGGTTGCCGCCAGCGTAAGCAGGAGCTGAGCTTGGCCCTGAGTGCTGCTGCCACCGCCGCGTCCCAAGGACGTGACGCAGACGCAGAGGCCCCGCTCGGTGCCGCTTCCCTTCCCATCTGGTGGCAGCGGAACTGGGCCAGGCGCTGGCATGGCAAAGGGGACTAACGGCTGAGGCTGGGCAGGCTGGGAGGGCATCTCACCCCCAGCAGCCCAGGCAGACTTGGTGCAGCCCTCGCATCGGTGTGAAATGGGTTTTGGTTAAACCTCATCTGCTGAACCCCGACTTTGCAGGATCCATAGTTTTACTATTCTTCTTTTCCCCCCAAGCACCTTAAGGTGCATGTGAGGCCCCATCCTTCCCCTGCTGTGGAGAGCTGGTTACAGCATCCTGTGATGCAGCATCCTTCCTTTGGGATGGGTACTGCTGGCTGCAGCCTGGCTTTGGTGGCAGTCCATGGGGTCAGGACACTTTTAGGACTTGCTTCCACCTTGGGACAGGCTCCAGTGGAAACCAGAGCAGCTGCTTGGACTGAAATAGGGACCAACACCACCCAAGGTGGGAGTCAGGGCTGGTTTGGTACCTATGGGGGGAGGAAGAAAATCTGGGGCTGAGCATTGTCGCATGGGAGGGTGGGAGCCGAGTGTGGGTGGTGGGGTTTTATTCCCTCATCCGAGCGTGGCAGCTGGGCTTTGCATCTCAGGATGTAAACGTGAAGGAGAGGGGTGCTTGCACAAAAACCCATGTGTGCTGGAGGTCTGAGCTGGCTGGGGTAAAGTGAGAGGGAGAAGTTCCTCTTCTGGTGGAAGTGTCTGGTGATTTTCCTATCTGTCCCGTGCTGCTCCTCATGCTGGGGTCAGACCCTGTCCCTGCCTCAAGGTGGGAGTCAGAGCTCCTACAAGCTAATGATCAGCTCCAAGGATGACCCCAGGATCAGCCACTGCCCCTCCCCAGGCTGCCATGCTCCTGCCAGGACAGGGGAACCCTCCTGGGATGCTTTTGGCATCGGGTGAGGATCAGGAAAAAGCACCCAGGGAAGAGCTGCAGCCCTTTCCAAACTTGCGTGGGCCACTGTCAGAGCAGACACTGCCCCAGCACTGGGTTATTTATTCATTGCCTGAGTGTGTGGGTTCTCCAGTGTCTAACACTGCGGGTGAGCACAACCTGCTTATCCCTGGGCATCTCCGGGGTGCTGGGTCGAGCCATTTTGGCCCCTGTACTCCAAGGGGGGAGCCCTGGGGACCATTTAGCAGCACTTGAAATAACTGGTGTGCAGAGCTGGAGGCAGCACACCAGCCTAGCAGGGCCTGGAAGGAGCCCTGAGAGGGAGAACACAGTGGTGATGAGGTATTCCCCAGCGCGGGGGTGCCCCGGGTGCCGCTGGAATAACGAGCCCCTTGGAGAGGGGTCGCTCTGGGAAAAGCATCCGCCGTGCCCGGGAGTGTTTGGAGTCACAGAGCAAGCGCTTCGCTTGGTGGCACGAAGGGTCTGGCATGGGGTGCACTCCCAACCCGCCTCCGGTGGCTCCCCAGAACGGTGACGCGTGGCCCAGCCCATGCTGGGGTAATTAACTCCCCCCCTGGTGCTCCCGCGGGTGGATTTTCCATCGCCTCTCCCCGGTCTCCAGGCAGGGCTCGGTGCCGTCGCCAGCCCGGTTGACGTCAGGGCAGGCACAGGGTGCTGTGTGCCAGGGGGGGTGCAGCCACCCTCCCTGCTCCTTGGAGACCGGCTGTTCCGCTCCCAGTGCCTGTTTGGGGGTGGTGGTGTTGAGGGGGTGGGGGGCAGGGTGTGGGTAACCACTTGCTGCTGTGTTGGGTTTTGGGGCGAGAGGCTGTGGAGGGGAAATCCTGCTTGGGGTGATGGGGAGAGGCTGGAAATCCCCATCAGAGTGTGGAGGGGAGAGCAGGGAGCAGGGTTGGTTTGGGGGCTCCAGCCCTGGGTGATGCCAGCTTCTCTCCTCACTAGGGTCACCTGGGGGGGCAATGTGAAGGGGGACATCCCTCCTCTGCTGTGGGGCAGTGGAGACCTGCTGGGGGGGTGATTTTCCCAGGGAGGAGATGGGGGGTGGTGTGGTGTGTGTGAAACCCAGGAGCTGCAGAGGCATTGCCATGGCCGGGGGAAGGGGCTGTTTGTGGCTTTACCCCCTTTTGTCAGAGCATCACACCCTCCCTTACCCCCTCGCAGTGCCAGAGTGGGGAGAGGTGCTTGAAAGGGTGCAAAAATTGAGCCCCAGCTCCAGGAGAAGGTCTGTGGGCCAATCCATAACCCTGCCTCTCCCTCCCCAGCACCCATAGTCAGACCAGCAAGTGTACCCCCCAAAAAACAAGCATCCTCCATGTTGCCAGCACTCTGACTCCTCTGCTTGGACCCCCACAGCACCCTAGGGTGTCCCCTTCCCTTTTCCAAATAGGTAAACTGAGGCACGGGGAAGCTGCGGGGGCAGGTGGTGGGGGGTGTGGTGGGGTGGGGTGGGTGTGCCCCAGCAGGAGCACAAAGCAGGAGCAGAGCAGCGTTTGGGATGTCTGCAAAGCCCCCGTCCGGCGCAGGGAGGGACGAGCAGCAGCTGGGGGTGAGCGAGAGCATCTCCGCAGCCGCGGGCCGGGGCTTTCCCCGCAGCACGGGGACGTCTCGATCGCTTCCCTTTCCAGCCCCCTTGGCAACGCTCTCGGCAAAACACGAGGCGCTTTGGGGCTTTGCAGAGGTTTACTGGGCTGGTTCTTCCCTCCCCCCAAATCTGAGGAGACCCATGGCCCAGAGCATCAACCCACACCTGGGGGGCAGGGTGAGGGTCCCATCTGGGTCCTCGTTTGCACTAATGATGACCCCTCTGGTCTCTCCAGGCGTGGGTGGGGGTGAATTTCCCCCCACCTGGAGCCTGGAAATTAAAGTTCCTCCCTCCACTTCCCTCCTCCTTTCTCAGCTCCCAGTGCATGGTGGTGCCCAGTCCCCAGCTCCATCCCTGCTCAGGGACACTGGTGAGGAAGAACAGGTGAAAACGGGCAGGTGGGGATGGAGGAGAGGGGTTTTCTGGAAGGTTTTTGGTTGTGTTTGGGTTCTGTGCATCTGAAGCAGTTTTTGGGGGGACCCAGAGCCACTTCTGTGTGCTTTCAGGGTGCCTGTTGGTGTTGTGGGTACCTGGGGTGCGTTTAGGGTGTGTGGTCAGGTCTGACCCTGAAACCCTTTGATGGTCTGTGTTAGGAGAGTGTTTTTTGTTAACAAGCAGAGCCAGCAGCTTCTCAGGGTGCTGGTGAGTCCAGAGAACCCTGGGGGGGGGGGGGGGGGCTCTGTCACCCCCCAGCTGTTTGCTTCTGTAGCCCTGGCTCTCTCTGGGGTATTAATTGTTGGTAATTAACCTCCATGGCCATTAGCCATGTTGGGAGATGCTGCCTGGTCTGGGCAGAGCTGTCTCCTGGGTGGGTGATGCTGATGGTGATGTTGATGGGACATCAGGGCTGGGATGGGGACCACCAGCCTCTCCTGTACCCACGCTGCTCCATGTCCCCCCCCCCCCCAAACCAGAGGGCTGTTTTTTGCCTGATTCACACCTTTCTCACCCCAACTGTGATGGGTGGGCACGAGGGGGCTGAGTTTCCCCCCCCTCTGCTCACCCACACCTCGTTGCACCCAGTGCCATGGCCATGACTGCTGGGTACTGCTGAGGGAAGGGGCTGGGAGGGACGGGGGTGCTCTCCCAACCCCCAGGATGCCGTGATGGAGCTTCTTCCCTCATCTCTCTGTTCCAAACCATTGAGCTCATCTATTTTTGGGGTGCATGGGGAGGGGTGGCGGGCCAGGGGCACGGCACCAACTAGTGCTGCCAGTGATGGGGAATCACCCAGCTGGAAAAGCAGGAGCAGGAAATCCCAGCAGGTCCCTCTGCTCTATATTCCTGGGAAAGGAGGCCAGGCACTCCGCGGCTTTATTTTGGGAGCTGTCAGGCTGCGTTTGCTAACGGGGTGTTTCTGGCCTCCTGGTGGGAGGGATGGGGAGGGGGGATGGTCAGTGGAGGGATGGGCAAAGAGTCGATGGGTCTGGTTGCGATGATGAAGAGCAGTGGGAGGAAGGAGGGATGGGGTAGATGGGGGTTGAAGGAGGGTAAGGAGCATCCAAGCCTTGGCACTGTGTGATGATGTGGGGGGGATGCTTGGGAGGGTCGTTTTGGGCCAAGCTGGGTGTAAGAGAGGGGAGTGTGTCCTCTGGGTGCTGGGAGAGGCTGGTGTTTGTGTTGGTGTGTGGGAGAAGCAATGTCCCTGTGTCTTCCATCCTTGCTCCTCATCCGTCCACTGTGGGGTCAGTTTGGTGGCAACTCTGTCCCCAGAGATGAAGAATCCAGGTTTTAACCCCATAAAGGAGCTGAGAAAGGGCTTTTTTTTGGTTTGGGGTGGGGGTGTGTGGGGGGAATTCACCCTATGGACATCCAGCTTGATGCTAAAGGAGCCCCTGGCAGCAGGTACCAGGAGGTGTTCTGAGGGCAGGAGGGTCTCCACGTGCCCTGGGGATGGAATGGGGAGGGGGGATGGTCAGAGCCCAACCTGCCTGTGGTCACCCCATCCTGCTGTGGGGTGGTGGTGGGGGGATGGGTCATGGCAGAGAGTTCCATGGGGCTTTCTCCTTCTTTTTCCAGAGCAAACTGGTGAAGTACTTCAGCCGGCAGCTGTCGTGCAAGAGGAAGGTGGCCTTGCAGGAGCGCAATGCCAAGCTGGAGGGCTTCCCCCAGCTCCTGCACTGGTTCCGCATCGTCGACATCCGCAAGGAGGTGATGGAGGTGAGGGCTGGGCATCATCCACCCTGGGAAGGGCCCTGCTCCAGGTTTGGGTGCTGAAACCCTCTGGTTGTATTTGTTTCCCCCAGGGTCTGTGGGATCCTTGAGCAAAACTGGGCAAGGGATGGGGTGGGATGTTTGTTCAAGGTGGAGACTGGCTTGAGGTGTGTTTGTGTCTTGGGGCAGGCTGGAGGGGAATGGTGGTCCTGGGGCTGGTGGTGGGGAGCAGGGTGGGAGACCAGAAGAGGGACAGGTCCTTGTCCTGTGTGGAAAGGTGCTGTGAGCCTCGGGTGGGACACATGGGCCAGGGCTATCCCAGCTCTGCTCCACTCACAGCGAGGACACCTCAGTGAAGGACACAGGTTCCAGGGGGACCTCGTGGGTGCTGCCACCTGTGTGGCCCCCATGACCCTGTCACAGCCTGGTAGTGGCCACGACAGGTCACAGCATCCTCCTGCCATGCTCTGGGCTCGTGTAGGCGATTGGTGTGGGGAAGGAGTGACACCTGGAGATACTCCTGTCCCCAGGTATGCCCAGGACAGGCTTCCATGGTGCCCCCAGATGTCCTGGTGTTGAGTGGGGTCTGGATATGCCTCAGACAGCGTGAAACCTGGGGGTAAAATCTGAGGCTTACACTGGGTCCTCAGGGATTGGGGTGGAAAATGGATGGGTTTGGGTCTGTGACCCAAGCGGGGCAGCAGGAGGGAACAGCTGCTCAGCTGAGCACCCTGAGATGCTGGTTTAGCGGATGTTCCAGGGCAGTTTCTTCCCCCTGCTCAGTCCTGCCCCGTTCCTCTCATCAGGAGATCGCTCCCGGGCAGCTCAGCCTGGAGGAGCTGCTGGACATGACCGATGACCAGGTCTGTGCCACCGTGGAGAAGTTCGGGGCCAACAGCGAGGAGTGTGCCCGCCTGAACGCCTCCCTCTCCTGCCTGCGCAGCGTCCACAAGTCCGGTGAGTCGGGCACCCTCCTACCCCTCGAGTCGCTTTGGGGGGGTGGGTGGCACCCTCTTATCAGGGTGATACCAGCGGCGTGGCTTCAGTGCATCAGGTTTTCCCCTTGGGATGCAGGGCTCCTGTGTCACCAGGGGATGGGGGGTACTCGCTGCCCGTGGGGGGACACGTTGGCTCTGGTGCATCCCTGTGGCATGAGGGGGAGGAGTGATGAGTTGTTAGTTCTCTGCAGGGAGGTTTTGCCCTAGGAGGGCGCAGTGCTTTATACACACTCCCCCCTACCCTTCCGGGCCCCTTTTGCTTGCAAGAGCAAAGCCAGCCGCCCTGGAGGGGGAGGGTTGGGGGTTCGGGGAGCCCCTGAGACTCGGCAAGCTCCGGTCGCTTCCCGGCTGGTCCCGGAGCGAAACCCCCCTCCCCAGGGAGTGCGGTAGTCCCGCTTCACCCTCCCCCGGCGCCGGGTGGGTGTAGGGACTCCGGGGGATGCCGGCGGGGCCGCGGGTGCCTGGGTGCGGGTGCCGGGCTGGCGGGTCCCCGGGCGGTGGCAGCAGAGCTCCGCGCTGCGGCGGCGGCTGCGCGACGCGGGAGCGGCTCCAGCTTTCGGGGGGGCGGCTGGAGCTGGGGGGGGGGCTGAAGCAGAGCACTGGGGGAGGTGGAGCAAAGGGCTGGGGGCTGGACCTGGGGGGCTGGAGCACAGCACTGGTGGGGGCTGGAGCTGAGGGGCTGGAGCAAAGGGCTGGGGGAGGTTTTGGGGCTGGAGTAGGGGGGCTGGACCTGGGGGGCTGGAGCAGAGTACTGGGGGTGCTGAAGCTGGGGGGCTGGAGCAGAGGAGGGGGGACTGGAACAGGGGCTGGGGGCTGCAGCGAGGACCAGGTTTGCTTGGGGAAGGGGCGAGCGGTGCAGCCAGTGGCCGGGCAGGATCGGGCTCTCCTGGCGCTTTGTCCCCGGCCAGCCGAGCCTCGCTGGGTGGTGCTGGCTGGGCACCAGGGGTCTCCCTTCCTGGGGCTGCTGGTGGTGAGGTCAGGTTTGGGAGCTGGGGGGGCTCTTCTCTAGGTATGTGCCCCTCAGGGAGATGGTAGCATGCTGGCTTAGCTGCGGTGCTGCTGGGAGTCCTGACCTGGCAGGATCCTTCTCTAGGATCCCCCCATCCTGCAAGACCCCCCTGGGCTTTGGGGGGCCCCAACCCCTCTGCCTGGCTCCTGTGCCCTCTAGAGGGGCTCCTCCAGTGTAGCTGCATCCCAGGGGTTGGGGGGGTCACAGATGAGTCCTGCTGGGGGGTCGCTGCTGGATTTTCCCTTGGGCTCTCTGGATCCTAAGCACCCCCTGGGATGGGGGATGGGGGGGCACAGAGCCGTGAGGGGGGTGATGTGACATGTGACGTGGTTTCTGTGGGGGGCAAATCGCAGGGACCAGCAGTGTCCCCGTGTTACCATCGCTTGGAATGACATGTCCCAGACAGGGGGATCTCAGCTCCTGCCCCGAGGGGTTTCGGTGGGGGTTGGATGGGACATCTGGAGATCGCCCAGCCCAACCCCTGCCACAGCAGGGCCACCTCGAGCAGGTTGTACATGGTCGTGTCTGGGGTGGTCTTGAATATTCCCACCTGTTGTGGTTCCTGCAGCCCCCCTGGGCTTCCTGTGTGTCAGGGGTGACAGCAGCAGGGTACCAGCCGCTTCCACCCCCGTGTGGGAGCAGCAAGGTGAGGATGGCTGAAGCTGACCTGACATTTCCCACGGAGCACGAGTCCCCCTGCGCTCCTTAACTCCCTAAATCCGGCTCCGGGCCGTGCCTCCGCCCTCCTTCCCTTTGGCATTTGGCTAAGTCTCTCCGCTGTTTGAGGAAGGGCCCCGGTGCTCCCTCAGAGCCTGGGGAAGGTGCTCAGCCTGCGCCTTGTTTAAAGGCTTTTAAAGCCCGTGGCAAACAGACTGCTTGACTTGCAGCCCAGCCCCTGCATCCTGCATCCTGCCCTTCCGTTCTCTCGGCCCAGGGGACCCCCCTGCACCCCCCCGTGGGACCTGTGCTTTGGAAAAGCCACACCAGCCTTTGGCTCAGCAGCTGCGGTGAAGATGCTGAAACATCTTCTGCTCCTCCTTTCTGGCTGGCTGAGACTGGGGAGGGGACACACAGCCACACCGCCCCCAGTGCAGGGTGTGGGATGCTCGATTTGCTTTTTAATGGGGCAGGTGATGGGGCTGGCAGCCCTCCTGGTGGGACTGGGCTCGTCAGGTCCCTGCGGGAGGGACCTCGCTGCTCTCCAGACCTTTGCCTTCCCCAGCGCTCCATTTAACTTCATCCATCATCACGCTGCTCCTTGTTGGGGGATTCGGGGGGGGGGGGGGGTGTCTGTTTGTCCCTCTGGCATCGCAGCGATGCTGCGGTGGCTGTTCCTGCTCCTCCGGGGCCAAAGGCTTGGGCTCTGCAGCCCAACAGTCCCTGGCACTGCTCGCTGGCGTGAGTCCCTGCCATGAAACTCCTGGGCACGGACAGGGAGGGGACTGGCAGCTCGGGGCACTGTTGAGCCCCTGAGGGGTGCAGGAGCCCGAATCTCCCTAAATTTCTGGAGGGTTTGGATGTGGAAATTCCAGCCAGGTCGGCAGGGGGTCTCTGAGTCCCACTCAGCACAGCTCCATGTTTCCTGCCTCTGTGCTGCTGTTTCCCTGCCTGGCAGAGCCTTTCCCTGGTCAAATGTCCCCCTGGGACAGAGAGAGGGAGGAGAGAGGGAGCACAGGGGAGAGGGGGAGCACAGCCTCCCCCCCACCTCTTCCACGGGTGGGACGATGGGAGTGGTGGTACCTCTCCATGTCTTGGTGACCAGCCACCAGCTGTGGTCCCTCTGCAAACTCGGCTGAGGAAGGTCCGTGGTGGCTGGAGAGTTGGCATAGCTCTCATGCATCCCTTTGGTGTCCCTCCCAGGGGCTCCATCCAACCCACCACCCACCCTCTCTCCAAATTACCTGCTGGGTGCTTAGCGACTGGGTGCTGGGGGGTGGTGAGGGGGGATGTTAAAGAGCATCCCAGGGCAGCAGTGACAATCCCTTGGGTCCCAGCGCCGGGATCTTGGGACCATGGGGTTATCTCAGCCCCTCTGGAAGGAGCTCCAGCTGCACTGTGCAGTGATGGCTGTGGCTGGTTGTCTGGTTTCCATCTCCCTGCAGACAGGGAGTCGCTCCTGCTCCGAAAACATAATTAATGAACAAGTTGCTGCCTCTTTAAAACATCGTGTAATTTCTTTGCAAGTGCAGCAGCGCTCGATTTTCTAGAAGCCAAGATTAGTATTAATAAAGCAGGAATGAGGTACAGTATTAACCTTTTCCATCAATCTCTATTTATCGAGCCGTTAATTAAAGACATCTAATTTCCCAGGCCAATTCTGCCTCGGCGCGGGGGCTGGGGAGGAGGCAGGGAGGAAGCAGGATGCTGGTTTAGCCCTTAAATGGCGATTAATTTCCCTGGGAATGGGGTTTGGTGGTGGGGAAGGATCCCCTTCCCAAACTGAGTGGCCTGGGGGCAGCTCCAGTGGCAGGGAAAGCCCCGGAGTGGCTTATAAACCCAAAGCCTGTTGTATTTATCTTATCTAGTGGCAATCCTGTCCTAAACTCGCTCCTGATGGTGTTAACGAGCCTGTATTGGATTTTTCTCGGCTCTGAAGCCTTACACTGGGCAGTGGGATGTTATTAGCAGCTGGGGTGTTGGTCTCGAGCTCAAAGAGGGATTAATTTAATATTGGGTGAGAGCTGAGCTGGGGGTGAGGAGCTGATGGCCATGACTGTACGCGGAGGTTATTGGGTGTCCTAAGGGCAGGGAGGATGGAGGGGGAAAAATGATTCAGAATTGAATATTTATGGGGTGTCCTGACCCTCGGAGTGCTGCAGGTGATTTGTGTCAGGAAAATAAAGCACTGAGCATCCTCTTTTGGTGTAAATTTGAAAGCTTAAAGGTTGATGGATGTGTGGGGTTTGTTTTGCCCCAGGGTGGGGGGCTTGGAGGGGATGCAGGTGCTGTGGGAGGTGTCTGTGGCTGTGGGGGGTTTCCCCTTGCAGAGGTCTTGCTCCCGTTTCAAGTGTGGCTCTGTTTGGGGTTCTAGGGTGGGGAAGGAAAGCCAGTGACCACAGCATCCCCTAAGGAGCATCGGGGAGCGGGGCTGCTTCGGGTACAGCTCCTCCTTTGGATGGGACCTGCTGCCCCCAGCTCCCAAAGGGACAGCAAATTATTCCTGATGCTTTATTTCAGGAATCAAAGCAGAACTCTCTATTTGTCTTGTGGAACAGGGAAAAACCCACTTATTTCCCCGCCCCCCAGGTGACATTTACCCATCTCTTCCCGTTCCTCCATCTCTGAGCTGCATCCCAATGGCAGGTGCTCCTCTCAGCATCCTTCCAGGAGTTTCTCCTGTTTATTTTACCAGAGAGGTTCAGCAAGAGCTTCTTCCCTAATTAAGCACCACGGAGTGAAGGAGATGGAGGTGACAGTGGCACCGAGGGGCTGAATGAACCCCAGTTTGGCCGAGGGGAGCATCTCCCCCTGTGCGCTGGTGGCCGGGACTTGGTGGCAGCTGGGGAAGGGGGGACTCAGAGGGGGAGAAGAGGCTGCTGGTGGGGCTGGAGAGACGATGGGTGACCATAGCTGATGCTTGTTTCAATCTGCTGTTAATATCCCCCCTCGGAACACAACACCTGGTCTGAGACCTGCTGAGGTGGCGGGGGGATGACAGGGGATGGGGATGAAGGGGAGTTTGCTTTTGGGCAAGCTCTCCCCTTGCTTTTCCAGCTGGGAATGGGCTCTGGCAGAGCAGTGATTCCTTGGGAAGGGGGTGAGTGAAATCCAGTGGTGTGTAACGTGCTCTGCAGAAGGATGAGCTTGGTGGGTGGGTGTATTGTTTTGTTTCTTCATTGTTATTTCCCACTTTCTCCTGCCTTCCCAGCTGAGGTCTATCCCGACGAGCCGAGCACCCGCTGCCTGCAGCGTGCCTGGGTGCTGCCCTGTGTGGGAAACATATTTTCCCAGCTTATCCCAGGTATTTTTAGCCTGGATGCTCCCACCAGCCCCACGCTGGGTTATTGTCACTCTCAGTCCTGTTACGGTGCAGTTGAGCATCTGAGTGGGATGGCAACAGGGACCAGGGGGAGGGACACACGGACACACGCACGGAGATGCAGCCTTGGCTCTCATCCTTCGTTAACCGCCGCTAATTACTGCAGGGAGCCTGGGGATGCTGCTGGGCCTGCAGCATCCGGGCAGTTTGGAGTTATGTAAATCTATGCATGCAGAGCAACCAATGGGGGAGCTCCTCCATTTGCATATATGCATGCCAACCCCCCTGGGTGCAGGTTAATTAAGCAGTTTGGGAGGGGGGGATTAATTACTGGCGTGGTGTTATCCTTCACTTGTGTCACCCTGGGGAGTCACTAGCCTTGGGGACTGATGGTCTGGGGTGGGGGGTGTGAGGGGGCAGCCTGGCTGCTGGGCTGAGGAGGGGGCTTGTCCATGTGGAGCATTCCAGCAGAGGTCAGGCTCTCCTACCGCAGGGATTGTTTCCACCCCCCCATAATTAATAAAAATATGAGGAAGGGGGTTAACTTTTGTACTAGGTTGAAAAGGTTTGTGTGGCTGCAGGAGAAACACCTCTAAAGGCAGCTGGACAGGACTTGCTTTATTTTTTAATTTTTATTTTCAGCTTTGGGAGAATGATCCAGGAAAACTTCTCACTGCCCCCTCCCCTTTTTCTCCCCCCCTCCTAAAACTTTCATCTCCAAAGCCCTTTCCTCCTTGACTTTTCCCTGTGGAACCTGAAATAAAACATTCCCCTTGAAAAGTCTGGAGAAGGAGGAGGCCAGGCAATTAATAATCAAAAAGGGATGGGGAAGGAGCCTCTTGGAAATAGAGAGATTAGGGGTTTAGGTTGGGTTTCTTCATGGGGACGATCAAAAGGCGTCAGCAAAGGGACCATCAGTTGGGTCCATGGCTTTGGTGCTCTGAAGCTGCCACCGACAGCTCCTCACTCATCTCCGCGCCGGTGGAGATGAATAATTAGATGCAGAGATGAGCCCAGCTTAATTACAGTCCCCCTTCCTTTATGCAAATAGCACAACTGGCTGGTATGGGGATGGGCAGGGGGCTTTGCATGGGTGAGAGGGGGACATCAGCCTTGGGGATCCCATCCCTGTGCCACGTTTTGGGGTGTGGTGGGGGTGCATGTGTGTGTGGGGGTCAGCAGAGCACACGCCTCTAGACTTCGCCTGTGCACGATGTGGGGAAGGTCCTTGCTGGTGTTTTGGAGCTGGAGGGGTGGTGGATGGGGGTGGGATGTGGTGCTGGAGCTTCATGGCTGTGTCTGTGTGCTCTGTGGCAGGCGGCAGCCTCTCCAAGCAGGACTGGACCATCCAATGGCCCACGACGGAGCCGGGGAAGGAGAACAGCCCCGGGTGCCAGCCGGAACCGGGACAGTGGGGCAGGACGCACCTCTCGCAGAGCCCCAAGGTCCAACCCAAGTGTGGGCAGCATCACTGCCACGCGGGCTCGCCCCATGGACCTATGTACACCCACGTGGACAGGCTGACCGTGGAGGGGCACCCGGGGCTGTGCCCACCCGTAGAGTCCGGCCACCGCTCCCTGCCGCCCTCCCCGCGCCAACGACACGCTGCTCACACCCCTCCGCGTACCCCCAACATCGTGACCACCATGACGCCGCCGGGCACGCCGCCGGTGCGACGGAGGAATAAACTGAAGCCCCCCGGGACGCCCCCGCCCTCGTCACGAAAGCTGATCCATCTCATCCCTGGTTTCACCGCGCTGCACCGGAGCAAGTCCCACGAGTTCCAGCTGGGGCATCGCGTGGACGAGGCACACACCCCCAAGTAAGCGGGTGTCCTGGGGTGGTGGGAGGGCTTCTGGGTGGTGAATTCCATCCTGGTTCTCTTGGAGATGTGCTCTGGTCCCTAAATGTTGGGGTGTGGTGTCTTTTTTATTTGGTTTTGGTTGTTTTTTGAGTTTTGTGGTAGAAAAAAGCCCTTGTAGCTCTCAGGGGGGATGTTATTGGGACTGGGGATGCTGTTGGGACTGGGGCTACTTTGCCCCTCAAGACCTTGCTTTGGAGTGTGGGGTGGGTAGGGAGCACCAGGGTCACCACAGGTGCCACGGGTGGCCTGGATGGTGGGTTTCATACCTGTGTCATGGGGATGTGTGACCCAGCTGAAAGCGCTGCGAGGGCGAGAGTGAGGTGGGAGGAATTATCTTGAAGCTGAAACGTGGGATTGTATTTTTATATATATATGTGTATATATATATATCTACCACGCTTTATATTCTGGAGGCCTCTCCCGTGTCTCTCCCATCCCTGAGGGTGGCTGCGGAAGGCTCCTCGGGCGTGCCAGAGCTCCTTCCCGCAGCCCTTGCTCTGCGGCTTGGGCGCCGGCAGAGGCTGCTGCTGTGCAGGGAAAGGGCTCCCCGGCACCCACGCACTCCGTCTCCATCTCCCGTGGGTCCTTTCGGTGGCCGTGCTCAGAAACCTCTTCTCCTGCCTCCTCCGGGCATCGTCCCTTCTGCCCAGGGGTGCATTGGGATGGAGCACGGGTGGTCCCTGCGAGCATCCCAACCCAGGACTGGGACAAACTGTGTCCTCAGATTTGGGGGCCTGGGGGTGTTGGGGGGAAGGCCAGGAGCTCAGAGAGGGTTCCCAGAGAGATGTGCTGGGACCAGTTCTGTGGCTTGGCTGGGTGACAGCCTGCCGACAGACACCCCTGCCTGGCCCTGGGGGCAGCCGTGGTGCTTGGGGGGGGGGGGGGGGGGGGGGGAGAGGCTGGGGGGCACACAAAGGGTTAAAATCCACTCCCTATGTGGGGTGCTCCTGCTGCCAGACCCTGTTGTCCCCTTGTTGGGGTAGTGAGAATTTGGGATGGCAGATGTATCCGGTGGCCGCAGCATCACGGTGTCACTTGTTTCCCCCGTCACGTCCGCGGTGGCTGTCGTCCTCCCTCCCCTGGGCCGGGCGCTTGCTGTCTCTACAGGCTTTTAACTTTGGGAAGTGGATTTCTTTCAGCTGGACGATGTCTTGTGTCAGGCTGCCTTCCCTCCCCACGCCCCACCCTGCTCAGGCACCAGTATTTACTTTGGTCCCACCCCAGCGAGCATCCCCCCTGTTCCCGGCAGCGGAGCCGTGCACCCAGCCTGTCTCCTCTCCTGCATCCGATCCAAGCTAACCCTGTGGGTTTCACCACCGCCTTTGGTTACCCCCCTCCTCCTACCCCACAACTGCTTGATCCTTGATGTGGTCATTGCATGCCCTGGGTCACCCTGACATGGATCTGGGATGAGGTTTGGACACGGGTGGGGATGGGGCACCTTGACTTCCTCGCGAGGGGAAAGAGAAGGAGAGGGAGTGGAGGAAGAAACCGTTCCATGGGGTTTGCGTGAATGTGGTCACATCCCTATCCCTGTCCACCCCCCCATCATTTGTAGGCTGCCCAGGGGGGTGTGGAGTCTCCTTCTCTGGAGAGATTCCAGTCCCATCTGGATGCCGACTTGTGTACCCTGTCCTAGGGACCCTGCTTTGGCAGGGGGTTGGACCCCATGAGCTCTGGAGGTCCCTTCCAACCCCTGGGATTCCGTGATCCTGTGATCACAGATCTCTGCCTTCCTTTGCTCCCTGGCTGACTGCATCCAGTTGTGTGACACCCCCCCCCCCCCCCTTCTGGTGCTCCCCATCCTGGTGATGCTGGGCAAGGTCTGCTCACAGTTAGAGAATTAGCAGAGGAAAGGAAGACCCGGCGTTGGTTGGGCTCCGTTGCGCTCACGTCCTACCGGGGCTCGTCGTGCGGGTGCGGAAGGACCCGGCCTCCCGAAAGCCGCTCGTGGAACTGGGGAGGTTAATTTTCTCTAATGGCACTTAATGATTTTTCAGGAGGCAACCACTAAATCCCCTTTGCTAATCCCATTAGCGGTTCGGGATAGTAATTAGTACGTTAAAGAGGCAGCTTCTTCTTTCCCCCGCTTTTTTCCCAGCAGCCTCATGCTGAGATTTCAGCTGGATGGTGGTGAACGCTCTGCCCAGCACAGGGGAGAAGTGGCTTTTTGGGGCTAATTCCTATAATATGGTATGTCTGTATGTATTGTAGGGTTGGTGGGGCTGGGTTTTTTTAGTGTCATAACTTCTGTGGGCACTGAGTCCTCTGCGCTCGCTGAGGTTTCCTCCTGATGTCAAACATAGGATGGAGCTCATCCCTGGAGAAGGGATTCAGGCTTTGTCTGGTCAACCCTTCCTGGCTGTAGCTGTGCCAGTGGGCTCCTGGTTTGCTTTGGATTGTGACTTTCTGTTCCCTGGAATTTCTGTCCCACTGTGGAAAGAGGTGCTGGACCTGGAGAGGTGATGGTTCAGGGAAACTGCTAGGGACACTAAGAGCTGGGTGGGATCTCTTCAGGTGACTTTGGGTCTAGATTTCATAGAATCATCAAGGTTGGAAAAGGTCTTTGAGTTCATCAAGTCCAACTATCACCCCTACACCATGGCAACCACTAAACCATCTCCTGAAGCCCCTTGTTTATCTGTTTTTTAAACACCTCCATGGATGGCAACTCCACTGCCTTCATGAGCTGCCTCTTACAAGGTTTCACCACTTTTGGTGCCGAAATTTTTCCCAATATCCAACCTGAGTCTCCTCTGGTGCAACTTGAGGCCATTAATTGACCCCTGTACTGCCTCTTTGCAGACTGTTCTCTGTAGGGACCCATCTGAAACCCACCCAAGAGGGAGTTTGGTGTCCCTCAGGCTGGTTTATCTCCCATGTGCCATCTCAGGGTGGACTGAAATGGGCTCTGGGGAGCCAGGGGTGCCCTTGGAAAAGGCCAAAAGCTCTCTCCCCGTGAGCTGTGGGTCAGTGTTGATGGAGGGAATCTGTTGGGGTGCCACAGGGCTGCCCCCATGTATTTTTCCACCTCAGTGCAAGCACAAAGTAAACCACCACCATATATTTGGGAGAGCAGTAGCAGCGACCAGGTCCTCTCTGGAGCAAGGCCACCCCGTACCGCCTGACCTTCAATGCCAGCCCATAAGTTTGCTTGTGTTGTGTGTTTTGGAGCTTGTTTTGTGGGTTTAATCCATCCTTTTTTTATGCTAAGACCTTCTGAAGCAGGGGTTAATTTTTTTTTTTTGAGCTTACAGCCTCAGATTTTCCTACATGGAGCCTCCAGCTGTTGACCGTAACTCTGGGGTACGGAACATTACTCCTAAAAAGATCCCCTGGCTTCCATAAATCCACAATCCATAAACAGCTCATGAATGGTCCTGAAACGGAAACAAAACATTTAGAGTGGTTGATAATATAATGCCCATTTAATACCTCATGAATTCCACGGGCCATTTAAATCTTTCATGGATAGTTAATGATTATTCATCAGCAAGAAGTCAGGGGGGAAAAAAAAACAACAACAAACCACCTCTTAAAAATACATTAGCTGGGGAACAAAAACCCAGCTAGTTAAGAGTTGAGTGTGTGTTAACCCTTGGAAGGGTTGGTCAAAATCACTCTTTGGAGGGAAGATCTGCTTTGGGGTGTCCTGCCCCCAACACCGGTGGGTAGGTGGTCTTCAACCTTAGTCCCATTGGAAGAGGTGAGCCCAAAACCTTGTCTGCTTCTAGAGGTGGTTCCTTTTGCCATGCTGGTGCCTGGCCAAATCCATGAGCTCCATGGCCTACAAAGGATGGCCTCCAGCGAGCAGCTGGGGAAGGAAGGTCAGGGCGTTGGAATGGGGAATTAAAGCAGCGTGACCTGCCTGAGCTGAGCCCCAGAGGAAATGCTGAGGGCTAAAGGGAAGCAGCTGCTGGGGAGGACGTGCAGTTCTTGTGGTGTACCTAGGGTTTGGGCAGGGAGGAGGCTCCTCTAGCTTAAGGCAGCTTGTTTTTGGGTAAGTTTTCAATAAAGTTGCCTTATCCTGTATTGTTGCATTTGCATTCAAGGCGTGGATGCGGATAGGGTGAGGTGTTCTGGTGAGAAGGTCTGTTTGTCCAGAGCTTTATGGCTGTTGGCTTCCTTGCCTTTAGCCTCACTGACGTTAAGGTTGCTTTAGGGTGCTGGTTTTCAAGATTGGGATGAGGATATCCTGGGTGGGTGGAGGCAGATGTGAAGTTCACATCTGATCTGGTTACAGATAGTGCACGTATCCATTTTCTTTTCCTTTTTCCTTGTATTATTTCCAACTCTAGACCAGCTCTGACCTGACCACCTCCCCATTGTGGGTTTTTCTTCTCCATCCCACAGAATGGAGAAACCCCTGAGAACGGGGTATGTCCTACAGCACTTGGCCATGTCTAGTGTGTGGGGTCCTACTCAGGGCATCTGGGCAGGGAGGGGAAAGACCGAGGTCATAGACTTGCAGAAACCAGAGGTCTTCTCTGCCATTCCCACCACGTGGAGCAGCCTGCGGTCAGGCTGCTCCTCAGAGTTAATCATCTGAGCTGGTCTTAAATGCTACCGAGCGACAGGACATTTATTCTGCTGCTCTGCAGCCTTTATGATAATGACGTTTTTCCCTCCTATCAATTCCAATCAACCCTTCCACCAGGTAGATCAATTATTTGATATTCAGCGTGGGCTGGCTTTGAAAGAGCGGCATTGAGACAGCTCTTCTGCCTCTCTGACATTTCCCAGGCTTGGAAAGGCAGGTGTGCTCTTGGCATTGAGGATGAACAGGAGATTGATGTTCTCAGAGCAGGTGGATGCAGTGGGACACTACCAGCACGTGCCCACAATCCCTGTGCAGCATCCTCAGCATCGGGTTATTCATCCCCTGTGGTGTCCTGAAGTGCAGGGACCCGGCCGGTGCTTCGGTGAGGGGCAGGGTGTTGATGTGTGGGAATCTGGAGGGCAAAAAGAGCAGCAATTCCCTGTTTCCAAGTAATCTTTCTCACTAACCTCAGTGCCTTTGGTGAGTCAGGGCTGCGGAGTTTTGCCCAGGTCCTGGCCTGTCTCCAGCTCTCTCAAAGTATGGTCTGCACACCGTGTCTTGACAGTGATGGGTAGCCTCCGTAGCAAACTGGCTCTCTGCTGCAATTATCCCACTGCTCTGGGCTGTGATTCTCCTTAGGTATGTCATTAATGTTAATTACTGCTGTGGTATTCTGTCAAGGGTAGCGGGAGCTTTAACATGCTTGGGAGAGAAACTTTTCACCGTGTCCTTTAATGAGAAGTTGAGCCTCCTCTGGCCACTTTGAAAGCCAAGAGCGTGATTATGCATTTAGATAAGGATTAACGGCTGGGGGAGGGGGTGGTGGTGGGGGTGAGAGGCCACAGAGCAATCCTTTGCCCAATTTGCTGCCTCTGAGGTGTCCACGTGGGAGCAGAGGGCACGTTGGGGGCAGCTGCAGCGGGTGATGTCCTGGGGTGGCGACCAGGAGGAGGGAGACTGGCTGCTGTTGGTCATGATGCAGCCAGGAGGACACTCTTGAGCTCTTCTCAGCTCTCTCTTCCTGCTTAGCTCTGGAGGAAAGACCTGAAGCAGCTTCTCTTCCCCTTTGTTGCTGGAGAGGCTGGTGAGTACATCCAGTCACTGTCCTGCAAACCCCCACCAACCCATCGCTGTGGCCAGCCCAGCACCCAGGCAGGTGGTGGGCTGTCCAGATGCTCCAGTGGTTTCCTTTACCTAGTTGGAAACCAAGATGGGTGAGAGACGCTGGTCTTCTCAAACAGCAATGTCACCTCCCTGGCTTTTTCAACTAGACAGCTACCCAAGCCCTCTGTGCATCAGCAGCCTCAGGTCCAGAGGCAGCCTGGAAGCCAACAGCAGAGAAAAGCTACCCCAAGTCTCTCTGGAGATGGAGGGTTTGCAGAGATGTAGTCAGCCCACCTCCACCTCAGGGCTTTCTAGCCATGGGCAGTTGGTGCTTTTTCTCTCCAGGGGTGTAGTTATTTGAGAACAGCCTCCCAAAACAGGCCTGGGTGTGTGCAAAGGTGCCTGGACGGTGTGTGCATAGCTGCTCTGGTGTTAAAGCAACTGGTGCTTGAGTAGATCAACCTTTCTTGATTGAGCTTTGCAAACATAGAGATGGTGGTGGGTGGAAAATGAGGTTTGGAGAGCTCTGTGGTCTTCAATCCACTCCTTCCTCTCTTGTGAGGACAGGCTGAGAGAGTTTGGGTGGTTCAGCCTGGACAGGAGAAGGCTCTGGGGAGACCTTAGAGCCCCTTCCAGTCCCTGAAGGGTGTTTATAAGGAAGATGGGGACAGGCTCCTCAGTAGTGCCTGTTGTGGTAGGACGAGCAGCAATGGTTTTAAACTAAAAGGAGGTGGATTTTGGTTGGTCATAAGGAAGAAATCAGTTACACTGAGGGTGGTGAGACACTGGCACAGGGTGTCCAGCGAGGTAGTGGGTGCCCCATCCCTGGAGACATTCAGGGTGAGGTTGGACAGGGCTTTGAGCGACCTGATTGAGTTGACAGTGTCCCCCCTCCTTGCAGGAGGGTGGACTGGGTGACCTGGAAAGGTCCCTTCCAACCCAAACCATCCTCTGAGTCTAAGATTTGATTGAGGGGTGGGGAATGCTCAGAGCTGACCTGCCTGGCTGAGGGGGTCTTGCCTGGGGATGGAGACACCCACCCATCTGGGTGCAAGCCAGGGACACCCTGGGCTTGAACCAGCATGGGAACTGGTCCAGCAAGAGGAGGCTCAACCTCACCAGTGCTGGTTGACCACAGGCGCTGGTGCTCATCCACCACCCTTGCATGTCCCTCAAAGAGACGTAACTGTGGAAACCAAGAAAACAGAAGAGGATTAATGAGAAACAGGGTCTGCTTCAGGATCCTGGCAATTAGTTCCTCCAGCTCCTTCCACACAGCAGCCTGCGTCTGCTCCGCGCGGCGTTCCTGCTGCCCTCCTGCAGCTCCGTCTCGTCGCCGCACGAGTCCCAGGAGAGGGGGGAGTAAAAACCCACCTCGTTTGACTCGAGCTCCCTTCAAAGAACTTCCCAGCTTTATAATTTGCAGCCGTAATAAAAAGTTACACTTTGTGCTAGGAAAAGAGAATAATAGATCAGTGAGGCTGGAACCTTGAAATTCAGCCGGCCGGGGAAGCGGGGACAGGTACTTGGATAAATATTTAACTGTGGAGGCTTTGATATAGGGAGAACCTGCTTTTCCTCTGGCTGGAGGAGGAGGAGGAGGAGGAGGAGGGGTTTGTTGCCTCTTACTGTAATGAGGAGGATAAATGTAACATCTGGTGGATGGGCTCTTCTCTTTCTTTAATATCGAGCTACTATTGTGTGGAGCTTGATGGGGTCTGGGTGTATAATGGAGAAGGAGAGGTTCAAATAACCCTCTGGCTTTACCCCCACTTGCCTTGAGCCCAGGCGATGCCGGCACCATCCTTATTCCCACCAAGGTGACTTGGTGCCTCCTCCTCTGGCTGCAATGGCTCCAGCTGTGGTGGCTGTGGTCCAGGCTGCCCAAGCCCCTCAGTTTGGGGCTGCTCGTGCTGTTGGCTGGGGTTTTGGTTGGTTTTTTGGAATCATAGAGTGGCATGGGTTGGAGGGGACCCCAAGGATCACAGAGTTCCAACCCCATCCAACCTGGCCTTGAACACCCCCAGTGATGGGGCACCCACCCCCTCTCTGGGCAGCCTGTTCCAGCCCCTCACCACTCTCTCTGGAAAGAACTTCCCCCTAATATCTAACCTAACCCTTCCCTCCTTCAGCTTCACTCCATCCCCCTTGTCCTGGCATTATCTACCCTTTGAACAAGCTGATCCCCCTCCTGTTCCTCTGCTCCCTTCAGGGACTGGGAGGCTGCAATGAGGTCCCCCTGCAGCCTTCTCTTCTCCAGGCTGAACCAGCCCAGCTCCCTCAGCCTCTCTCCGTAGGGGAGCTGCTCCAGCCCTCTGATAATCCCCATGGCTCCTCTGACCCCTCTCCAACAGTCCCACATCTTCCTTGTGTTGGGGCCCCAACTCTGGACACAGGACTCCAGCTGGGGAGGGCAGAGTAGAGAGGGACAATCCCTGTCCCTGAGTTGGGCTTTGCCAGTCGTGCCAACCTGACAGGGATGGAGCAGAGCTGGCAGCTCTTCCTGCATCACAAAAATCCCAGGGGGGCACTTGTGGGGTGTCATCCTTTTGGGGGGCTTTTTTGGGTGTCACTGCCCATGGATGCTGTTTGCTCGGAGGGGCAGAGCCTCGCAGGCTGCCGTGGTGTGGGGGAAGCGAAGGAAGCACTTTCCCTCCTCCTCCCTCTGATTTAATACAGAATATTGTGCAATTAAGCCAGTCAAAAGGCCATAAATCTTCTCAGCTGAATCCTGACCGAGGCTGTGCACGCCAGGCCAGGCAGCCGTGATCTTTAATCCTTTGCAGAGAGCTACCTGAGATACCAAGGAGAGGATTTTCCTTTTCTTTCTTCTTTTTTTCCCCACCCCCCCTCTTTCCCCTCACCCCTTTTCCCTGCCTTTAAAAGAAATTGGAGTGTGCTGGAGAGGAGCAAAGTGGTGAATAAAACATAGTCTGGCGCGGTTAGCTGCGGGGTCAGCTCAGCCATCTCTGCCAAGCTGTAAATTTAAATAGATTTTAATTTTTTTTCTTGGTTTTTTTTTTTTATTGGGATGATGTTGGCAAGTGGTGAGAAATGCCCGTGGAGCAGATGGAAGTGGGGGAATTTGCTCTCTTAGTTAAGGAGCAGGCACAGAGAGCTGGATGCTGCTGGGGTGTGGGGGGCCGGTTGGTGAGCCCCCTTCGGGATGCTGGGTTGGATGCTGGGAGCATCCTGGACCCAAGAGCCCCATGGCCATACTGTCTGCACCCCACATAACGTTTAGGTTTGGTCCTCATACACCAACTTATCCTGGTGAGCACCTGCTTTGCTGCTGCATCCTGCTCTTCCAGCCTGTGAATCGCTGGGGGACAAAGGTCTGTGCATCCTCACTGGCTCCTTTTCTATCAGGGACCGTAGAGCATCCGTATCATCCTACATCCCAGCTCACACCGCAATGCCCTGTACACCCCTGCCCTCCTGCCAGGCTGAGAGCCTGGCTGGGGCTGAAAGGAGTGATGGGCCCTTTGTCCTGGGTGTCTGCTTGTGTTTTTCAGTGCCTGTTGAAACCCTCTATATTTCCCCCCTCCTCCCCAGAGCCGGTGATAAGCGTTTGACTGATTCCACATAGCAGGTGGGGATGAGCCATTCAGGCTGGATTGACACCTCCAGGGATTTGCATTAAGTGCTTCAAACTAGCCAGGCTATTTTTATTTTTATTCTTCTTCTTTATTTGAAAGCCATCATCATACATTTAGTAAATTCTCTGGTGGCATCACTGTCCCTAACAATTGGTATTTACCTGCCTGGGTGTGAAGTCGCTCCCAGAGAGCAGCATTGCAGAGTTGGTTGTGCAGAGGGTTAGGGGATGGTGGGAGGTGATGGAGCAGGCTGATGGGATGCTGGGAGAGGTCTGCGGGTCCAGAGGCATCTGTGGGGCTCACAAGGTGGGAAGGGTTGAATGCTGGGGACCTCAGAAAAGGTGGGGGGAGGCTGATGGCTGCGTGGGTCTGTCCCTGTTTTGACATCAGGGAGCCTGACATCCCCACGTTGAGGGGTATCTGGTGCTGGCAGAGTCCCCCCCACCCCCCGGGCTGCCTGGCTTTGCAGCATCTTGCAGCAGGGATGGGGGTGGGATGAGCACAGAGGGGGCAGTCAGGGTGTTCAGATTTAGGGATCTGCTCTGAATCCGTTGGGAGAGGAGCCCTTGTCCCTGCTGCAGCACTTTCCCTGCCATCCTTAGGGGTGTCAGGAACTTGCTGTAGTCACCCCAGGGAGTCTCCTAGATTTCAGGGGGTGGGCTTTAAGCCTAGAGATGGGCTGCATGTGGTCTTCTTCACCCCCCACAAACCTTTTAAAGCCAAACTAAAATATAACTGGTACATAACTAACCCCCTGCCCCCCTGACTGGTGCTTTGCAGCCTCTCCTGGCGCGGGCTGGAGACTCATTTTGGCAGCTGTCGAGCTGTGACTGGAGGAAAATGGCCCTTCCTGGGGGTGTATCCACCTAAACAGCCCCTTCCAGAGCCCCTCTGTGGAGCTGTGCCGTGATGTTTCCCTTCTGCTGTGGTTGCTCCTCCATCCGTGTCCCTGTGCAATCTCCTGGATGCTTTAGGGGAATCGCTCCCCTTTTCCACATGGATGAATTTTTCCAGCTTCTGGAGAGGTCTGAGATGGTGCTTGATGGGCAGATTTGTGGGGCTGGGCCCAAGCATTGGAGCAAGCCTGGCTTGTGTCTTGGCTGAACTTCACCAGCTCCTCCTGATCCATCCAGGTTTGCTGGCTGAGATTCCTAGTTGGGAAGTCCAGCTTGCCCCCGACCTGCTCTGGGACTGGGGCTCAGGGCTTTAACCCTATGGAAAATGGAATGAAGCTGATATTATTGGGTTTTGATTCTGCTGTCTTCACCAGGTTTGGGGGCCTGGTGAGGGGGTGATGCTCAGCAGCACCTGGCACAGAGGTGGGGGCTTCTCCAGTCCCACCAGCATGCGGGGTCTGGGGGGTTCAGGCTGTACTGGGAAGACCACAAAGGATTTCCACTACATGCTTTTCCCCCCCTCCTGGTGCATTTCCCCCTCTGCCCCCCCTTATTGGGCAAATGAGGGAAAATGGCAATGTTGGCTAAGGATGCTCTAAATGGATCCTGGGAATTGGCAGTTAGGGCTGGCGGGGGTGTAGCTTCCCCCCCCCCCCCCCCACCAGGGATTTACACCCTTACCTCTGCTCGCTGCCTGAAAAGCAAGAGATCTTTCACCCCCAGAGTAGGAAAAGCCTGGTTTAACTTAGGAATGGCTTAGTGCTCTGGAGGAGTGAAGGTTTTTTGCGGCAGGGCTGGGTTGGTGCAGTCCCAGGTGTGTCTCTCCCAAAGGATGGTGGCTGTGTCCTGCTCCCTGCTGGCACAGTCACCAAAGCCTGTCCCCTCCCAGCTCTCAGAAAGCCTGGAGTCCTCTGAGTTTTCCCAAGTGTCCTGTCAGTTGGGTGTGGAGAGGGGGCTCTGGTGTATCGTCCTTGTCCTGGAGCTTCTCCTGTGGGCTGAGATGAGCGTGGGGTGCTCTGGACAGTTGGGCTTGATGATCTTAAGTGTATTTTTTGACTTAAATGATTTTAAGAAATGGCATCCCCCAAAATGCCTCCCTCAGACCCCCCACAAAACCCTGATGGGGAGGAGATGCTCCTCGCTGCAGGGGGCTGGGGGAATGCCACTGGCATAAGGCTGAGGGGAACCATCCCAGGTTTGCAGCAGGGTGTTGGGATGCAAACTAATGGATGCAGCAGGCTGCCAGAAGTGGAGCTGTGACCCCTGCCCTGGCAGCAAGTCCTTCATACAGCATCCACGACAGGCCTTATCCTGCACCCCTGCTCCTAGCAAGGGCTGCGTTTGACTCTTCCCCCTGCACAAGCAGTGCCAAAGGGGGCACAGCTGGGAGGGGTGGCTCTGTGCTCCTGTGTCTTGTCCCCAAATGGGTGGTTGTAGCTTCAGGGCTGCTTGGGAGCAGCTGGGAGGAGTCTGCAGAGGCATCGCCTCACCCCGGGATGCCTTTGCAGCGTGCTGTTTGTATCCCCTGCCTCTCGTGGGACTTCACTTCCTCCAGATTTTGGGTTATTTGCTGTTCCCACCTCCCTCCCCATCACCTCCACCAGAGGATGGAGCAGCAGTTCGGTGCTGGGTTTGCGGTGCTGGGACACCCATGGCGTCCAAAGCAGGGGGATGCCAGCAAAGGGACAATAGTGTCCTTTACAACCTGGCCATGTGTTTGCCCTGGCCCTGCAGCTCACCCCGGGTTCCCCATGAACGCTGTGGGCTCTGTGCCCCTATCCTGTCCCTGTGTTGCTCTCCTGCAGACAGACAGACTGCCACCTCAGCCTCTTCAAGGAGGACCCAAAGCCTGGAGGCAGAGCCGAGTGCTTGTACACCAGGGAGGTGAAGGTGTAGGTTTGTTCTGGGTCCACCCCAGGGACACCTCAGGGATCCCTAAGAGCTGGGACGCTGCTGTCCCCAATGTTGAGGTGCTTGCAGCGGGGTACCCTGTCCCTGTGACCTCCCCAACCCTGTGTCAGGATGCTGCTGCCACAACATCCTGCTCCTCTCCATACTGGTGGGGAGGAGGGTCCAGTCCCTGTTCCCCCTCCTTTGGGACAAGGACAGGGGTCATGGCAAGCCAGGCAGCCCACCCTTGCCTGTTGCCCAGTTGGATCCTGGTGTTTGTGTGTATTTATTAATTCCTTCCCATCACCCCCCCGTCCCCAAAGAAACAGGGAGAGAAAAAAATCTCTCTCTGTCCAAAATCACTCATCCTTCCTAATAATGAGAGCTGTCACCAGCCCTGCTTGGCGAGGAAATGATGCTCGCGGTAAATATTTGGTCTGGAACTGATTTATGGGTGGAAAAAAATGAGATTAGTAGCTAATCACTGCATTGCAGGAAGCGCTTGGGGCCGAGCGCTGGAGCTGAGCTTGTGGGGAGCTGGGGCCATGCCCGAGCTGGGGGAGCTGTGCTGGGGGCTTGGGCTGAGACGCCGTGGTTGGGCCGTTGGGTTGGGGTCATGAAGTGGTAACGGAGTGGTTGGATCAGCCCTGGGGGACACTGGGCTTCTCACCTTGGAGATTCACTTTAAGGAGTGGGGGTTTAGGGCTGGGGGCAGCTCAGGACCCCCCATTAGGGCATTGCCCGTGGGGCTGCCAGTGCATCGGACCCTCGCAGGCTCTGAGCCAGGGAGGGATGTTGAGCTGTTGGTCCTGGCTGGACACAACCATCCACCTCATCCCTGAGCCCAGTGCACCCCAAGATGTCGTTACAGCCACCCAGCTTTTCCTGTGTGAGGAAATAATTAGCTTATTAGAGGGCAGTTTAATTTTCTTCTGCTGGAGCGGGCTGACGAGTGCAGCGCGGTCATTTCCTACGGCCTGGTGCAGCCAGATGCCCCTGGGCATTGCTGGGTCGGCTCGGGTGGGCACATCTCCGGGGGCCGGTACGGGGCGATGGCGCAGGGCGGGATGCGGTGCCTGCGCACCAGGGTGCAGGTGTTTGTGGGAAAGCAGCTGTGGGATGCAGAGGAAGGTTTAGGGAGAGCAAGCAGCACCTGGGTTTCTACTTCCCTGATGCCACCGTAACGGGGCTCGCAGCAGCACGCGGCTCTGCTGTGGGTTGGGGACCGGATGCTCTGGGTTTCCCTCCTGGGCTGTGGCAGGATGGGCTCAGGTGCTGCTGTCACCGAGGTGCCGTGAGTCCCCTGCCTCCCTCACCTTGGGTTTTGTGCTGAATTCCTGTGGTGTGGACACGAGTTGAAGGCAGCGGGTTGAATTAAGGGCTGTGGTTCCGCTGTGTGTCTGTGCTGGCAATGTCTCTGTGAGAAAACTGCCTCCTGCCATTTGTGGGCTGTGCTGGGGGGACAGGAGGGTCCTTGGGGACTGTGGGCTGTCGCGCTGCCCATGCTGCCCTTGGATGGGAGTCTCTGCCCCAAACCCTCCAGATCCCTGAAAGGGCTCTGTTGCCTTTCTGGGGGCTGTTCTGGGGCAGGACAGATGATGCTCCTTTCCACCTTGAGCTACTGCAATGTGGCCAGGGTGAGAGAAGCTGTGCCAGAAACCTGGAGTCCAGCCCCTGCGAACTGCAGGTGCTGGGGTGTGTTGCAGATCTCCTGGGTTTGTGGGCTGGTTGGGGCCATGTGAGCCACCCAAGTGATGGCTGGTCCTTGTCACAGTGCAAGGCAGGTGGGAAAATGGGGTGTCAAGTGAGAGCTGGGCACCTCATACCCCCTGCTCTGCAGCATCCTGCTTCTGGTGAAGGTTTCCCAGTGCTTAGGGCTGTCAGCACCATGATCCTGTGCCCTGCTGGGCAGTTCCCTGGGTGGCTGATGTGACTGCCCATGGCGTTACCCCGTGTGTCATGCTCCAGTGCAGTCCCACCCCTTGGTTGTACTCAATTCCCCTCCTTGGGCCCCAAAATGGATGTAGGTGACATTAAATGACATTAAAATTGGAGCATGTGCTGAGTGCTGTGGAGTGCTGGATATCTGGGCACTGGTGGGGAGGAGCTGGGACCAGCGCTGCAGTGATGCCTGGACAGCAGCATCTCTCGAACTTTGCAGCACTGCGAGTGCCTCGCTCTGTTTTAGGGGCTGTAGCTGCTTGAATCTTCTCTGTAATCCTTCTGTGCCTCAGTTTCCCCCATTTAAAGCAGGACTGGCAGTAATGGCCAGTGGTTTTGGGATGTGGATGAACTCCATGTGATGGGTCCCTGGGAGAGCCACGCTGGCAGCCTCCGAGCTGGTACAAAGAGGAGCAGCGAAGCATCTGGCCCTCCTGGCCCCAAATGGGCCAAGGCAGTTACCCAGGGGCTCGTGAGAAGGTGTTTGAGGACTTGGATGCTCTGCAAGTGAGGTTCCACATGGGCTTGGCACCTTGCTTGCAGGTTTGTGGTGGAAATCGCTCGGGTCAGAGAGCTGAGGGGTGATGGAGCCCCACAGATGGCTGGCGGGCAGGGGGTGATTTTGGGGTTGTGATAAGGTCGGGAAGACAGGGAGGTGATGGTGGGGCTTTGGGACCCTTTTCAGCCAGTTTTGCAGGAGGAACAGCTCTTGACAGCCACGTGTTCCTTAACAAAATGGCCTTGAGACACCCAAAGGTCTTGTAGCAATACAGGTCTGATTATTACACAAGCTCAGGGGGTGGCACAGGATCTCCCTGGGTGCCATCACTCCCTCCTCCCGACCTGTGAGAAAATCCCCTTCCCAGTGTCCTGCCTTTTGCTTTTCTCTCCTTTATGTTTATTTTTCTCCTCCTCCTTCCTTCCAGAGTCAAGAAGAAGAACAAGCCCTTGAACCTTAAGATCCACAACAGCGTGGGGAGCTGCGAGAACATCCCAGCGCAGCGCTCCCCGCTCCTCTCCGAGCGTTCCCTGCGCTCCTTCTTCGTGGGGTACCCGCCTTTCCTCCCCTCTACTCCTCCTGTCCACACCGAAGCCACCTTCTCAGCAAGTAAGTCCCAGTAGCTCCCCACCACTGGTGCCCCTTCCATGGTGGTGGGTGCCAAGCAGAGGATGCAGCCACAGGAAACTCGGGGTGTCCACCCTGGTGGTCTGGAGGATGTTGGTTGAGCGTTTCGCGGTGAGCACAGCCCTTGTGCCAGTGCCTTGTAACAGTGTTGGGAAATACATGGGTGCTTCTGGCCCTGGCAACTTGATTATATACATCAGGATATATATACACACAAAATCACTGCTGCTGAGTGACAGAGAGATACACTCTCCTGTCGTGATGACGGGGGGTTTGGAAGACCCACGAGCCTGGCTGGTGATGCCAGCTGGCTGCACCCTCAAGAGTGACTCTTCCAAGGGCTCCTCTGTAAATCCAGACGTGGTTCCAATCCTCTCCTGCTTGATCCCAGCCAATGGCACCCATCCTGCCTGCGGTGGCTTGTCCTCTTTAGGTAGACGCTGGTGGTGGGACTCGGTGGGTGGGTTTGGGTCGATGAGCTCACCCAAGGGCGTTGCTGCTCACCCTTAATTTCCTGGTCTCGGACTGGTGCCCTGATGAATTCTGTGGAAGTTGAAGCTTTTACAAGCTCTGAGCCTAAACAAAACACTCCCAGCAAATGTGTGGCAGCTGCTGGGAGCTATTTCCTTGCCAAGAGCTGCTGTGGGGAGGGCGAGCTCTCCTTGCCTCATGTTATTCAGCTAAAAACTTCCTCCAACTCTGTATCCAGGCCGCTTTTCTGCCTCCTTCCCCACCCCAGGTTCCTCCCTTCCATTTGCTTTCCCCAAAATGTGGTCATTCTGCCTCCCTTGGGATTCTTCTAGTCATCCTTGCTACTTGGGTTTTGGCTGTAGCAGGGATTTGAGGCAGTGCCCCTCCTGACTGTTCAGCTCCCCTGTCCAGCCTTCGCTCCTTGCCAGGGCAGGAAGCAGCATTGAGGTGGCTTCACCAGTTTGTGGCTGCTGGTGGGATAGGACAGCTCTTCTAACCTTCTTCCATCCCCATCCATGCCTCTCCCAGCCCTCTGCAAGGCAAAACCCTCATGATTTATTTCTTTCTTTGCTTTTTTACTCCGATCAGTGGCTCTTCGGGATCATTGAAGGGTCATTGAGGCATTTCTGGCATTCTTCTGCTCCCCATCCTTCTGCTCCCCATCCTCTGGCTTTGGGGACAGCGGGACCTGGCAGGAGCTCTGCAGGCAGGAGATGATGTTTCTAGAGATGTCCAGCTACCTGACTCTCGACTACCAGCAGGCAGATTTGCCTGGGGCGAGGGGTGTATTTGCATTTCTCCTTCCCCCGTGGTGTCGGCCGAGTTCAACTTGCAGCCCAGAACTAGATGAGGACCAGCAGACCAGAAAACCAAGAGATGAAACCCGTTCTCAGCACCCTCCCCACGGTGTCTCATTGCATTAGGTTTCCTCACGCATCAGCGTTGGATTACATCCCGTGGTGTGATAACCTGATGGAACGTGGCATCACAGGAACGTGATGCAATGAGAAGTGATGGGCTAGCAAGCGACCAGCGCTGCTGGAGAGGCGTCTCCTCTCATTTCCCTCAGCCATCCAACTTCCCTGGCTGCTGTAATGTTCATTTTCTGGGCTAGATGGGAGCTGTGGAGATGGGGGCTTGGTTGCTTGAACCCTCTTGAGAGGTTTTTTAGCGTCAGCCAAATCATTTGGTCATTGCAGGAGCTGCATCCATGTGAACAGCAACCTTTACTCCTGCCGACCTGCAGGCAAAAATCCCTGCTAGGTCATAGTTTTCCTTGGTCCTCTTGTGTTTTTGTGTCATTTCTGTACTGGTGGCCTCATCCTCCCGCTACATCCCAAGTTTCTGTCTGCTTCCACATTTGCTTTCTGGGTTTATGGCCCTGTGGGGAGAGCGGCCGCATCCTGTGCGCAGCGGCGTGGCCCTGCGTGGAGGGAGCTGGGTTTAATGGAGCTTGGTGCCAGGGTTCGTTACCTTGCAGGGAGAAGATGAGTTACAGCAAGCCGTGCAGAGGCACGTTAATTTGTGGGGAGGAGTAGGTGTCTCTGCAGCTTTCCCCATCCCCCACGTTGCTGTTATGGGACCTGTGTGGCTTTGCTCCACTCTGGTGCACGACACTTTGTGTGTCCTTGATCCCCTGCTCTTCTCTTGCTTCTCCTGGAGCTTGTATGTCATAGGAGAAGCGCTGGTCGTGGTTTTGGGGTTCACCAAGGGTGTGAGCCACTCCATCGTGCCCGCTCTGCATCCCAAGGACCTCCCCATCCTCCCTGTCCCCATCCCCAGGACACAGATGTTGGTTCAGCAGCCAAGTGCTCCTCACCATTCCATCCCTACGACTGTGAGCACCTGAGCGTTTATAAAATCCCAAGGGAATGATGCCTCCTCCCCTGTTCTCCTGCAGGATCAGGGTTGCTCTGGGTTGATGCTGATTTACTTCCCTGGGCACTGAAACAAACCTGTTGGTTTTGGATTGAGATGCAGGAGAGGAGCCTGGCGAGCCCTTGGTGAGACCCCTCTCCGCCCGGCTGTCGCTTGATGATCTCTTCTCAACAGCCAGCTTGTGGCAGGAGCACGCTCCCACCTGAGTCATCTCTGGTCCCGATCAGACACGGGTTTGGATGCTTCTCTCTTATTTTTAAACAGCCTCTTTGCCCTGACAGGGATGGATTTTCACAGCCACAGAGCGAGAGCTCCAGGGCTGCCAAGGAGCTGCAGGAAGAGCCTCTTTCTCCTACGGCACAGATCTTGCTGGGGGAGGATGTGGGGGGTAAACTCCCCTCCATGCAGGGCCAGGGTCCCCATGAATTTTGGTTTGGAATTGGAATTTTTCAATCTCAGCCCTTGAAGTAAAGGCTCAGCCCTGCAATAGTGGAGAGGCTCTTTCTGTGGCCAGGGGCCAAGAGAAGAGCTGTGGAGCACCCTTGGGATGTGGAGTTTTGAGCAGTGACCCCTCAAAGCCTTGGTCTTACCTCTGGAGAGCTGCTTGTGGCTGTTCTGGTGCCCAGCTCCCCTCTCCTTGGCTGGGTGCCTCGTCCCATTCCGGTGTGCCAGCTCTGTCGCACCTGCCACTGCCTTTGGGGCTGCTCTGGCCTTGTCCCTGGTCAGGGACTTCTCCTAGACCCTGCTCCCAGCTCCACATTTTGGCTTGGAGACCAAGGTCAGCTCATGGCACTGACTTTCTGCCCTGCTAAGCAGCCTGGTGGTGCCTACCTGGGCCTTGGCGGGGGGCAGCCAGTAATGGCATCAAACCCCGTGCTGAGAACCTGGGAGCCCTAAATCTGGCCTGAACCAGGCAGGACCCAAGAGCACGATGCTTTGAGGGTGCGTGTGGGTGGATGGTGCTGTTCAGACCGTGGCCCCTCTCCGCAGGCATCCCACCCCTGATGCTGGGGGTGGTTTTGTGGGAAGAAACTTCCCCCTTAACGCTCTTCTGGCCTAAACCTCCTTCAGTGGGGGACTTCCCAAGCAGGAAACCATTTCCTTGTGCCCACCAGTAGTTTCCTCCTCTGTGTACCTGTCCTGCTGCTGAGACAAGCCACGGTACGAGCACTCCAGAACCTTCTCAGCAGCCCAGCTGTGAGACCTCCTTGCAGCCCACATCTGGCCACAGCTGGCTGCTTGGCCATCGGGCTACTCCAGCAGGCTGCGGGGCACCGGATGGTTCTCTCCATCAGTAGCTGAAGAACGCAGCTTTGTGTGGGGAAGCCTAATTGCCCCCACGAGGCTGCTATTCAGGGTGGGGCGGGGTGTGTGTGTGTGTGTGTGTGGAAATCACAGTGTGAGTGTTTAAGCCAGCAAAGCGACCGAACGTGACATTTTGGCTGTGTAAACAGGATTGTCACACTGCAAAGGGGAACTGCTGGGATTATAAAGTGGCTCTGTTTGCTCACTGCTCCGGGAATAGCTCTGGCTTGTTCGGCTGCTTCGGGTGATCCCCTCAGCGAGGGCTGTGGGGGTGTTTCAGTCCTGCTCCCACCTGCAGCAGGGATGCTGTGGGGACATCCCCGGGCTGGGACCCGGTTGTGGATTCTGCACAGAGTGTTTGTTGCGGGTGCTTGTGGAGGGGCCAGGCTGGCTCCCCCTATTTAGCTCGTATCCCACCCTGGGTTTCATATGGCAGCGAGGGAACATTGCTGCTGCTGCACCAAGAATCACTGCAACTCCCTGCTGCTGCTGCCGAGCTATTCGGGGACATCTCCCACCCTATTTTGATCCAAAAAACCAGCCAGAGCAAGGACCGAGGTGCCTCGTGGAGGGACTCAGCACCCTTGGGTGCACCCTCCGCTGCTTTGCTGCTCCACTGTCGCCACTGCGCAGACAGGAACATCCACTAGCATCTCCCATCACCACCCCAATATAGTCCCTGGGCTGTGTTTTCCGCTCAGGGATGGGTTTGGAGAGATGTACCTGATGCTGGAGGCCTCTTGTGGTTGTCTGCCAGGTGGTTGTTGAACTCTTTGGGTGAGTGGCTGCACCCTGGCGTCTCCCCACAATCTCCCCAGGGGACTTGACCACCCCAGAATCAGTGCTGGGGGTGTTTCAGTGGCTGCCCAGGGCAGACACAGGTCTATAGGATGTCTGCTGGCAAGTGCGGAGTCTCCTGGCTGTTCCTGGCTTTGCAGTGATTCATCCTGGGCTGATTTCCAAGTTTACTTCCATCGATTGTTATCTGTCCCATTTGGAACACGAGCATCGCCTGATGCTGTTTGGTGTAGTCGGAGGGTTTGTTTATGGGGCTGTTGTCGAGATGGATAACACATATTCACAGCAATTCTCTGGACATCCAGAAAGGTGCCAGGAGATGGATAAAGGGGGGTATCGTGCCAAAACAGTTTCTACTGGTGTGGTTTGGCATTGCTGCCTGCCCTGGGTGATGTTCCTGGTGTGTTTGATGAGGGTGTTTGGGCTTGCTGAGGGCATCACTGCCCTTCTGTTCTGCTCCCAGGGAGGGTGGGAACCCCCAATAGATGAAATAGGGGAACTCTGGCTGCTCTTCCCCATGCCCAAGATACCCAGGCATCACGGCTCCCAACTGGTGAGCGAGAGGAAAGCGTCCGTGCCGGCAGCCGAAAGGCAGCAGGGAGCTGTTGGTGTGGCAGTGAGGGTGAGGAGGGCGTCACGGCCGAGGCAGCATCCCGGTCCACGTCACCTCTGAGGCGTGCGGGTGCCACTCAGGGACCAGTGTCGGCTGTCACAGCTGCCTGTCACTGCCGGGGAGCCGGGCGGCAGGGCTCTTCTCCCGTGTCGGCTGTCAGAGACGTGCCGGAGGCGGCTGTCACCCTCTGCCCGGGCAGTGTCCCCCCCCTTCCCTGTTCTCCTCCTGGCACGTCTGATCCCCGTCAAGCGCAGGTTGTTGACTCAAGGATAAGCTGTGCCGCGCGGAGTAGGAGCAGTGACCTTTGCCAGCGTGATGCTGCGGTGGAGGGAAGCACCCAGGTTTTGGGGTGTTCAGGTGGAGGGCGGCATCCCTCTGCCGCTCCCTGGGGATCCACATGCTGGGTGGCATCGGGCAGCATCAGGGTGTTGGGGAGCAGGATTCAGCCTTTGTGGGTCCCTCAGGATGATGGGAGGGCAAGACAGGGACCGGTGCATGGCCAGGGGTCCCTGTTGGGCTGCTCAGTGGGTACCAGCTCTTTTCTTCCCTGGGAAACTACACCCGTGCCCATTAAATACCACCTCAGAGGAGGAGAAAGGGGGGGGGGGGGGGAATTCGTAAAACCACCCTCACACGCTCATGCAAGGGGAATTACGGCTAAAAACACTCTGAATTGGGTTTTTTCTCCTTCTTAGATGAGGTTGCCGGTGATAAACATCTAAGTAATGACTGACACCAGGGCAGGGGAGGCCAGGAGACATCAATCGCTGCAGGGCAGCTCAGGGTGGGTAGCGCAGGGCAGCGAGCTGCCAGCAGCAGCAGGATAGGGGGGGATGAGCAGCAGGCTGTCACACTCCAAACCGTGTGAGGGGTGTTTTTTTAATTTATTTTCCTTTTTTTCCTTGCAATTGCCTCAAATTGGGGCAGTTTTGTGTTCTCAATGGGAATATTCATCCTGTGCTGGGAGGCTGCTGCATCTCCACTGTCCCTTTGAGCATCGCCCCGACTTCACATTGTGTGGGGAGAAGCATCCTTTCCTTGGGGTGAGCATCCTGTGTGTCCAAGCCAAAGCGGAGAGAACCATTAATTAACTTCAAAGCCCCCCCAAACCCTTGGGGCTGTTCCCCATAGCAGTGGGGTGCCTTCCCCTGCCCTCCCACCCGGCTTTCCTTGTTTTCCTTCCTCCCAACAGCGGGTCTATTGTTAAACGCTGCGATCCTTCATATATCGCTCCCTCTAATGAACTTAATTAGCTGTGAATCACGTAGGTCTCATTTTTTGTTAGGAGGTTAAAATCCCTGATACACTTTAATACGTTTTTGCAGCGAGCACATTTAGAAAGTAATTAAAAGGCTTGGTCGTCTTTGCCTGCGTCCCCTCTCCCCCTCCCCGGGATGGCAGGATTTAATTGAGGCCAGCTGAAAGTTACTGGGAATAAATTGTGGCTGATAAAGCAGAGGTTGTAATTTAATTCTGGGAGAGGAGCTGTTCTTGCCTGGGTGTTCAGTTCATCGAGGGCCAGTGTTGAGGGGGTGGGGGGGAAACTTATTTGTCTAATGTGATTTACTGATGAGAAAACGACGTTTAGGGAGGAATAGTGCTTGAGCGTGGGGTGGGCTCACTCTTGAGAGCATCGGCTCGATGGCTTGTAGGCATCCCTGGGAGGCTGCGGATATCATGGTAGTGGGGGGGGATGCTGGTCTAGGAGTCCAGGGTGGGGTGTCTCAAGGGCTGCTGAGACCCATGGGTCAAAAATATGGGCGTGCTGCTGGTGTAAAACAGCCTCCCCCCGGGCTGGGGGCAGCAATTACCTTAATTAACTTTGTACTCCTTCAACATCTTAATTGCCGGCTGTACCCCAGGGGTGATCGGGACCGAGGCGGCAGAGTAAGATCAGGAGCTGGAGCAGCTGCTGGTGGGAGGCACGGGGAGAGGGCTGCGGTTTGGGGTGCTCCCCAGGCTTCTGCCGGCGCCTTGCATGGGAAGCGGCATGTAAATGTAACCTTCAGAAAGGGAGTGCAATTAAAACACCCCGCCGCCTGCTATATTAAAATGGGATATGAAAGCAAACAGCGGTTCTCCCTGCTCCGAGGGATAATATCGGCAGAGTGTTTAGCCAGGGATTTGCTGGCACGCTGAGCAAACGGCCGGGCTCGCAGCTGCGGCCTGCAGCTCGGCTCCGCTCACCTCGTGCCGGGGCTGGTAGGCTTGTGCCCGGGAAACCTCTCCAATCCCTTATTGAAAATCCAGCCTGTGAATCCCCGGCACGGATCTCCTCTCCTCGGGGCTCCAGCATCCCTCAGGGCAGGACGACTCCTGTGTCTGGAGGAGGAGGGTGGCTGAGGCTGAAGGGGAAGGTGCAGTCCAAGCACAGCACCAGCGTGGCTGTGCTGCTAATTACCTGCCTGCTCCAGCGCTAATGAACTTACCTCTTCCCTGCCCAGCTAAGGTCCCATCACCCTTTCCCCCTCCTGTTCCCTGAGGAGGAGAGTGCTGAGGATGCTTTTCACTCAGCTCTTCTATCCGATCACAGTTAAATTGCCCCCTGAGCACCTGGCTTTGCATTCAACAGCGAGATGGGATGTCTGATTAACGAATGATGTGGTTGCTGTTTCAGCTTGGCTTTCCCTTTCTTCTTTGGGCGTTGTGAAGCAGCTCCGAAAGCTTTGAGATCCTGCTCTGAGTGCAGGGGCGGGTGCTTCGCCTCCCACCTCTCTCCCTGGCCCAAACTGGGTGCTGGGGGTGTTATTGGGGGGGTTGGGAGACCCCTGGCTCCCCACACACCCATCTTGCTTTCCAAAAAGGGAGCCCAGCAGGGCATCTCTAAGGGGAAATAAGGCGAACTCTATTTTTTGTGTGTGCATCCTTTGCTGCCCTCCCCAAAAGCTCGAACCCCAGCTCTGTCCCTTGAGCAGCTGCTGATGGTTTCCCTGCCTCTCCTCTCCCTGCAGATACGCTGTCAGTGCCTCGCTGGTCCCCGCAGATCCCCCGTCGAGATCTAGGAAACTCGATAAAACACAGGTATGCCAACCCCACAGCAGCGCCGGGTGAACCTTCCCCCCCCTCATCGATGCTGGGGAATGAGCATCTCTGCTTCCATCCCTGGTTTGGGACGGAGGGCTTGGGGCTGTTCCCCTGTTTCCCATGCTGGGCTGTGCCATCCCAGAAGCCCATTTAAATTCCATTTCAGTCCAGATTCGGTTTAGATAAGGCTCGAGGCGCTATCGATAAAAGCTGTGTATTATCCATGACCTCACCAACCTTCAGCAAATTCTTCATCTCTGGATTATTGCCCTTCCATATCTACCTCAAGATGGAAAAGCACTAGAAACAGCCTCAGTGCTGCTATTTGATGGGGCAGCTGCTTCTCTGAGGGACTGGAAGTTTGGAGCAGAGGGTGTGTTTTCGGGGGGGGTGGAGTGGTCTGGCCACATCTGGGGCAGTCAAAGCTGGGGAGCTGCAGTGAGCTGGTGGCTAATGCCCATCCTGGCCATCTTGGGGCCCTTTGGAGCAGGTGATGCCCTTCTTCACAACCAAAGTGGGGGCTCAGGTCTGTGTTTCGGCATCCCTAGAAAGATGCCTTGACGTCTGCATCAGTGTTTGAGGGCAGCAAGCACAGGATAAATCAGGGACTGGTAAGTAAGCGTGGCTCAAGAGATGTTTCTGCAGGAGCACGGATGGGGCAGCACAGCATCATTTCCCAACCCCTGGCAACTCTCTGTGTTTCTCTCCACAGGTTTTCCACCAAGTACTGGATGTCTCAGACCTGCACCGTCTGCGGGAAGGGAATGTTGTTTGGCTTAAAATGCAAAAACTGCAAGTATGTCACGGTGCCGGGGCTGTTTGTGTCACACCAGAGCTGCAAGGGGGATAATTAAGTTTGTTTGTTGTTTGGTTATAAGCAGGGGGAGACCAACCAGCCTCTCACCAGCTTAGCTTTGCAGGTAGTTTGAATAAGGTATGAAATCAGGTGAAGAGCAACCCCGACGTGGGGCTGAGGTCAGGGCTGCATGGCAGGGATGGGAGTGGGATCCTTGGGGAGGATGCTGCCCGCCAGACCTCGGCTCTGCTTTCACCAGGGCTCTGACTCAGATCCGGGCAGCCTCCCTGCTCGCTGGCCTGGCTTTAGCTGCCCATGTTAAAGGGTTACGTGCGCAATGATCCGCAGGAGGTGTGTGTGCACAGGGAAGGGGGGGTGGATGCACTCAGCCCGGGGAGGGGGGGGGGGGGGGCTGTATCCTCTATTTTTCATCTCGGAAAAATGCCTCGTGGCGCTCTGCTTCCTGGCAATGTCGTGGCACCAAGGAGCTGACCCACTCTAAACATGTGGAGAGGGCCCATGCTGGCTGTAAAATTGGACAGGACTGGAAGGAGATGGAGAGGCTGAGACTGGGGCCACTTAGAATACTTCAGGTCTGCTGGAGTCTGGCTCTGACGTGGTATCGTGCAGCCATCAGCACTCAGTGAAGCCGCTTCTGGAGACACAGTTGCCTTTTCTAGGGATGGGCGCTGGGAATACGTCGATTGTCTGCAGTTAACTGTGTTAGCCCCAGCTACCAAGCCATAGCAATCACTGCTGCCCTTGATTAAATGCTGATGAGTTAGCAAATTGGGATTTAAACCTGGCCGAGAAGTGCCTGGTGACTGGGCGGTTGGTTTTCTGGAAGTGATGTTATCCAGGGTCTATGTGTGCTTTAAAGCAGCGGTTCCTGTTGTGTTCAGTGCTCCAGCAGCTGGAGCCTTTGCTGCCTGTGAGCCCTGGCCCGGGGCAGGTTCCCATGTGGGATGCAGGGTGCTTGGACGCTCCCCTGCCGTGCTGCAGCTCCGGCTCTGTGTCGGTCCTGCTGCCCGTAGAGCAAATAAACCCCCCTGGCTGTTAAAAGTTAGGGTGAACACGAAGCATTTAGGGTTGTGGGCTGTTGTTGTCCCCCAGAAACGAGCCAGTAAAGCAACCAGACCTCACCCACCCCCGCCAAGCCTCGAATACCAAATTAATCTCTGCCTTTCCCTCTAGGAACGGCTTTGTAATAAAAGCCAACACACGCGGCTCCTGAATTTTCATTACCCAGCTCATTGACTTGTAGCTGCCGCCTTTTTTTTCCTTCTCCAACCCCCCCTCCCATCCTTTCCCCTTATGTTTTTAAATCCTTTCCTCTTCTTTCCCTTTCCCCCCGTGCCTCCCCCTGCTCCGCCGGGGCTGTCATGGCAGAGTGTGAGCCGGGAACTTGTTTCCATCCCTAATTAAGAAGGAACAGGAATGTTTTGGGGCAGCAGGAGCTGGCTTATGCCTGTATGCATGACCCAGGGGTGAAACCCTCCGTAGGTTCCAGCCCCCGGCTCTGCGAAGCTCTGCAGAATATTCAACGTAGCCGTAAATGCTCTCATTATGATTGTTAAATGTCCTGGTAATAAAGCTGGGAGGGAGGGCCACAATGGTTGGGATTCATCGGGAGCCAAAGGGGGGGCCGGGGAGCCACTTCCTTCCCCTCGGCTGCCCCCGAATTTAATTAAGCGTGAAACAGCGTTGGGGCTGGGAGGTGGTGAGGGAAGTGGCTTTTCCCCAGTGCTGGGCTCTGCTGCTTTTCTTTTAGCCCAGGCTGGTAGAAATGAGGATTTGAGGTATCCTCAAGCTGGCTGCAGCCAGCAGAGAAAAGGGGGAGCAGTGTATCCTGCCCTCCAGTTTTGGGGGTTCTTCCGCCCCTCTCCTTCACCAAGGGTGTGCAGCCCCTGCATCCTCCTGGAGAATGGCCCTGATGCTCCCACCGCCGCTTCCCCCCACACCCTGTCTGGGAATCGCAGCTCTTCCCGAGCACGGGCTCCAGGATCATGCTGGAGGGCGGGAAGATTTTACCCATGGGGACTGCTCAAACAGTGAGCAAACGGGCCTGTGCCCAGCCAAAATACTCCACAGAGTCACTTTCCTGGGTGGAGAAAGGGTCCCTGGTCCTCAGCAACGCTCCCTGATCCTCAGTGATGCTCCGTGGTCCACAGCAACATTCCCTGCCCTGCAGTGATGCTCCTTGGTCCTCAGGGACACCCCCTGGTCCTCAGTGATGCTCCTTGGTCCTCAGTGATGCTCCCTACCCCACAGCGATGCTCCATGGTCCTCAGTGATGCTCCCTGCCCCGCAATGACGCTCCTTGGTCCTCAGTGATGCTCCCTGCCCCGCAATGACGCTCCTTGGTCCTCAGTGATGCTCCCTGCCCCGCAATGACGCTCCTTGGTCCTCAGTGATGCTCCCTGCCCCGCAATGACGCTCCTTGGTCCTCAGTGATGCTCCCTGCCCCGCAATGACGCTCCTTGGTCCTCAGTGATGCTCCCTGCCCCGCAATGACGCTCCTTGGTCCTCAGGGATGCTCCCTGCCCTGCAATGATGCTCCTTGGTCCTCAGGGACACTCCCTGCCCCGCAGTGATGCTCCCTGTCCCGAGCTGCATCCCTCCAGCTGCGCCACAACGCTCCACACCCCCTTCACCCTTCTCACACCTTTTTCCTCTGTTCCCTGCCAGGCTCAAGTGCCACAACAAATGCACCAAAGAGGCCCCTCCGTGTCACCTGCTGATCATCCACCGCGGAGGTAAGGGCCTTCCTTTCTTCCCCCTTCTCTCTCTCCGTGGATGTTGCCACCAGGTAAAACTTTCAAAAGCCCCCCGGGCGATTCGGGAGCCCGACCCTCGTTGGCGGCCGGCGGGACAGAGGCTCCCGAACCCCTTGGGCGCTCTGTGAAAATTTTACCCACCGTTTTTTCCGCTTGTAGGGAGACGAGCCGTTCGGGGCGAGGCAGATTTGCATTGCAAACCACTTCCACCCACCCTTCCCCTGCCTCCTTTTCTTTTCAGATTCCCCAACGCACGGGGTAAGTGCAACAGGTTTTAGCCTTTTGCTACCGTCGAGAGCTTAGGGCGGACGCGTGGGACCCGAAATCTCCCGCGGCGCCGTCGGTGCATGGGGGTCCCCGCAATGGGGATGTGGCCGTGCCCTTGTGGATGCTCGTGGTGCTTTTGGAGCTGCCTTATCCTGCTCTCCTCTTGGAGAGCCCATCCTAAAATCCACAGAGGAAGGGAGAACTTTGCACCAGGACGACGGGCGTCACTTCCCACCTCTTTCCTTCCAGAGTTTGGCCGAGCGCTCCCTGACGGCCAGAGGACCACGACCTAAGGGAAATGCTTCCAATTACCCTTGCCTTGAATTTGAAGCTCTTAAGGCTGTTGTTGTGTGTTAAATACCACCAAAGACTCGCTGGCTGGTTTAATCGTGGGGAAACACATCGCCCCGGGGGCCTCACAAGGCGAGCAGGGATGCTGTGGCTAAGATGGGGTGGGGATGGACAATTTTTCAGCCTCCACTCCAGCCTCCATGCCCTTGCTTGCAGCAAATTTGGGGTGAAAGGGGCTGCAGACACAAAAAATCTCTTTGCCAAGAGCAGGGTGCTCTGAGCTGGCTCCTTCTCCCTACCCCAAAAAGCTGTGGGGAGGAAGAGGATAGTGCCTCCTCTGGTGCTGGCTGACCTCCCACCCCAGCTCATGAGGTGGCCCCTGTGGCTGCTGAGCCTTCCCAGGTTGCAGCTCCCCCCAGCTCTGGGGAGAAAGGTGCAGTTTGCATCCTGCTGCGAGGGGCTTTAAGCGCACAACCCCTGCCCTGTCCCGGTGGGGTTTGGCTCTGGGTGCAGAGGGGAGCCTGAAGGCTGTTTGTCATCCTGGGGCAGGAGCTGAGCGGCTGGAGGTGCCACGGGGGATTGCTTTGGAGAGCAATTCAAGAGCGGTTTGCAAGCACAGGGTTGCCACCAAGTCTTCCTTTGAAGCTCTGATGTGTCTCTGTCTCTCTCCCCATCCTCTCCATCCCCTTTTTCCCCCCTCTCTCTCCCTTCTCAATCCAGCGAGGTTAGTCCGGACAGAGTCGGTGCCCTGTGATATCAACAACCCCCTGCGGAAACCCCCCCGGTATTCAGACCTGCACGTCAGCCAGACGCTCCCCAAGACCAACAAACTCAACAAGGTGAGTTGAGTTTCCCAGGGCTCCACCAGCCCCCAGCACCCCCTTTTTGCACCCACCCCCTGCCAGAGGGGACTGGCCCATTGTTACTGAAGCATCCACGGTGTTTGCTGGTTTGTGGTGTGCAGCTGATGCTCTTGCAGACCCAGGGGCCAAAGCTGGTGGCATTTTCAAATGCTGCCTGAGTTGGGGTTCTTAAGCCACCCCATTTCCTTCAGCTTCCTCCGGGAACATCCTTTGGGAGCATCAGTCCCCTTTGCTGGGTGGAGGTGCAGCTCAGGGAGTGGTTTCTCAAAGGAGGGATTTAAGAGCCAATTAAATTTGTGTTTGGGGCAGGAGGGGAATGTTGGGTTGTGCCCAGGATGGGTCATCTCTCTGCCAGTATCAAGCCTTGCAGGTGCCTCCATGGGTCTCCCAGCACATCCCTTGCTGTGGGAGTGATGTGTGTGTCATTGTGTGGGCAGGAGCTGCCGAGGAACCTGCTGGGGGGGCTTAAATTAAAATAAATAGAGAAAATTAATCCTGTGGGACAATTGAAGGAACAGAGCGAGGGTGAGCTTGGTGTGGAGGCAGAATGGGTGTGCTGCTGCAAACCCCTCTCACCCTGGCCTTCCCAGCGAGGGCTGCATCTGCTGAGCTGCTTGTTCCTTAACCCATAAAATGGGGTCAGGGCTTTCAAAGCTGTCTGTGTCCCACCAGTCCTGCTCCGCTGGGGCCCCTCACTCTCCAGACCTAAACTGAAGCTTTTGGTGGTTTGAGGTCTCTGCTACCACCTGAGACTCCTGTCAATAAGTTTATTGTTACCAAACAAGCCCAGGATTTGATGACCTCCCTGGCAAAGCTGGTCAGGGCAGACCTGCAACTGGCTGGTTAACAGGGATGGAATGGTATGGGGCTATTTCTGATGATATTTAGAGCCTGTTGCTTCCGGTGGAAAACTTGTGAGTGCATGGGGGTAGTGGAGGTCCTTAGGGCATGCCCAGATCTGCTGGGGTAGGCAGGGAAAGGTGTTTGTTGGCTGGAAGCGCCCAAAGCGAGGGAAATCCTCATTGTGATGGGGAACAGGTCATCAAAACCTTGGTTTCTCAAAGCCTGGCAGGACCCCCCCAACTCCTCCTGGACCTCAGGATCTTCTGGTTCTCAGCAAAGGCTGGATACTGGGGGATGCTCTCTTGGGTGTGCTTTTAAAACCTAAATCTCTCAGGAGATCCTTAGTGGGATGGGCTGCTCAGCTGTTGTTACAGCACTGTGTGATGGCTTTCTGAGGCTGGAGAGCTACTGCAGGGATTCAAGGGAGAGATGTGGGGCTTCTTTCCTCCTTTTAGCACCCATCCTTCCAGTGATTTGTTTCCTTTCATTAGAGGGCAGCAGGGAAGTGACTCAGCTCACTGATAAAGGCTGTGGGCACTAAGGGAATCAGCCCTGCTTCTCCTTCTGCCCCTGCCACGCTGCCCTTTCACCTTCCCTAGCTTTTCTCTGACTGGAACATGCTGATGCACAGTGTGTGTGTATATATCTGTGTCCTCATCTATTTGGCTTTGACCTGAGCACTCCGGTTCTGGTTGGAGTTTCTTCTAGAAACGTGCTTCAGGCAGCAGAACCCTCTTCTTAGTTCACTGTTTCTCAGAGGTACCATGTAAATACCACTGTTAGTGGCCTCCAGCTTTGGCTAAAAAAGGTAATTTACCCAGGGAGGATTGCTGTGTGGGGGGGGCATGGTCTCCATGACATCTCTGTGGGTTTCCTGGAAAGCCCAGCACATAGAAAAATTAAACAATTTGGACCAAATTACCTGCTGGGGGAGACCCATGCAGATTTTCTAGCCTGGGAGTGATCCTGCCATGGGTGAGCCTGTCTGGAGATGGAAGTGGCTAGTGGTGCTGAAGGTCAGACACTGTTAACTGTCCCCAAGTTGGGCAGCAAGGTCATGGATAAGGTGGGGAATTCTGACCTCAGTTTCCCTTGTCAGATGGATGATATTCAGGGTCTCCTCCCCATTTGGTCTCAGGTGGTCCCGTCTCACCCATCGTGGTGTGTCCCAGAGAGTTGCACCTGAAGCTGCCTTGATGAGGAAGAGTCAAAGAAGAGCAAAGGGTGTCTCAGAATGCGTTGACTGGTCCTTTCAAATCTGCCTCAGCTCAGCCCCCTGCTCCCAGTGAGGCACTGGGGTTTTGGCCCAAAGGAGGTTGGCAGAAGCTGCCAGGTCTCTAAGGACCAAGCCCCAGGGATGCAGCACCCAGCTTTGGTCTTGGTGACCATGGCCCTGCAGAGGTTTGGGGAGCCCTCAGCTCAGCTCAAGCATGTGGAAAGGATGGCCATAGGGCAAACTGTGAACACAGAGGGCTTTGGAAAAGGCCAGTCTGGGTCTCTGGTTGTTTCCTAGGGCTTCTGGAAATAGAGCCTGGGGTGACCTGTGTGGGTCTTGCTTGACATCTGGGGTCCCCTGCACTGGAACACCTTGGGGTGGCACCGGCCAGCACTGCGCTCACCAGCTCCTCTCCTCTTCTCTTCTCTTCTTCCCTGTGTCTCGCAGGACCACATCCCAGTGCCCTACCAGCCAGACTCCAGCAGCAACCCCTCCTCCACCACCTCCTCCACACCCTCCTCGCCAGCCCCACCGCTGCCACCCAGTGCGACGCCGCCGTCCCCCCTGCACCCCTCCCCGCAGTGCCCACGCCAGCAGAAGCAGTTCAACTTGCCAGGTACCACCAGTTCCCATGTCCACATCTGCCTGATGAGAAGGGCTCCTGCCCTGGGGGTGTCCTCAGGGTAAGGGTCTGCTCCAGCTGCTTGCCTGCCTGGACATGTGCTGGGGTGGGAAAAAACCCTTCAAATTGCAAATGAGCAACAAAAATGAGTTTAGGATGGATCAGGTTGGGAGGGACCTTGGGGGTCTCCAGTCAAAACTCATGCTTGAATCATGGTCAGAGCTCAAGGCCTGATCCACTTTGGTCTTGAAAGCCTCCAAGGGTGGATCTAGCACAGCGTCTGTGGGCAATCTGTTGTGCTGGAGGCTTCAAAACCCTCTCCAGGCATGACTCCTCCTGCATTGCCTCAACAGTAAATGGAAAACAAGGTCTTACCCCTCTACAAGGGTAACTTGGGTTGACTTCACTGTGTCTTTGGGGTGTCAGGTTGCTAACAAGCTTGTTAGCAGCACACATGGGGTGACTGTGGGGTGTAGCAGATGCTGGGGGTGTCTGACAGGGCTTGTCTTGGTACGTGGGACCCATCTGCTCCAGGAGCTCAATCTCTTCAGGGATGGTGGAAGATGCAATTTGGTCTCAGTGGTTGCAGGACACAGGAGTCCCATTAAATGGCCAAAGAAGCTCCTCTTGGCCCGAGGATGTGTCAGAGCCTGTCTCAGCACATCATCTGCCTTCAGGATGTTTTTGGGGCAGTGCTGCTGCTCCAGGGAAGGTCCTTTTCTGGAGGACAACAGCTCAACATCATTCTTGGCAGTGTGGAGCCACCCAGCTGCCTCTCCCAAAAAGGGCCTGGCAAGGGGAGAGGAGGGGGACCTGTGGCCCTGACCTGTCTCCAAGATGCTGAAGCTGATGTATGGCTGCTCTGGGACCAGTGAGCTCCATTTGATCTGTGGCTTTGAGTCTCTTTGACAGAGCAGCAGCTGGGAGACTGGGGTCCGTCCTGCACCCTGAAACCCCCAGGGTTAATGAACTGGTGTGATAGGAGAGAGGGTCAGGACTGCTTTCACCAGAGGAACAAGATGGCACCTTCATGCTATGCTCTGCTGATCCATGGTGATCCCTCCAACCACCCAAACCCCACCAACCAAACTGGACAGGTCCTCATGTGCCTGGAGAAGCTGCAGCTGCGTACGAGTCTCCCTGGACACAGTGCCTGGGGCTCAGGCATTGATGCTGGGGGGGGGGCCATGAGGAAGACAGTGGAGGAACACCCCAAGAAGCATTGACCCATCGGTCAAGGAGGGGCTCGGCTCCCTCTGCAGCTCCCTGGGTTGGGACTTTGCCAGCTACAGCCCTCAAGACTCTGAATGCCAGGAGGACAGTCCACAGGTGGCTGGGAGCATGAGAGCATCGTGCAGGTTCCTGTGCCAGAATAACTGAGTTTGAGGTGGTCCAGCCAAAGCCAAAGCATCCTGGTGTCTTGGCAGCATGATAGCTGGGCTGACAGTGACTGACATCCCCAAACTGCTTGCTGGACAAGCCCTGGACCCTGCCTGGCTCTGGGAGGAAGGACAGAGAGGGTCCAGGGTTCAGTGAGCCTGTCATGCATCATGTCTGGAGCAGAGCCCTCCCTACAGGTCTTTTGAGATGTTATTTCATGTTTAAAGCAGAAACCACCAAAGTAACCCCCATAGCAGGGAGCAGCAGCATCTCCTCATGGAGACCTGGACATGCTGGTGCCACCCCTGAGCCAGCGCAGGGAGCCTCTGGCTGGCAGGATGGAGTGGGGCAGGATCAGACCCTGGCAGCTCAGGGCTGGGGGGTGGTTGCTCCCTGATTTCACTCCAGTGATGAGCAGAACTCTGTGGCAAACGGGAGCCGATCGGACAGAAAGCAGGACTTCTGTGCAGGGAGTTGAAAGCACAGTGAAGTTCTCCATGGTTCATCTCATCAAGATGGTCATCTTGGAGATTAGCATTTGAGCTTGGAAATTTGCAAGATGATGACCTTTTCCTGCCAGAATTATCTTTGGGTCTCCTTTGATCTCAGTGACCGGGTGCTCAGGTCCTGCTGCAGAGCTGAGTTTGATCTTCAGGGTCTTGAAGCTGGAGAGAAGCAGCTGAGGAACAGCCTTTAGGGTCCTGAAGCTTAAGAAAGTGACTTCAAAGCTGTGACCTGCCTGCCCAAATGAGTGAAACCAGCCCCTGGGCTTTGCCTGCTGGCAACAGGGGTACTGACAGAGGGTAACACCACCTAGATCCCTTCTACAGAGCTGGCTTTGGGCATCAGCTCCTTTCAGACCCCCAGGAGGCAGGCAGGGAGCCCAGGAAGGACACATCTCCAAAAGCATGGCAAAACTGCATGGATAGATGGGCTGGGCAGAAATGGGCAGCAGCTGCAAATCCATCACTTGGTGCCTCTGATGCCAAGGGGTTCCCCAAGGCTGAGCACTCAAACCCCATGGGCCTTCTCTGGCAACCAGGTGTCCAAGTCCCACGGGTGACTTTGTGGATGAGACCGGTGCTCTCCAAAGGGCACAGAGCAGTGGCTGCTGTTGGAAAAGGAAAAAGGTTATAATCCAGTATTATTTTTGGCCTGAGGCACTCTGCATGCCATCATGGGTGGGATCCAGTGGAGAGGTGGAGGTGGGAGAGGTTGGCTGCACGGCAGGGGGGACCCAGACCTGGGGCTGGTGTTTCGTGGTGCGGGACTGGGCACAGGTTGGAGTCTTCCCAGTGTCTGGCTCTGTGGGTCAGTGTTTAACCTCCCTCTCCTCTTTCCCAGCTTCCCATTACTACAAGTACAAGCAGCAGTTCATTTTCCCAGGTAAGTCTCTCTGAGAGTAAGTTACTCTTCCGTAATGTGGGGTGCTGAGATGGGGGGGTGTGGGTGCATGGCTGGATCTCCCAACCCCTGGCTTGGTGCAGGGGGTTGTGCTGGGGTGGGATTTCTTCCTTGTTCCAGTACGTTGTTGCAGGACTGTGCACTGCTAAGATACTGCGGGTGTATGTTTGGTGGGTGTATCTTTGGTGGGTGTTCCTTAGAGCCACCCGACCCTAAGTTGTACCCCCCTAAGGGTGTAACTGACCCAGACCTGGGGCTGAAGGGGGGTTGTCAGCAGGATTTTGTTCCCCTGGGTGCCCCCAGCACTGGAGGGGGCTCCTGGTGCCTCTCAGCTTGCTCTCACTCTGCTCTCTGCTCCCCAGATGTGGTCCCGGAGACGCCGACCCGCGCTCCACAGGTGGTCCTGCACCCTGTCACCTCCAACCCCATGTGAGTGCCTCCCCCTTCCCCTCCCTAGGCAGTGCATCCTTCACCGGGCACCTATGGGTGCCTCCCTGGCTTTGCAGGACCAGTTTTGGACTCAGGGATGCCCTTGGGGTGGATGGTTGGGGGGAACCTAACCCAGCTGCCCTAACCCATCTCATGGCTCTGGAAGGAGGAGAAGGTTTGAAAGGAGAAGGCATGGCATTGATTGATTGACTGATTGATCACCCACAGCAATGCACCCCCTCAGCACTTTGCCATGAGGGGAAAAATATTACTTTCAGTCTGGGAAGCCCAAACAATCAATCTTTTACTGAATTATTTAGCAGAGACCCAGGGACTTTGAGACAGCTCTGACTGAGGTGGCTCCGGCAGCCCCACCTGTAATATTTCCAAGTCCAATAAACTCCTCACTGGAGTGAGTCTGGAAGCTCAGTGTCTGACTGACGTTAGGACCAGCGCTCCCCAGCTCTGAGCCTGAGCAGCTCTGCCCAATCCAGCATTCGGAGGCTACTGAGATGATGAAGGGCCTGGAGCATCTCCCCTGTGAGGAAAGGCTGAGTCAGCTGGGACTGTTCAGCCTGGAGAAAAGAAGCCTGAGAGGGGATCTGATCAATGGTTATCAATATCTGAAGGGTGGGACACAGGGGGACATGGGCAGCCTCTTCTCAGTGTCTGTGGGGACAGGACAAGGCGTGATGGCCTCAAGTTGGAGCACAGGGAGTTCCACACAATCTGGGGAAGAACTTCTTCCCGGTGAGGGTGAGGGAGCCCTGGGACAGGCTGCCCAGGGGGTGTGGAGTCTCCTTCTCTGGAGAGATTCCAGACCCGTCTGGATGCTGACCTGTGTGACCTGTCCTAGGGAGCTGCTTTGGCAGGGGGTTGGACCTGATGAGCTCTGGAGGTCCCTTCCAACCCCTACTATTCTGTGATCCTGTGATTCACCGAGGTCCTTGTGCCTGCGCTGGCCTGGCTGCGGTGCTACATTTCAGGGACATTTACCAGTCTGCTGTATAAATGCCATTGTTTGAAGGATTTCACAAGCTGGGAGTTTAACAGATAGCATCTCATCCAGGCTGCAATGTGATTCATGTCCAGCTCACCCACGCTCTCCAAACCAGGGGGGTCTGGCAGATCTCGCCTTGGAAGGTGGCACTGGAGGGATGGGGATGGAGCCGCTGTCCCCAGGGGTGGCTGGTGGCCTGGAAATCAATGTCAAAGTGGCAAAATCAAAGCCTTCTGCTCATTTATTTATTGATTATTTTCCTTCCCTGCCTAAAGTGAGGTGTTGGGCGTTGGGCTGGCAGGCTTTTGTGGGAAAATAGCTTTCAATATCCCAACCCCCCCCGTGATTTTCTTCTTGCTGACCCCACTGAGAATAACGGCTGAGGTTACCCTGGGTTAAACAGCAGGTTGTGCTTGGGGTGCTCCAGAGATGAGTATTCGTGGGCTAAAGATCAGCCAAGGAGGCTGTGAGCTGCCTGCACATTGTGATGGCTGGCAGAGGCTGTCTGCATCCATCTTGGTTCTCCATGCTGCTTCACGTACCGGCGCTGACTCCTTTTGCGTACGGACCCACGTTTCCCCTGGGATCTATGGGATTTACAGCTTGTGAGCAAGCCTAGAGAAAAGAAGACTAAGGGGGGACCTTATTAATGTTTATAAATATCTTAAGTATGGGATGCAGGGGGAAATGGCCAGCCCCTTTTCAGTGTCTGTGGGGACAGGACAAGGGGCAATGGCTGCAAGTTGGACCATAGGAAGAACTTTTCCCCAGTGAGGGTGAGGGAGCCCTGGGACAGGCTGCCCAGGGGGTGTGGAGTCTCCTTCTCTGGAGAGATTCCAGACCTGTCTGGATGCCGACCTGTGTGACCTGTCCTAGGGACCCTGCTTTGGCAGGGGGTTGAACCCCATGGGCTCTGGAGGTCCCTTCCAACCCCTGGGATTCTGTGAGTGGCCATTGAGGAGGATAGGAAGCACAGGACTGCTACATCCGAGGGGCTTGGGGAGTGTCCTGTCTCTCCTTGCTGTCTCTGGAGGGGATGCTGTTATTGATGTTATTGATGATAATATTAATTTGTGAGATCTGATGCCCAGAGACACTTTTGAGCTGCTCCAGCTGATCTTCCCCAATTCCCTGTTAACTGTTGGGTGCAGTGAGACCCCAGCTGTGGACTTGGTGGTGGGAGATGCTGTGTAAGTGGGAAAGAAAAGGATGGAAAAGAACCTGCTCCTGGCCACCGGTGCTGGGAAACTAGGCAAATTTGGGTGCTCTGGCTACAGGGAGGGTCTTTGAAACCTCCCCTTCTCAAAAAGAATTGAAGAACCAGTTTTCTTCTCTTCTGGCTGCTAAAAAGCTGTTCACCTTACTTTGCCTGGTGTAATTCCGATCTTAGAAACCACCTAAAAACACCATGAGCTTGTGTCCCAGCTCTGCTGCCACAGAGTCAAAAGCTTTTCAGGTGTAAAGCCATCCCTTACCCTGGGTTACCCCCAGCAATGGCTCCTGGGGTGCATGGCAATGGTGCATCCCCTGTGCTGTGTGCCTTGGGAGATGGGATGGAGACCGGGTTGTGTGCTCCCACATCATCAAATCCACTCTGGAGCTTAGTGCATCAAATGTTAATCAATGCCATAATTAATACTGCTCATCCCTGCTATCCTTCCCCCTCCCGTGTGGGCCATCCTTGGGGATGGAGGCAGCCAGGGTGTGGGTGGGAAGGGGGTTGCTCCCCTGAATTAGCAGCAAGCCTGGCTCTTCTCCTCCCTGATCCCTTGGGTCCACGTCTGAAGTGACGCTGTGGGAAGCGGCGCTGGATGCTCCCCACCTCACTGTGCTGTTACCCAGTGGTAATTCATTAATTCTTTTAACAGCCTGGAAGGAAACCCCTTGCTTCAAATTGAAGTGGAGCCCACCTCGGAGGTGAGACAGCGGGGCTTGTGCCTCCACTTTGTGGGCCTTTAGTTCCTACCCATCCTGGGGCACGTTTCAGGGGAACCAGATGAGTTCAGCATCTGTGCAGTGAAATTGGTGATCACTGAGTTAATGGCAGGGCCTGATCCCGCCCTGTCATCCACATCCCAACCCCATGAAGAGGGACCCTGATGGGCTTTGTGTCTGCCCTCGAGCTTATAACTCAGTGAGCTTTCCTGAGAAGCATCGAAGAAGTGATGGAGGGGAAGGGGTTTGGGGCTAGGACAGGGGTGCAGCTTTTAAATCCCACAGAAAGCATATACAGAGCTTCAAGGGGTTGGGGGGAGCTGGGGGCTGCAGGCCCTGGGTGTTGGGCTGTGAGCAGCGGATGTTAGCAGAGCACAGCTTGGCAGGGCTATGATGAGGATGCTGCTTTCAAGCAAATGAATTAAACGCCCTAGTGGGTCCCTCTCTTATCTCTATCCCTGGGGTGAATAAACACCTCCATGCAGAACCCGGGTTTGTGCCAGCTTCCTGCACCCCTGCCTGGTTCCTCTGGGTCTGAGCGAGCAGTAGGTGCCTTGATGGGGCTTTATCCATGGGATCTTCCTGGGCTAGGGTTTCTTTTCCCCCCCATTTCACCGTGCTCCCCTCCCTTCGCCTCCCCGCAGAACGAGGAAGGCGCCGAGGAGGCGCAGGAGTCCGAGGACGACTTTGAGGAGATGAACCTCTCGCTCCTCTCCGCACGCAACTTCCCCCGCAAGGCCAGCCAGACCAGCATCTTCCTCCAGGAGTGGGACATCCCCTTCGAGCAGCTGGAGATCGGCGAGCTCATCGGCAAGGGCCGCTTCGGGCAGGTCTTTCACGGGCGCTGGCACGGGGAGGTGGCCATCCGCCTCATCGACATCGAGCGGGACAATGAGGACCAGCTGAAGGCCTTCAAGAGGGAGGTGATGGCGTACCGGCAGACGCGGCACGAGAACGTGGTGCTCTTCATGGGAGCTTGCATGAGCCCTCCCCACCTCGCCATCATCACCAGGTAAGCTCCGACGCCTCGTGCTCAGCCTGAATACTTTCTTTCTTTCCAAAACACCTCTCTGCCTTCAGATGGTGGCCATGTCTCCCTGCCCTGCCAAAGGGATGCTCTCTGTCTGCTGGGATTTGTGCTGCGAAGTAGATAGCACACCCATTTGAGTGAGTCCTGGCAGGTTCACCTCCTGTGGGAGTGGAGCTTGAGATGGGAATAGTTTGTTTTAACCAGGGACAGGAGTGATTTGGTTTAACAGGGAGAGAAGTCACCTGATGGGCTCCAGCAGCTTCTGTTCTGAGGTTTTATTTATTTTGTTGATTTTAAATGTTGCCCTGGCCAGGTTGCTGGGTGGGGGATGGGGTCTGGAACCCGCTCAAGCACCAGTACGGTCTAGAAAAGCTGGTGATGGCATAAAGCAGCCAGCCAGGCACAAACACCAGGAATAACTCGGTGCTGCGGAAGCAGCTCTGGCGTCAGAAGGCTCTGCAGGGTACTGGTGTGAGGTTCGATGGTCTGTGAAATGGCTGGAAAGCCAGCAGTGGTGGGAGAAGCAGGGGCTTGCAGGGAGAGCTTGTGCTCCCTGAGACTGGAGCCTGTACGTGGGGTCTCCTCGCTCCCAAGGTTGTGGGAAACCTGGCAAGAAAACTCATGGTCTCCTGGGGCATTTCCTCCCTTACCCAAAGCTGTTGTTTCTTTAAACCCCAAAATGAGTATGAGAAGAATAAGTGAGTTTGGGATGGGGTTGGGGAGGGGGAATAGGGGGCTTGAAGAGCTGCTGGCTGGGTGGCTGGTGCTGCTTTATTGGGTTGCAACAAGGCACGGGAATGGAACTGCTGGAGGAGGCTTCTCACAGCTGGTTGGGGAGCGAGCTGGGATTTAGGATCTCCCAAACCATCCCAAACAGCTCCATCTCATGCAATTGCCGCGTACCCATCGTCACCCACCATCACCCTTGTGCCCAGTGGGAAAGGCAGCACCGAGCAGCCTGGCGTGCTCCTTTCATGGGTGGGCAACCACAAAATCCCCGTGGGGATGGGATGCTACAGCTGCTCCTGGAGCAGCTGTTGTCACGTGAGGCACGTTTATTTGTGAGCATTCCATTATTTCCCTGGGCTCCAGACGATGCGTTCAGCCGCGGGGTTCGCTGCTGTGCATCCTGCCACGGGGTTACCTTCTCTTGGAGAAGTTTCCCCAAGGTGGAGCTGAATTTTCAGCCGCCTCCTGGCAGCGTTTCAAAGAACCTTGGGCTTTGAAATGGCAATGTGTCCAGCTGCAATTAGCAGGGGGATATTGCATCAGCCCTTCCTAACATCACCTTGAAAGCAGCACCTCCTGGGCCTAATTCTGTGGGTGCTGGAGTGGAGGAGGTGTGGGGTTTTACTCTGTTCCCCCTCTTGCTCAATAGCAGAGGATTTCTACCCAAATTTGTGGCTCCTTCATGGCATTGCATGGATCCCTGCTCCACTGTGGGCTCATGGGAATTTCATCCTCTGGAGACAGGGTGACTCCGAACTGGGGCTGCTCCTCCCCAGCTGGGGACTGGAGAGGGGAAAACAAAACCCAACAAAAAAGCTTTTAATTTTGGACTAAAAAAAAAAAAATCAGTAATTAGGGAAATTCAGCAGCGTTTCAGCTCTCCAGCCATTAGCTAGCTTTGGGCCAGAGAGCCTTCTGAAAAGGGTGCAAACACAGGAATCCATGGATGTGTCAGAAAGCCCAGCTGGGAGTTATACCTGGCAGCTTCTCTGTCCTGCCCCGCGCTCCCTCTGCAGCCCCTATTTGCTCAGCTTCCCAAGCCTATTCACTACCAAAACCTGGGCAATACAGCCTTTTTTTTTTTTTTTCCTTTTTTTTTGAGCTACAAAGTGTTTTCTATTCTAATGCCTCTTTATATAAACCCATAAAGGTGCCGTTTTTGACAGCTTGACAAAATAAATACGTACGCCGCGGGAGCGCGATGCATTCATATGAGGTGTGCTGCTGCTCGCCTCGCTTCCCTTCCCAGCTGCACTCAGCCCCCCCCCTTTTTTTTAAGGTCAAAGTACAGCTTTATTGGGTTGCCCCAAATACAACCTGTGCTCCTGACGGCCCCGAGCGACGCCGGCTCTTTGCCTGCAGCCGGTGATCCGCTTTTCTCCGCGTTCTTCGAAGGCTGAATCAACACCGTGAGTGATTTTTCGACTGCAACAGGAAACCTGTTTGGTTTTGATCCCTCTGGGATTTCTGCTGTGTGTCTGGTGCTGGGCTGGCCATGAGGATGTAGGAAAACTGATGGGGGATGCTGAAAGGGGGCTCAGAGCTCAGTCTCAGGGAATTTTTGGGCAACCCAGGACAACCTGAGCGAACATCTCATAGCCTGGAGGTTATTTCCAGACACGATTTAAACCCCTGGGAAGATTCCCATGGAAGTGGGGTGGAGTCTGGTTTGCCAGTGCTTTCTGAGGAGGCAGCTCTGGGAGCAAAAGCATCCCTTGTATTTCCCGGGGTGACAGAACAGGGATGCTCCCTTGCCCTTGTGCCTGCAGTCCTCGTCTGGTTTGTCCTTGGTGGAGCAGTTCTGGGGGCTTTGTGGGGCATCTCTGACCATCTCCTGTGGGAAAAACCTTCTTGTTTCTCCAGCCCATCCATGTTTCCTTATCTGGCCCCTCAGGTCTTTCCTAAGTGATGTGACCACCCTGGGGACTCTTCCATGGCACAGGTGGGACCTGCTGCTTGGGTGTTGAAGGGAATGAGTCTGGGAAGAGGACAATGAGCCCAACTGAAAATGGTCAGGGATGCTGGGAATGGTCCAGGATGTGGCACTGGGGAGTAAGGAGGATGGTGACCCAGCACAGGGAAGAACATCGCTCTTCAAACAGGACTTTTTGGAAGCAAGTCAAGTTGTCCTCATGGGTTCAGAGGAGTAACTTTAAACCAGGCTTTGCTTGGAGTGAGGGAAAATCAGCCCCAGCTTCCTGATGGGGCTAATTAAAGACAGGAACCCAGAGTGTCCTAATGTCCTCACCCGTTCCTCCCTGTGCGTGTCCCAGCGCTGAATGGGCTGGGTGCAGAAGCGGCTCCTTTTCTTCTGGGTGCCCAGAGGTTGTCGCTCAAGGACGTGTTTTCCACCAAGAAAAAAACAAACCAAAGCAACCCAAAAAAAGAAGAGAGCAATTTCTTGTAGCTGTTAAAGAAATGTCCCTTTTCCTGCCGGCACGCCGGAAGCAGCTGCCCGTCCCTGGAAGGGGCTTTACCACGCCGTGCTGCCCGGAGCTGCCGGAGAAGGACTATTTATAGATGGGTTTATTTTTGCTTTTTGACGTCCCTACATTTTCCTTCCTGCCCACTTGCGTTATTCAGGGATCGTCTCGTTAGCAGAAAGAAATCTCCCCCTCCCCACCCCCCACCCCAAACACCATGGGCAAAATCTGGGAGGGCTGGCAGGGGAAACTGAGGCAGCAGCCCAGGGAGCTGATTCAACAAAGACAGGTTGAGAGTGTTGGGGTGGTTCAGTCTGGACAGGAGGAGGCTCTGGGGAGACCTTAGAGCTCCTTCCAGTCCCTGAAGGGTTTATAAGGAAGATGGGGACAGGCCCCTCAGTAGTGCCTGTTGTGGTAGGATGAGTGGCAATGGTTTTAAACTAAAAAGAGGTGGATTTTGGTTGGATGTAAGGAAGAAATTAGTTACACTGAGGGTGGTGAGACACTGGCACAGGGTGCCCAGCGAGATGGTGGATGCCCCATCCCTGGAAACATTCAAGGTGAGCTTGGACAGGGCTCTGAGTGACCCGATCGAGTTGATGATGTCCCTGCTTCTTGCAGGAGGGTAGACTAGGTGACCTGGAAAGGTCCCTTCCAACCCAAACCATCCTCTGAGGCTTAAGCCATCCCTCACTGCTACCCCCTGGGTCAGAAAGGAGGAGAACCTGCATCTTTTGGCAGCGGGAGGCAGTGGCTCCAAAGAGCGCTTCCGTCAGAGCCGCTAATAGGTTTTCTCTTGGGTAATGAGCGGTGGGGATGGTTAACATCCATCTTAATTAGTCTTGAGCAGGAGCGAATGTGAGCCTCGGCGCTTTGAACGCCGCGTAACGGCGAAGCACAAAGCGGTGCCGACGGCTTCGTCCCGGAGGAAATGAAAGGACCGACAAAACCTGGATCGTGCTGCCCACGGGCAACCGGAGGGTTGTTTGTGCCGGTGTTGAACGAGACAAAGCCAGCTGGGGTAGGCTCACGTCAGCTCCTTGGGGCTCCCAACCCTGGTCCCTGTTGGCAGTGGCACGGGAAGGGGAGGCAAAGCCCCCACCACCCAGGAGGTCCTTCCAAGGACAAAGCTGAACAGTTCTCTTGTGCTATTAAAGCAGCTCAAGCCACCCACGAAGGCAAGGGCTTAGGATTCCAGGTGTTCCTTCTGGGGGAAGAGGGGAAAAATAGAAGAAAAGGGGATTTTAATGCTTTTTGGTCTGATCCTTCCTGAGGCTCCTGAATCTCGAGTATAAAACGGAGGTTGGGGGAGGGGGGGATCAGCGTGCTTGGATGCAGCTTTCTGTGGGGGCACCAATGGCTTTTGTTGGGTGTGAGCATTGTTAGCAAGAGGTTAGCAGGTCTGAAAAGCATGAGAGCAGAGGCTGGAGCTGGAGTTTGCTTATGCTCTGAGCTCCCACTGGCTTGTGGGGGGTGGATTTGGTGCAGCTTGTCCCAGGAGGTACCTTTTTTGTCAGTTAAAAGCTCAAACCTGGCACTAGGAGCCTGTGCAGGCACCTGAGATGCTTCTGACCAGTTCTCTGCCCCTCTCCTGTCACAATGCGACGCCAGGCTGACTCCAGATTTACAGGGTCCAACTGGGAGCCAATGTGATAGCTGCTGGTCATCCTCCCCAGGGATGCATGGCCATGATTTATGGCCCTGCTGCGGTGTGTCAGGAAGATCAAGGAGAACCTTGAGGAACATTAGGAATTAAGCTTGACCACTACAGGACTATATAAGGAGAATTAATTTGTTGAAGGTGCCTTTCAGCAGCTGCCGGGGAGGGAGCAGCATCTCCCAAACTGTTCCCAGGAGCTGGCGGTCAGTGGCGGGGAGCTGAGTGACGAGGACGAATATAAACCTGGGCCCCTCTTCTCGTGTGAGGCACCAAAGGTGAAAGCAGGCTTGACCTTTTCTTCCTCTGCAGCCAAGCAAATAGGCTTTAATAACAGGGAGCACGTTACCTGGCACGGATTAATTGGGAAGGTGTGCGAGCGAGGGATGCGGGGAATACTGGGGATGCTGCCGCTCTGCCTTTCAGGATGACTCTCTTGCACTTCATGGGCTAAATATTGGGGCTTGGTTTGATTCTATATTTTATTTTGCTGCTGGCTTTTAGCAGTGCCTAACACTTGGCTCCACTGCTAGGGGGAACATGCCCGGCTCCTAGGAGGGGTTCTTCTCCTGTCTCCAAACCCAGTTCCCCGTGGGCACTGGGAGCTCTGGGCAAAGCGCGGCTTTAAACACACAGCTCTTCCAAGGCTCTCCCAGTGCCAAACCTCCTAACATTTACAGTGTCCTGGCTTAGCTGCTAAGGATTTGGGGCTTGTATATCTTAATGCTTAGGGAGCTGGAGGCCAAGCGGGTATTTGATGTGATTTGGAGGATGTGGGAGTAGATGGATAAGGGTGTAGGCAATCATGCTTAAGACAAAACAGATTGGGGATGCTTGTTTTACCCCTGGCAGGGGCTCTGTGGGGCCAGGACGGGCTGCACAAGCCTGTGTGTGCTGCTTGCAGCTGGCCCCTTGTTCTCCCCAGGGAGCGATGCTGGCTGGTTGGTCTTTAATAAACAGAAAGTTAGCTTCTCCTCATTGCAACCCGACCACTTCAAAACGCACCCTATCAGCCTTCTTTCCTGGCCTGTAAAGTTAAGAAGGAGCTCTCATTCCTGCCTGACACGAGGGAAACTGAGGCACAGAGCCACCACAGTGTTTTTCTTTGTGCCAGGCTGGAGCTACACATCCTGGAGCTGGGCATTTGCTGAGAGAGATGCCTTTTGGCTCTGGCCCTTTCATGCCTGCTCATGTGCGAATCTTAGGAGCAGAAGCCACGGTGTCCCACTCATGGCTCCTTCCTTATGTGGAGCAACTTGTTTCAGGAGTCAGAGCATCGCCTCCTGCCCTGCCTATCCATTGCTCACCCTCCTGTTCCTTTCTGCTGCCTTTCCCCTTCCCTAGCGGTTAAATAATGGAGCTCGTAGATCATGTAATAAATAGGTATCGACTTGGTGCCACAGGCTGGATCAGAATTGATTGACCCATGGGAATACACTCCTTCACAATCAATAGGAGGCCATCAGGCTGGATAAATCTTGATAACGACTGACAACAGGAAAGTCGATATGTGTATTAATATATACGTTAATCGAGTATATATCTTCCGCCTGGAGACAGCGTTGCTTTCGGCAGCTTGGGCAGTGGGATGGGTTGGGGAGGAGACTGAGATATCCCAAGCAAAGAGGCTGGCAGGGATGGGGGAAAGGCAGCGGCGCGATCCTCTGTGAGGGTGTTTGGTGTTGAAATAAGAGCTGGCTGCTCCGGCACTGGCTGAGCTCCTCTTTCCCCTTGTCGCATCAAATCCCCGCCAGCGGCTGTTCCGTAGCGGCGCCTCAGCGAGCTCCTCTGGCAGGGGATGCTCGAGGGCAAAGTTCTCCTCTGGGTTTGAAAAGCGCTTCAAAATGTGCTGTAATATCACTGTGTTGGCCGTGGCTTCTTGGGGAAAGTACTTAGACGCAGCGGGACGCGGCGCTGAAGCACTTTACTGGAGAGGAAGGGATTTAAGTGGGTGTTTAAGGGAAAGCCTGTGAGAGCCCCGCTGAGACATGGTCCCACCAAGTCTTTCTGCTGGGGCCAGCTCCTCCCTGTGCAACTGAGTGACATCCCAGCATGATTCCTTATTTTATTTCTTTTATTTCCTGAGCATCCTCAATGCTAGGGACCCGCTTTGGGACCAGCAAAGGCTGTTTGCATGGGCAGGGCGGGGAGGACCCCGGTGCTGGCGGCATCCTGCCTAGCCAAAGAGGAGGCTGCCCAGGGAAACAGATCCTTTCTGTGACAGCACAATTAATTCTATATCAATAATTATTATTGCTATTGCAAAGCAGGGTTGGGTTCTGGTGAAGCAGCTGTCTCGATCGAAAGACTCGCTTCTTCCCTCTCTTCAAAAGAAGTTTGGGGTTGGGGTTTGGGGTTTTTTTTGTTGGTTGGTTTTGGTTTTCTTTTTTAATTTCTCTTCCTTGCCAAAGTTTAAAAGTTGAGGAGCACGCTGTGGGGAATATATTAGGCTCCTTCAAAGGCAAGGGGAGGTCAGAGCACCTTTATGCCAACCCGAACGCCCAGCCAGCCCTCTCAGCGCTGAGAGCAAGTGTGCCCTTTCAAAAGGCAGCAGCAAGTGCCACCTGAAGCATCAAGGATTTTCGGATGAGTTGTTTGCGAGCAGGGCTTTAGATAAGCCGCCGGGGCCCGAGGCTGCTTTGCATTCACCTGTCTCCAAGCTCTTCTCCCCACAGCTGTAGAATAGCTCGTCTCCTCTGACACTATCTCCCTCACATAAAAATGCATGGAGTTTGCTTTTTCTAAATAACTTGTTTTTTTCCAAAGCTGTGATGGAGTTGGAGCTACTTTTCGGGAAGGCTGATTTCTCCCCCCTCCCCAACCCCTCCTCCTCCTCCTCTTCCTCCAGCCCTCATGGTTTGGCTGCGCTGACTGTAGTTATCTCGTGTGCCAGCTGCTGGGAGGAAAATTTTGCTTCCTAAGTAATATCCATCAAAGGACAGTGCTTCCATCGGGCGGAGATAGCGAGTGTGGGACAAGGGGAACATCGTCTCTTCGGGGCTTTTCTATTTCCCCGTGCTAATTTTGCTCTGCAGAGGCTCCTCTGTGTAAAACAGGAGCTGGGCTGGGGACCTGGCCAAAATCCTTAGCTTATGGCAGGTAACAAAGTCCCTGCCTCCCCCTAAGGTTTCTTTGGGGGATGGTAAGGGTTCAATTTGGAGGTGCAGAGTGATGGGAAAAGTATTTTCACCCCCCCCAGCTCGAGTGATGAGCCTGGAGGGACTGGGCTCTGATGAATGCTGATGCTCGGCATCAGGTCTGTAGGCTCCTGGTCCAGCATTTCACAGCACTGCGTTGCCACAAAGCTGTTGGACACTGCTTTCCTCCCTGCTTGTGGTCCAGCAAGGATGGGTGGTGTTTCTCCAGGGCCTGAAGAGGAAGGAAAGCCCAGGAAGGGAGACAAGGGGGACAGTGACTCCCTGCTTGCCAGCAAGTGCAGCAAAAAGGAGTGGAATGAAGTAAAACTTGTAGCACTGGGGCTGGGATGTTTCCTTGCTGAATCTCAGGTATGTGTGGCTCAGAAGAGCTGCTTCACTTCACAGAGACCTTTTTGGGATGGTTAATCCCAGTGACACCAATCCTGAGCATCCTTGGTGGAGCTGGGGGTAGTTGGGGTCCCAATAGCACTGGGGGGGCTGCTGGCATCCCAACAGGGAAAGCTGGCCCAGGAACCAGAGGAGGTTTTTTTATTCCCCCCCACCCTGCCAAGCTTTTCATGAGAGGGGAGAAGAATATGTGTGTGTGTGTATATGTTTTTATATATAAATTGGTGTGGGGTCTAACACGTGCTGACTTTCTCCTTGGTCTGAGACCTAACAAACTCATTGCAGCTCATGTCCCCATGACCCCGGTTGTCCCAGCCAGCTCTCCCCTCTGTCCTCAGGGCAGCATTCCCATGCGGAAGGCTGGGGGAGCCGGGAGCTGGGAGCTGTGCTTGGCTCACCCTGGCATCGCCGCGGGCAGAGTGTGCGTCAAGGGGCGCGATATTTCTTATTGATTTGGAGGTAAAACAAAGCCCGGGGATAAAAATTAACCCAAGCCTCTCCCTCTGCTAGCCTCCCAGCCTTGTTTAATGTCCCATGGCGTGAAACACAGTTGTGGCTGTTTTGTTGCACAGTTGCCAGATGCCTGTAAAAAGAGAAAAATCCAGCCAAAATATGGAAACAGCTCGAAAACTTCCCAAATGACTGAGGCACGTGCAGGCAGGCACAGTGCTCCTTCCTCCCCTCCCTGCTGCAGCTTGTCCTGCTCAGAGGAAACCCAGTAAGTCCCAGTTTGGTGGCTCTGGTTGCTCTGGCTGTGTGTTTCTTAATATTCCCCAAAGATTCCTTCTTTTTCTGTGAAATACTACAAAAAACTGTCAGTAAAACTGAATGTGGAAACATCTGGGCAGCCTCCCCCCACCCCCACCCCCCACTTGCTCTGCCTTTCCTCGAGCACAGATGTAACCTGCTAGCAGAGGTATTTTTATATTAAAGTGCTTATTATTAATTCCCACTCTCTCTCCTTGCATGTCTCCCCTGGGTGCATGGTGCCGGCTATCACCATGGTATCTGAGCTGGTTCCCCATAAATCAATATACTCAGCAAGTAATGAGCTTCCCAGGGTCTGGCATTTATCACTTTGGGGTGTTCAAATGATCCTATTTAATTTAATGGGCATTTATGTGGATGGTTGGGCAGAGGGAAGAAGAAAAACACTGGTAGGTACCGGCATCGCCAGGCCATCGGCTCTGGATTTATTCCTGCTCCCGAGCAGGAGCCAGACTTGGGTCTTCAGCCCTGTGGAGGTGATGGCTGTTAGTGAGTAGAGGTGATGACCATCAATATTGCAAGGGGGGGGACGACACACAGCCCAATGGGTGGGAGATGGATGAGGCTGTTTTCCTATCAAATGGCAAAAAAAAAATACCGAGAGGCTCCAGCTCTTCCTCACTCATCCCTCTCAAATTGTTCCTCTGCAAGTCGCTTTGGCTTTGCTCCCGTTGCTGATGTCTTCAGCCCACGCTGGCGAAATGCAGAGTGTTTATAAAGCAATTTGGGATTTGGCTTGCTTGGCTGAACACTTCACAAACTCATTTTGAATAGAGAGTTGCATCTGCAGTGGGATGGGGCCACGGGGCCGGGACTCGCGAAGGGGAGCTGGTTTGAGGAGGAGGGGGAGGCTGTGCTGTGGGTTGAAGTGTGCTCCTGGGCGCTGGGGACCTTGGGGTGGACCTCTGCATCCCCTCGCGCTGCCCGTTCGGGTCATCCCTGCCACCCATCAGCCCTGGCTGGGGGTCGGTCACCTGTAGGGCACCGGTGCACATGTCATCAACCTCTTCACTCCGCTGATGGGTGGGATGGAGAGGTTCAGGAGGAGAAGATGATGCGTATTTGTTTATGAATACGTACTTCAGCGGTGAATAAGCCGCGATCCGTCTGAAGACAGAAATCATCTGCTTTTTGTTTCTGGTGTCAAGCGTAGGCAGCCTCCAGCCTTGTGATCCGCGGCGTCGCTCGCTCGCAGCCGGTTGGGTACCTCGGTGCCGCGGTTCGGCGCAGTCCTCTCAAAGAGGAAAGGCAGAGGATGATGTGCGCGCCCCGGGAGCCGCGCTTTGTGCCCGCCGCTCCTGCCCCAATAGGGAAGCGATTGACGGCAGCCGAGGAACGCGCGGCAGCAAAATTGTTGAGCTCTGCCGTGAAAAGGTTGTGCAGGTGGCGGTTGAATGAGCTCAGGTGCCACATAATAGGTATCAACTGGGCTTTATCTCCGCATCGGCGGCTCCTTATCCAGCAAGGAAACTCTAACAAACACTGGCGTGGCGCTCGCTAGTTGAATCCGTGCGGGGGAGTTATTCGGCGAGGGGAGGAGAGCAGCACCTGGGATGGGCTGCCTTGCCACCTCTCCCAGGGTCTGAGGGGTGATGGTGGCATGTCCCCATGCCCACAGTACTTCACCACCAAGCAGGTAGCACTCTGTGGCTGCTCTGCTTGCGCCGGGTGCATCTGCTGCCTCCGTTAATGCGGTCCCTCCGTAAATGAAGTGGAGAGATGGGAATCTCACGAGCGAAGGGCTGTGAGCTCCACTCCTGGGGTTATCTCAGCACTTCAGATAGGCAGCAGCGTGAGGATCTTTTTCTCTCTCTAAATGACCGTTTTCCAGGAAAACGGCTGATCTTAACTCACTTCAGGGCTGAAATCAGCTCCTCTCCCAGCACTAATCTATCCATTGCATTGGTGGTGTCGGCTGGTGGCTAACGCAGGCTGCAAGCAGCTTTCAGGAGTGTTTTTTCTCTGGGGGAAAAGAAGCATTTGTTGGGGAGTGGGGAGGGCCAGGGGAACCCCATCACGTGTGGGTCAGTCACAGGAGGAGGCTGAAAGCCTGTTGCATCGCAGGGCTTAAATCCTTACTGGTTTATTTAACAAATTAGTGAGAAAAGGCTTCCTATGGAAGAGGTGCTCTGTCATTAATTTGCACCCTTTAATTCCAGTTATAGAAGCCCAAGGGTCACCTTTATCACGTATTTCCAAGCAGTGGTTTGAGGGCTTGGACCCTAATCCTCCAGTGCATTTGTGTTTCTCCATGGGTGCAGCCGAACCGCTGCAGATGATGGGAAGCGGCCGATGTCATCAGGGGAAGATGGTGCCTGTAATTGCTGGTGCCTCAGGTTCACGATCTGGCTTGTGTGCCCTGGGGAAAGCATCAGTGAGGAGGTAGTTGTGTGGGCACAAAGGTGCCCAAAACTCCCTGGCATCCAGTGAGGTGATTTCCAACACACCCTACGGTGAGGTGCTCTGAAGGATGCTGTTGCCTTTCCAAACCCTGTATGATACCAGGCCAGTCCCGTCCCTGCTTCGCTGCTGGACCTGAAAATTGTACTCTCTGCCCATGGAGGCATGTGGAGCTTTTGGCTTGGGAGTTGGAGGGTCCTTTGTGTCTGTGACCTTCGGAAGAAGCAAGCAAGCCTGTCCCAATCCCAATCAGTTTGATCCCCCCAAAGGCTGCCAATTGCTCAGCTTCCCTTGTGGTCCGGATCCCATTTTAAGCCCTCACAGGGACCTTATTTGCATCTGGGTGATGGCCTCAGCATGGGGACATGTGGTAGTGATGGGGGAACCATGTCTGCCCTGCGGTTTGTGGGCACTGCTGTCATTTTTGATGTCCCCAAGGAAAACCTGGTGCAGCCTCCTGGGGCTCGTGGTACTCCTCTGCACCAGCCTCGGAGTAAAACATAAACATGGGACTTTATGGCAACATTTTGTTCCCATTTCCACTGGATTCACAGCATTTTGTTCCCAGTTTCTATGGATTCGCAAAGTGAACTGGGGGGGTGGGTATCTCTGGGGGGGCTGGGCTGCTTGCCTCTCTGGGAGGCTGCACTGAGCATCGCTCCCTTGGCATCCCCCTTCCCTCTCATCCATGCTGGAGGTCTGAACCGGACCCTCTCCCTGTCCAAGCACTGCAGTACCCGGGCAAACCCATGCTGGCCCGGTGGGATGCTCCACCAACCCTTGTAGCAGGGTTTAGTACAGGCTGGTTATTTCCATCCCAAACCTGTTGTCTCCCAGGGGACAAATCCAGACCAGTCCATGCTGGCATCCCTGGGGCTGGAGGACCTGGGGGAAGGGGAAAGTGATGGAGCCCTGCAAGGATGCAGCAGTGGGGCGAGCAGAGGAATTAGCACCTGTAACTTTTCATTTGCTAACTAGAACAGGAACAAATTAACGCCTGTGGCTGCCGAAGCCTCTAACGAGATGCGTGTCGGTCGATTTATTTGCTGGGCACAGGTATCCAGTCTCATCTTTCTAAAGTTGCCCATAATAAGCGTGGGTGGATATAGAAAAGCAAAAAAGCCCTTTTTTGTGGGCGGGAGTCGAGGCAGCATCCACCCACGTACTCCATTATGATATTCAAATGTCAATATATTTTTAATTGGTTTATATCCCCCCCCTCCCCCTCCAGCTGCCTTTGGTAATTAAGGCTCTGTAAATAGATTTTACTGTAATTGGTACAAGAAGGAAAATTGGAGGACATTGTACAGTGTGTTGGGGTTTGGGGTTTTTTTCTCCCCCCTCCCCTTCCCTGTCTTTCCTCTTTTGACTCACATTACATCTGTGAGCATTGTATGCACCGAGGGAAGAGGCGGGAGCCGCGGCCGGCTTTGCACAACAAGTCTGATGCGAGAGGACCAGGTGGTTTCCTCATGGCAGGGACGTGGGGACATGGGGATGAGGTGGGGAACCAGCCCCGGTTACCCCTTACGGGGCTCAGCACCACGGTGCTGGGACCAGCAGCGTGAGCTCCCTCCCAGTGCTAAACTGGGGAGAACCCCTGGTTTCTGTGCTGAATCTTCAATCTGCCTTGAGATGCAGCCAGAGCTTTTAGGGTTATTTATAGTCCCCTGTCGCAGCCGCTGCCGTTAGAATTTGGGGATGTTTCTCGGCGGGGGGTTTATAAACTGTGGTTTTATCTGTGTTCATCTTTATTCTCCTGTTCCTTCAGCCTGTGTAAAGGACGGACTCTCTACTCGGTGGTGAGAGATGCCAAGATCGTCCTGGATGTCAACAAGACGAGGCAGATAGCTCAAGAAATTGTGAAGGTATGGCGTGGTATGACATGGAATGACATGATAGGGTATGATATGACATGGTATGACATGGTATGGTATGATATGACATGGTATGACATGGTATGGTATGGTACGGTGTGGGGGCAGCTTGACACTGATGAAGGTCCAGATCCATCCGAGAGCCTGTCTGAGCTACTCCAGGCAGTGGGAATGAAGAAGTCAAGGAGGTTGGGTGGGATAGCACCTCTTGACTTTAAAATCCAGGTCCCTCAGCACTTTGAGGGGAACTGGGGTAGCATCAAGTCTTCCCCTGGGGTGAGCCTGTAGCTCCTCTTCCCCCTTCCAGTGCAGATGTTTAAGTCTGACATTTGCTGCTGCTGCTGTGTGTTGCTGATTGGAGATCCCTCTGCTCTTGAGGTGAACAAATAACTTTAATTTTCAGTTGGTCCAAGGTTTCCATGTCTCTGGAATAAAAGCATCGCCGCAGCCAAGGTGCCTGGAGGAGTTGGTGCTGTGGTGATCGTGGTGGGGGGCTGTGCGTGCCACAGGGCAGAGCACACGTGTGTTTTCCAGCTCTGAAAAACATCTGTCTTTTTTTTTTCCCCCATGGAGATGACTCAAAGTGTGTCTTCAATGCTTCAGACGTGCTGTATAAGTAGATGCCAGGGAGGATCCTTGTGTGGTAGGGTCAAGTGGCTGGGAAGTTGGGTCCTGAGCCATCAAAGCTCCCCATTCAGTGTCATCTTCCCAAGAAGGGTCGAGATGTCTGCCAGAGCAGCATTTTACTGTGATTCCAAAGCTATTTAACACCAAGTGGAACCAAAAGCATTTGACCTTGTGCCTCTCTCAAGGTCAGCCATCACCTCGGGCCCCTGGGAAGCCCAAATCACCTAGGGCTGAGCTCACATTCAATGTATTTCTACAGGGAAAAGAAGGAAAAAAAAAAAGGAAAAAAAAAAAAGGAGTTTTTCTGGCTGATCTTAAGCCCCTTAAATATTCAAATCCAGGTTATAAACCAGAGTATAATCTGCAGTGTATCCTGAATGCTGCCATTCCCCTGCCATGCTTATGCTGTGTCTTATTGGACTGTCTATTTTGTGTTAGTTTGCACCCAGATGTAGCAAAGTGCATCCTGCTTTTAAAGTAAATTCCTTAGGTGCCCTCAACATCTCTGGGGTACGTTGGGCGTCAGCTTGACCACCTTGCTGAGACTGTGTGGATGTTGCAAAAGGTGCCTTGGAGCAGTGAGGTGGCTGAGCCCCGTGCTGGGGCCATGAAGGGAAGTCACAGGAGATGAGCAAGTCTTTGGTGTGTCCTGCAGCACTGAGCAGTGCTGCACCCAAGGTGGTCCTGGATCTCTTAGGTGATGCTATCGACCCTGTGCAGGGCTGTGGTAGTCTCTGAGATGGGTGGTGACAACTTCTTTCAAGCTCTGGCTCACAGGTTGGGTTGTTTGAGGCAGCCAAGGGCCTCTTTGCTTAATTTCTATTTTTTTATCTGCATTTTCTGCTTTTTAAAGATGAATTTTCCCCACTGAGCAAACATCTCAAGCATCACGTAGGTTTGTCTCACGTTTTCTCCCCTATCTACCACTGCTCTTGTGCTCAGGGTTCTTCGCTGCCCAGATGTTCACAGCGGGAGGCAGAGGCTTGGTTCAGCCCCTTTCTCTGTGTGGGCTGCGGGTGGATTGGGGTTTAGAAGACTAGGCTGAGACACCACTGTTCTCTGCAGCTGCAGATGTGTTAGGAATGGCTTGGAAACCTCAATCTCTTTGTGGTGTTGTGAGGCATTCCCAGCACTGGAGAAGCATTGCTGGATCTGTGACATTAAAGCATCTCCATGAGGAACATCACCCATGAGATCTGCTGAAGCAAATCCACATGAACTCATGTAGACCCAGCTGTAGCCCCAGCAGCAAGCCAGCTTCCCTGCATCCCCTCGTTCTCGGGAGTACGGGGCTGGGTGATCCTGCTGCAGGGCAGAGGGGTTTTGGGTCCAACCTGGGTCCCTGTAGGAATTAGTGGAGGTCCAAAGGCAAAGCTCTGCAGCATGGTTGCTGAGCCCAGGCTCTGCCTCCACACCAGAGGGATTTTAAGACAACAGCTCCAGCTCACAGGAGAGGTCCATCACTCAGTCACCCTGATGCTGTGCCCCGGACACATGGCCCATTGCCCCAGAAGGAACAGTTTCTCTGCTGTCCAACCTCTCCATGTCCACCATCAGCAGAATAGGCTGCCCAGGGAGGTGGTGGAGTCACCACCCCTGGAGGGATTTATAAAGGCCTGTGGATGAAGTGCTTAAGGACATGATCAAGAGGTGGTCTAGGCAGGGTCAGGCTGTGGTTGGACTCGATGATCTTAAGGGTCTCTTCCAACCCAGGAGATCCTGTGATTCTGTTATGGATGTTTTGGTGGACTTAGAGGGGACTGGTGAGGAGAAGTGAAGGGAAACCCTGACAGCCCTTGTTGGGTTGGTCTTGGGGCAGCATCACCAGAGGAGCTGGCAGCAGGACCACAGCAGAGGCTTCGGCTTCGCTACCGGGCTGTGGCAGTTATTCAGCTTTATCCTTGGGGTCCCATGCGCGACAGGAGAGATGTGCCAGTTACTGGGTTAGCTGGTGCAAGGGTTCTGCTACACCGTGGTCTTCCGGAGGCAACAGTTAACTTCTTTCAGAAGGGAAGCCGGCAGAGGGAGCTGGCTTTTCACACACGCCGGGCGGCCGGAAAATGAAGGCATCGCGGGGCTGAGAGTGTTTTCTCACAGATCATCCCAGGGGGGAAGGCGTCAGGGATGGAATTTGCAGTGGGATCTGCACGATGCCCCACGGGGCGAGGCAAGAGGTTTGGGTTTGCTGAGAGCTCCTGGAGAAATACCTTCGGCAAAGGCTTGGCTGCGCTGGATGATCATGCGGGACGTGCGTTCCCACCCGTGCTGTGTGGAGCATGGGTCTGAAGTCTTTCCTGCCTGTTCCCAGCTCCCACCAGTCCTGGCCAATGGGAGGGGGGTTGCAGAGCATCCCCATGGTGCTGGGTCTCATCCTGGCCCGTGGGTGCTCAGGGCTCTGCACTGCACCTTGCTAGAGGAGCGGGCTCACGGCATTGAAATGCTGTTCCTTGCACAACCCCGGCACTTCGTGAAGGTGACAGTGACATTTTCAAGCAGAATTTTAAACCTCATCATTATTTCATGTGCTGGGACCCAGAGACCCATAATTAATCCCGGTGCCTGGAGTGGTCCTGGCATCCCACTGCAGCTCTGGCATCTCGGGGCCAGCTGCAGCCCCAAATCCATCCCTTCCTCCAGAATCCCTTACCAGCAGCTCCTCAGGATTTGACCACCAAGGGGTGTGCAGTTAAACCCCAGTGACTCGCTGGGTTGGGGTCTTTGCTATCCCCAGCATCACGTTGTCCCTTTCCCACTGCTAGAGCAGAGCCCCACAGGTCTGTGCTACTGGTGAGTCCTTGGTACCTTCAGGATTTCCTTCCAACACCCCAGGTGTTTGCATCTGAGGGTTTGTGGGGTTTCCAGGTTGCTTTCCTCAATTTTTTCCAGACCCTTTCTGAATTTGGATCGTGCCTCCCAGCTATGGTATTGGCTGCAAATTAACAGATATCCTGGCTCCCCAGCCTGTGTGGATAATGACGAGATGTGAAAAGATCAGACTGAGGATGTGGCCCTGTGGAGATCCCATTGATAAATCCCCCCATGGCAGTGACAGACAACCCACAGTCCCTCTTCAGCACCAGTTTGCTGGCCCGGTTGGCATCTGTTCTGCAGTAGCTTCCTCTAGACTGAGTTTCCCCTGCTCTGCTTACGAGAATGAAAAGTGAGACAGCATCAGAAGCCCTACTGAAAACAGGATAAATGGCTTTTATACCCTCCCCGTTCTCTTCCCTGGGCTGGTTATCCCATTGAGCTGAACGCCTGCCCCACAGAGCTGTCGGCAGGCTGCTTGATTTGCCAGTGCTAAACAAGCCTCGTGCAGGGGAGTTTGGATTTCCCACCCATGGCCTTTTTTTTTTTTTCCTTCTTTTTGCATCATTAGCAATAATTTTAATTAACCACTGAGTAACTTTTCTTAGGGGAAAAGAGTGAAGGCAGGACTCCTGCGAGGCGCTTGTTTGTCGGTGAGCGCTTAGGAAGCACTAATGGCTCAGCCAGGGTAAGCGAGAGCGGCGATGGAGAGCTTTGACTTATTACCCCTTCTGCTCCCAGCCCCGAAACACAGCGAAGGCGAAAACATCATCATCATCAATTTCTCAGCAGAGGATTTCAGGGAGGCGACGTGCCGCTTTGCTTTGCCGCTAATTTTCCTCGCGTAACCAATTAATCAGGAAGATGAGTGGGCACTGTTGCAGCCGAGACAGCCACAGCGTGATCCCATCGCCCTCCGTGAGCACCACCCCGATGCCTGTCCCAAGCCCCCTGGGCATCTGTCCCGTTCTGTGGGGACATTTAGGGATGTGTGGGCTTTGGCTGTTGCCCGGTTGTATCTCGGTGGTGCGGATGTGCTGCTGTGGCACGGGGATCCCTGCAGCCAGGCTCACCCCATCCATGGGGGGTTGGGGAGCTGTCCCTGCCCTGGCATTATCCTCTTTGTGCTGGGTTTTTTTTTCAACTTTGGGGTATTTTTCTCTCTCTCTCTCTCTCTTCCCTCCTAGGGAATGGGCTACCTGCACGCCAAGGGGATCCTTCACAAGGACCTCAAGTCAAAAAACGTTTTCTACGACAACGGGAAGGTGGTGATCACAGACTTCGGGCTCTTCAGCATCTCGGGAGTTCTCCAAGCAGGCAGGTAGGACGTGGTATGGTGGGAATACTGGTGTTCCTCCCCATGCCCTAGAGCTCCCCTTTGAGCTGGGAACACGGGGAGGGAGCTCAAAAAACCCCTCTGCGAGTGTCTGTCTGGATCTGCAGTCTCAGTAGATGTAAGGACAGGGTGCCTTTGAGTGTCCCAGGGCTGCCTTGGGGATTTCACCACCTCACCTCCTGGGATCGTGCTTTAGAGGAGGCTTAGTTTTGAGGAAAGGACAAGATGTGTAAATCCTGCAGAAACCCCTCTGCCCCACAAGTCTTGCTCCCTTGAAACGTACCTCTGCACTCAACGCTGGCATTGGGTGTGTAGTGCAAAGCCCCAGAGGGATGGTGAGGGCAGGGTTGGGGCTTTCAGAGCCAGGTGGGTCATGGGCTCAGTGACACATGGTGAGGACAAACTGCTCTGCTCCTTGGGTGCAGAGGTTGCAACTTGATTTGATTTTGCTTTTTGTTGTTGTTGTTATTGTTGTTTAAAGGCAGACTTACTTTTGGTTTGTAGTAATGAGCATGATGCTGCATGGGAATCTCCAGCAGCATGGATCAGAGAGGTAGGACCTGGCCCCAGGTGGGGGTCTCCTGGACCCAACCTCTTCCTACAGGATGCATCATTTCCATGGCCAAACCGCCCTGCTAGCGATGCTCCTCAGGCTTCGTTTGACCAGGGCTGGCAGAGCTGGTTCATTCCTTGGTCTCTCCCTAACATTGTTGTTATAATCCCTCTGCATCTGCTTCATCTCCTGCCTCTGGGCTGATGAGCAATGTGGGCAGAGCAGCAGCCTGGTCGAGTGGTGCCCTCCCCGCGGTTGTCCCCCCGGACGTTCTGGTGACCATTCGGGTGCTGCAGACATCTGGCCTTGGTGTCTGGGCTGAGCCAAGGCATGGAGAAAGACACAGAGGAAACGAGAGCCAAGCTCAGGACATTTACAGCACTGTGATATTATTTTGGTCTCTCTGGGTTTGGATCCAAGCCCATTTGGTCAATGTTCCTTATTAAATGGTGGGGTTTGTTTTTTCCCCCGAGTGCTTTGGGAGGTTTGCAAGCTGTGTAGGTACAGCAGGGCAAAGAGTTTCAGCAGCCATGGAAAGGAAGATAAACAAAGCTGGAGGGGGTGGGGAAGGAACCAGAAGAGGGGGAAAAAAACCCAAAGATCATATTTTTCTTTATTTTTTTTTTTGTAAAACTAAAAAAAAGAAAGAGCATTGCTGACTTCCTGGGGGGAGAGCACTTTTACACAAATCCCTTTGTGTTAGAAGCAGCACGGGCCAAGTGTGGTGTTATCGGTGTCGGCAGCTCGGGCAGGTTTCCTCCTGCAGCGTGGTACCCGTCTCCATCACCCCACGTGATGGGCTTTGTCACTGGGGAGGTTGTCACGGCTGATCATTGCCTTGTGGCAAAGATGCTCTGGAGATAAAATGCATCTTGGAAATGGCATGTTTTTTCTGCTGGTTCCTGTGTGATGAGGTCAAAGGATTAGAGGAAAAGGCGATGGCCACCTCCCTCCATCCCACGCCGCGAGCAGGGCAGCCAGCCTTTCTGTTCTGCTTGTTTAAATATCACCCGGTTTTAGCACAAAGTTAGTCAAAAGCTTAGGAAGTCCAAGAAATCAAGCAGTGCTGCTGCTCTCCCTGCAGCTGAGGAGTAGGTTTTGGTTCTGGTTTAGCATCTGGGCGGGGGGTTTGGGACTTAGGTCTTGCCAGGATGAGGTTGCAGCTCATTCCAGCAGCGGTAAATGGCAGAAATGGCCAAATTTTGCCAGGGCCCTTTGCTGTGAACATCAGAGATGTTCTGGAGATAAAATGGGAGATGAGATGCTGGGGAAGAGGAGTTTTTGAGGGGGTGGACCAATGTGTGGACATCTCTGCTCAAGATTGGGGTGTTACTTGGAGGGTGAGGTCCAGGAGTGGACTCAGGAGCGGAAGGACTGTCAGACATGCAAGGCTGGGCAGAAAGGAGCAGTGTTTTACTAGAAAAATGGAGAAAAATTTCTGCCCCAAGGAGCTGCCCTGAGGGGTGGCTGCCCCATCTTCTGCTGGTGTAGGCTTTGTGCATCCACACTCACTGGTCACCATGAATTTTGATGCGGCAAATGCCTGCAGGTCTGATTTCCCTTCTCAGGGAGGGTGTGTTTGCTGCTTATCGTTTTTCTCAGGTGGAGAAGAACAATAAAGCCCAGGTTTGGGTCCTTGGAGGCTTGCATGGCTTCAGGACAAGCAGGTATAGAGAAGGGAGCACATTTCTGCAGGTCGAGGATGGTGATGCTGCCTCGGATGGGAGTGAGAACCACAAGCTGGATGGTTTTCACAAGGGTTAAAACATAGATGGCTTAAAAGTCCTCCTCATCCTCCTAGAGCAGGGTCACCTTCAGTTCATGAAAGCATCTGGCACCAGGAGCTAGCAGTGTCCATCCGTGCTGCGACACGCTTGTGCTGCTAAAACACGAGACAGCTATTGTAACTATAAAATACCTTCAGCAGAGACCTTGTAAGTCAGCACCTTATCCTAGTGAAATCAGGCTTATTTCTTCTTTATTTAAACATGGCTGGGTTTGGTGGGGCTGCTCTGTGATTTTGAGGAGTTTGAGCTCCTCTGCTCCTGGTTTTGCCTCGGAGCTGTCCTGTCCTCTGGTGGGTTTGGGAGATGCTCGGCTGGTCGTGCTGCTTTCTGCTCCTGGAAGCGGCCTCGTTAGTTGTGATGCCAGGCAAACTTTTGTCATGAAACCTCAACGTGCTGTAATTGCACCATGTTTGGGATAACATCAAAGCTCAGCCCTACAAGGAAGCTCGTAAACCTGTAGCTGCGTGCTGGGGTGCATGTGAGCTTTGCAGAGGGTTGGGGCTGGGCTCCCATAGGAGCTGCAGAGCCAAATCCTGTTCCTGGAGCATCCCAGGGTGAGCCTGAACGCTGCTCCTGGGATGTCACAGCACTTGAGTGAGCAAAAGTAAAAGCCCCAGGTGCAGTTCTGGCCTTGCTGAGGGTGGTGGGTCTGGAGATGGAGACTGTAGACATTAAGGACCAGTGAGCAAGAACCTCCATGACTTTTCTAATTGCCCCGCTGCTTAACACTGGCTTGTAATTAAGAGCTGTGCAAGGCTGGGGGATGGCAGCAGGAGCTGGCTAGAGAGCTGAAAGCCACCCCACTGAGACGAAGTGCTCTTGCCTCGGGCTCTAGGGGACCAGAGGGTTCCACGCCTCACCGATGCCACTGTTTGCGGCAGTGGCTCTGACACAGCAGGGTGAAGAGGAGCCGTCAGGTCTCTGGTGGGGCACAGGGGCTCAATCAGTGATTTCCTGGACTGGCAGCATCCTTCCTTAGGGAAAGTCACTGCCAGACTTGGGCGTGATGCCTGGGGATGGAGAATAGCTTTATGGCCTGGAGGATCCAGACTGGTGATCTCGGGTTGGTGCACATAGCTGTGCAGGGGAAGAGCCAACCAAGGACTCAGCATTTGCAGTGGGAGCTCCTCATCCTGCTTTGGGGGTGGATGGAGATGTCCATGCCTTAGTGATGTCCACTGGGACCTGGGCTCAGGGATTTTGGCCCCAACAACCCCACAGCCATCCCTCACCCCTGCAGATTGCCACCCCCAGGAAGGTATTCAAGCACAAATGGAAAAATTCCTTCCGATGAGATGGTGGGTTCCTCCTTCTCTATCCCAATGTGATGTGGAACAGGTTTTGTTACCTCCTGCATCCTTGTACCTGCGCTGCTGAGTCTGGGCTCAGAAACATGATCAGGCTCCTTGATGTGTTACCACCACCAGTGGTCCCTGCCCAGTTCCCTGCCTGGGGACCTTTTCCATGCCAACAGTGCATTCTAGGTACCTGCTGGAGGATATAAAGGACAAAGAAGCAACCAGCAACATCCTCTACTGTGGGCCAAAGGAGCCTAGTGTATCTGTGCGAGCAGGGGGACCCTGAGGATGTAAAGACAGCTGAGGTCAGCTGAGGGGCTGGTGAAGGGGATTAAAGATGAAGTGGAATCCCTGGGTGGCAACCCAAGGATTAACAGCAATGTCACCGTGAGGTTCAGCCACTCCATATCATGGGGCAGGTGATTATAGCAAAGCAGGTGATAGCATGGGATGCTTGGACACCAAGGTGGGCCTGTTTGGGGCCAAACACCCCAAAACTGCTAATTTTCAAGCTGTTGTTATAGGGTGGGTTTGGTTGGAGGAACCCTTAGAAGTTCTCAGTCCATCCTCCCGCTCAAACCACTGGCTCAGGTGCCATCACTGGTGGGATTCACCCCTTGTCCCCCTGCTCCCTTAAGGTGTTTTGGTGCAGTGATCACAGCGAGGGTGTCGGCAGACCCTGCATCCCCATCACCAGCCCAGCAAAGCCAAAGGTCCCCTTTTTCCACTGTGCTGTGCCCAAACTGTGCCCTGATGCATGGCAGGGACAGGCACGAAGCCGCTGTGCCAGCATTTCCCAGAGCAGGGTTAAAACCTGACTTTGTAAGGATGCTGTAGGGAAAACCAGGCTTAAATAACCTGGGGAGAGAGCAGGAGGGCTGGAGGGGGCGTTGCTTGCTGGTGGCATGGTGGCAATGTCCCCCTCCCTGCGGTACCCATGGCTTTGGCTCCTGTGTTTCGGCAGGCGGGAGAACAAGCTGCGGATCCAGAACGGCTGGTTGTGCCACCTCGCCCCAGAGATCATCCGCCAGCTCTCCCCGGACACCGAGGAGGACAAGCTGCCCTTCTCCAAGCACTCGGATGTCTTTGCACTGGGGTGAGTCCCTGCAGAGTGTGGGCAGGCTGCTGAGAACTGGCACGGTTGTGCCAGGTGTGAGCTGCCCTGAGCAGCTGGGAGGGAATGGTGACGGTGCTTGTCACAACGCTGAGGGGACTCTGCCTGTGGGGATTCCCATTGCTGGGCTCAAAGCACCTTCCTGCTTTGGGAATTTTTGGGTTAACCCCCCCAAAACCCCCAAATCCTCCTGGTCTGCCTATAGACCAGGGAGGCTCCAGGCAATGGGATTCAGAGCATCCCAGAGATGCCAGCCTGGTACAACCTCTCCCCTGCATCCTCCTGGGGTGCATACTGTTGAGAAGGTGCACAGGATGCTGGCTGGGGATGCAGAGGGTTGGACAAACTGCTCTGAGAGCCCCCAGACACCCCAGTTCTCTCCACCAGCTGGCTGCTGGCACGGGGAGATGCTGAAAGGCCAAGAAGACGAGAATCGATGAGCCTCCTTCAGCAAACCAGCTCACTGCTCCTGCCTTTATCTGCCTCTCCTACGGCAGGAGCTCAATCACGCCTGGAAAAACCTTTCCCAGGGTGGACGTAGGACTTGGGGTTTTACCCAGAGGATTAATTTTCTCACAGATACCTTAAAGGCTGCGGGGATTAGTGTGCGTGGGACTGTTATCAGAGGTGATGTTTCCATCAGAGCCACAGTAATTACAGCTGGAAGGGTCTGGCTGGGGTGGGTTTTTTTCCCTCCCCGAGGCATAACTTTAGCACACACAAAATAAAAGAGAAGTAATTAAGGAATTGTATTGAACTAAATGGGAGTTGGTTACTTAGAGCTAGGATTTTCTGTAGGTTGGGGTTGTTTTTTTTGAGTGTGAGCTCTGGCCTTATGAAAAGCATGAGCTGCCTGAAAAGATTAAGATTTCTCCTACTTTTTTTTAGTCTTTTTTGTTTCTGCTGCCCTCCGCCGAGCCCTGGAGGCTCAGAGATGATCCAGAGGGTTATTGCCATCACTGCTTCCCTCTAGGGATTTGGGGATCAGCGACAGCAAGAGGAAAAGACCTTTTAAAGAAGACAGAAATGTTAAATTGATGTGTGTGTGAGGGTGGTGTGGAGTGGGGGGGGAGCTGGGGCTGGGAGCGTGTGCTCGCCCGAGCCTGAGATTGTGGCAATAATTAATATCAGATACGTGGTCTCCTCGTGCAGAGGGAGATGGAGCAGCAGACTGCTCTCTGTAGCACTGTCAGTACCCTGGGCAGTGCAGTCCAAGTGTTTTGGATGCTTCTGAAAGTGGGAAAGGTGAAAAATAAAGCCCCAAGAAATCAACTAGAAATCTGATTTTAACTGCATCAGGTGCATTGAGGCACCTTCAAAAATCTCCACTCTTGCCTCAGCATCTTGTCCTGTCCCACAGGGAACTGCCCCTCTCTGGTCCCCCCCCCACCATTCCACTGTGCCTCAGCACCAATGGGCATCTCATATTATTCACATTTTTGGAGATTTACATCCAAACTATGTGTATTTTTTCCAAAACCAGGAGGGCTGGTTTCCAAAACCAGGAAGCCTCCCCTATCCAAGAGTGATCCTTCCTTTACCAGACACCCTCCGCCAGATTTTTTCCACCCTAATGCCATTGTAACCTTGTTCCTTGCTGCTTTAACTGGCCATGATGGCATCCCTTGAAGGGAAAATCAGCTCTGGGGAATTTGCCTTGGAAGTCGGGGCCAGCGCTGTGGGAGTCGGGGGGCATCCAGCCTCCAGGTACCGGAAAACAAGGATGCAGAACTTCCAGGCGGGAGCGGGGGCGGAGGACCGCGGGGGCGGCCACCAGTTCAGCCAGAGATACCAAGTATGCCCTTGTTTTGGGATATTCCCTTGGATTTGGGAGTCCTCACAGAAAGGAGGGCTTGGCTGAGCAGTAAGAGCGGTGTAGTGGCAGATGGCTGGGGGTTCACGTGTGCCATTGCCCGGTGAGGGCACCGGGGATGCTTCATGCCATGGCTTGGATGGCTTTTTGTGGCTTGGAGTGCTTTTTGCATGAAAAACCAGGGGAAAGTCAGAGTGAAAGCCACTGCTGGGGCTCGTCCCTCCCGGCGCTCGCTGCCCGGCGCAGCTGGAGCAGGTGGCAGAGTTCGGAATGCCAGCCCGGCAGCTGGACCCTGTGGTTACCCCCTGCATCATCTATTAAGCTGCTCTGCAGGCAGCAGGGCAAAGTGCTATTGCAGCCCGGTGGGAGATTCCCACTTGATGTAACAGGCTGGCTGGTGGCTCTGCCTGTGCCTCTTCCCATCTACCTCCAGCCCACAGGCCATGCTCTTCCTTGGTGTAAACTGAGGGCTGCAACAGGCTTGTTCTCTGTCAACAGCCTCAGTTTCCCCATCTGGATAATGGGAGTGGCAATATCCCTGCGGTGAGCACTGAGCACCTCTTGGATCTGGGATGAAGCATCTCCTGTATGTCGATGATTTTGGGGCAGGGAGAGATGGTGGATGTGGGTGCCAGATGTCCTGTGATGCCCCCTCCTGTCCCTAACCCTTGTACTCTCCCAACAGCACCATCTGGTACGAGCTGCACGCACGGGAATGGCCCTTCAAGACACAGCCAGCAGAGGCAATAATCTGGCAGGTGGGAAGAGGGATGAAACCCAACCTCAGCCAGATTGGGATGGGCAAGGAGATCTCGGTAGGTGGTGTGAGGCAGGTGCTGGAGCCTTGTGTGTGTGTGTGTGTGTGTGTGTGTAGGGGGAACGTGCCCCACTGGTGCATGCTTTGGGGGGAGGGTCCTTTTGGGAGTCCTGCTCTCCCCAAAAAAGCAAGGAGTTCCTCCCTCCTCAGCTGGTGAGGGACCAGCTTGCACGTCCCCTCCACCCCAGCCCTACACAAGGATGCAGAGGTGGAGATGGGGTCCTGGCAGGGTCAGCATTGGGCATGGGGGCTGTGGTGGGAGAGGGACCGGCTCTGTTTGCTCAATCACTTGTCTTGTGTACAGGACATCCTCCTCTTCTGCTGGGCCTACGAGCAAGAGGAGAGACCCACCTTCACCAAGCTCATGGACATGCTGGAGAAACTGCCAAAGCGTAACCGTCGCCTTTCCCACCCTGGGCACTTCTGGAAGTCGGCGGAGTAAGTCTCTGGCCCTGCCCATCCTTCCCTGTGCAGAGACTCCTCAAGACCCCTCTGTCACCGCTGAAGGGCTGGTGTTGGTAGTGGGGGAGCATGGGGGTGAGCCATGGGTACACTGATGCTGAGTGGGGGGACGAGGATGGGTAGGAAGGGTGGTCACAGAGTGCTGTGCCCATGCCAGCTGTCACTCCAGTGCTGGCTGTCCTTGGGGTGGAAAAGCCTGTGAAAGTAGTTGGAGATGATAAGGAGGAACCCGGTGTTGTTACTCCAGCGATGCTGGGGGGAGATGCAGGGTAGGTCTAGGGGGACCTTGAGGGCTTCATATCCTTTGGGAACATCTCCTTTGGAAACAGGCACCAGGGTGAGAGCACCTTTCCCTCCTGGGAAGGTGCTTTTTCCTGCTGCCCAGATTTAACCAATGTGGTGGGATGCTCTTCCCGGGGCCCCTCCCCAGACCGGCACCCTGTGTCAGCCAGCAGAGCTTCCAGTGGTAGGAGAGGAACGTGATCTCTTCTCTTCCTGCAGACAGCTCATGGCCAAGCCCAGCTCTGTTGTGTTGCTTTGGCTTAGTCACATCTCTCTGCTTCAGCAACTGCAGTGTAAATGGCTCCTGGGCCAGGGCTTCAGCATCTGGCTGGTTGGTAACAGCAGGAAAAGGGCAGAAGCAGCACTTGGAAATTAATTTTCTTCCCTGGAATTCATCATATTATGATAAATAGGACCAAAAAGCCTATCCCATGTGGATGTTGAATGCATGTGGGGAGACTTCTTCTTCTCCCAGTGTGCATCCCCAACCCATGGAGGCTGGAAACTGGGATGGGGGAGATGAGGGAAAGGTGAACTAAGGCAGAGAAGTGAGGACACTTCAAGCATCCCTCTTGGACCCCACTGAGGGTTAGAGATGCTGATTTCTCCTCCTGCATCTCATAACCAAACCTCCTTGCTGACTTATTCACGTGGCAAGCCCCAAGGTTACCAGTGCTGCTGGGGTGTCCTCTGTGCCATCTCCCATGTCCTTGGGGCTGATGATCCTTCTGGGAGCAGCACAAAGCCCCCCAAGTCACCCAGAATGTATTCATTAGTCAGGAGTGAAGTCAATTACCCAGCTGTATTCTGAGCAGGCACTCTGGTGGCTCTGCCTGTGGGCCCTGAGCAACCTAGTGTGGATCCAGGCCTGGAGGTTGGTGGCCCTGCCTGTGGCAGGGGGGTTGGAGCTCTGTGATACTTGGGGTCCCTTCCAGCCCACGCCATTCTACGATTCTATGATAGGGCTGTGTAACTGCTCCTTGGGTTTGTGAAGGTGTTTGCAGTCATGGAGCCATGCTCTGCCTGTTGCTGGCTTTGGCTGCCTGGCAGCCCCCCCTCAGTTGCCAGCAGAGGGGAGGGAGGATGCTTCAGCTCCCCCGTTGCTTTCCATCTGAGCTGACTCCTTCCATAGGGATTTAGCTCCAGCCACTCTCCCTGTGTTAGGTCCTGGCTTCCCTGCAGAGATCCTAGCTGTGCACAGGGATGAGCCAGCCACGGTACCTGGGGTCTCTGCCATCCCTGTGCAAAAGGGATGGGGCAAAGCACCCCACCCCCAAAGGTCCTGCTGCTGGGAGACCTTACATGTATATATATGGGGGGTGTGTGGTACCCAACAAGCCCTTTCCCCTCTAGATGATTCCTGCACCAGGAAAACCTGATCTGGGATGGTGGGGAGCTGTGGATGTGTGTGCCATCCCATGGCACAGCTGCATTCAGGGGCAGCTTGGTGGCAAAAAACCCCACAGGGCCGTGGGATGAAGCGCCCAGTGCTGACCCTGCCGTGTCCCTTCTCTTCCAGGCTGTGACGGGAGGAGTTAAGGGATGGTGCCTTCCTCCCCCTGCGGTTCTCCTCTTCCTCTCCACTTCCCAACCCAGCGCGATGGAGGAGCAGCGGGCGCTGCGGGCCGACGGCGGGATGGGAACGAGCCTCTTCCCCTGCAGCGTTTCACCCCGTGAAGCCTCTCTGCAAGGGCTGGAGGAGCCGAGCCGGCGGACGAGCCCCGGGGACCCCCGGGGACCCCAAGCTGCAGTGGGATGGGGACAGCGGGCGCCTCTCCGTGTGCACGGGGTCAGGTCTTGGGCTGGTTCCCCACAGAGCAGGGGCAACCCGCGAGGCAGACGGCTTCAATTTAACCCCAGGACTCCTCTGATCCCAATCAGCATGGTCAGTGCTCATGATGCTCGGTTTGGGGGGGGGGGGGGGTTGCTTCTTGGTTCTCAGTAGGTTTGTTTAATTTTTTTAATTACTCTTTTTTTTTAATTTTAATGAAAAAAAAAAGGGGGGGGAAGCATTGCTGATTGGTGAGGTTAATGTCAGAGGCTGCCGGGTCCGGGGAGTGCCACTGCTATTAGCTGCCCCCCACGGGGAAATGCATCTGCAGAGCAGGAGCTGGAGGAGTCCTGCTCCCCCCACACCTCAGCAGCCCCTTCGTGGGCAGCAGTGACCTTTCACAAGTGGCTTCTCTACCTCCCGGCCATACCCATTTGCGCTCTCCCCTCCCAGGTCTCCCTCTCTGCAGGGCACATCTCCACATTCCTGTTCATTTAGCCGTTGGCCCCAGCACACACCTCATCAGCCAGCCCTTCCCAGTCCCCGGCTCTGCTTTGCTCTCGGCTTCCACCCTCACTCCCAAAGGTGCTGCCCAACCCCTGGGTTTGGGGACGCTCTGGAGCCAGGTGGAGCGGCTGGGTTTGGGGTCCCTCCCCTCTCCCATTGCCTTTCCCAGGGAGCTGGGGATGCAGACAGGCTCTGGTTGTACAGAGCATCTCCCTTGCCAGCCTTTGCAAGTGAGCCACAGAGGTCTTGCTGTGCCCAGAGCCATTTCCCTGCATATTCACCTTCCACTGCAGACCACCCTGAGATGTTCTTTGGGCAGTGTGTCGGGGCTGGCACTGCCATCTGAATGCCGTGTGCGGTATCTCCCTCTCCCCATCGGCTCTGATGGGCCCATTAGATGAGCTGTCAAGTGACAGAGGATAGCAAATTGTGTTTTCAGGCCCTTATCGAGCGGAATTGCTTGACAGGAACCATCCCAAGTAATTAAATCGTAGTCTAAGTTAGCTTTAATTTGGAGACATGACGAGGGGCTGCAAACTAACCGGCCCTGGTTTGTTTGCTGCTCCTCTAACTCCCCCTTGCCGGTGTTTGAACCACTTTAGCCTAAGCAAATGAAGATTAGAAACCTAATTGCAGCAAGGAGGAGACATTGCTTTAACCATGGGGGCATGTATGAAGGGGCTTTTGTTCCCTGTATAAAATCTGGGGTGGGCAGGAGCAGGGGGCTGAATCCAGCCCACGAGTGGAGCGGTGGAGGGTGGGTCTGGCTGGGTCTGTTCCGATGCTTTGGAGACTGTCGCTGTGCCACGTGGCTGCATCTCACTCTCAGGTGCTTTGCGTGAAGTGGAGGTGAAGCAGGGTCACCTCCTCCTGCTTTTGATGCCGAGGCCAAGTGGGATGAGCAAGTGAGGGCAGGATGAGTCCTTGTTTGTGCTAATTACCCCCTGCACCAGGCAGCATGGGTGGTTTGTGGTCCCCTGGGTGTGATGCTGCGGAGTTCAGCAGAGGTGGCTGAGCACCACTTCATCCTGGTGATGAAGAAGGATGCCCCATGGCTGTTTGCCCTCTGCCTCCTCCACACCCCATCTCTTCCCTCACTGACACACACCCCCACCATCTTCTTCATCCCACCCTGGGCCGCAGCAGCAATGTCCTCTGCTGCCCATCCCCTCCAAGCCAGCCCTTCCCCACTGCCTTGTGCCCTCTCCATCCTCTGCACGTGTGTGCACGTGTGCCATAAGTGTTGCACTAATCCTCAGGTCTCTCTGAGTTTTCACCAATGCCTTCACCCACAGTGGTCCTGGGGCCTGGGGGAGGGAGCGAACCCCCAGCAACAGAGATCTCCGCTGCCAGGGGGATGCAGGGAGGTCTCACCATGAAGTCATTAGTCCTCAAACCACGTGCAGATGGAGCGATCCCTGTAGAAAGGTGTTGTCCTTCTTACTCGGTGGTTTTAGTTCCTAAGTAGGTATGAGGTCCCTAGGTGTGCACCAGGGGAGCATGTTGGAAAGATGCAGGGGATGATACCACAGGTGATGCTCAGCATCAGGGGTGGTTTCCCACCTGATGGATGTTGTGCAGCTTTACTGCAGGAGGAACAATGTCCATCTTGAAAGACTCACTGTGGGTTTGCTTTCTGTGCACCAAGCCCTCTTCTTGCCTGGAAAGTCTCACCCACTCTGTCCCCCCACGGGGTCCCACCGGCCCTTGGCAGGCACCTGCTCTATTTTATCAGCCGAGGCTCAAGGAAACAAGTGACCCGATGAGCACATTGGTTTGGTTACCCCACAGCATCAGGTCCTCACACTGCACAGGGCTCTCTGCAGTGGCCTCAGCCAAGCATTTCTCCCCTGGATTTTGGGCATCCAAAAGGAGCTAAGCGCTCCCACAGCCAACAAACCTTGCCAACTCTTCCCTCATCTCCCTCCTCTTTCTTCCCCGCTTCCCTCACCGTAACGTCTCAGCCGGGCCACGAGCAGAGCTGTGGCACAATAATATCGATGGAAAAATAGCTGCCCTGTATTTATCATAAATTAGCTCAGAAGAGCAGCTCCTTCCCTTCCATTCAGCGCAGCAACGGTTGTTTTGCAGCCGTGTTATTTGCATCATGCCTTCTTATTTTTGAAAGTCTTAATTATTGGAGGGGGGGGGGAACCAACAACCCACAAAAACAAAAACCCAACCCAACAAATGTTACTTTTTGTTGTCGTCGCTGTTGTTGTTCTTTGGTTTTTGACTCTGGCTTTGGGAGGGTTTGGGTTTTGTTGGGTTTTTTTTTTCCCCCAGTTTAAAAATATCCATCCCTTCAGCAGGGAGCGAATGTAGTAGAAGCTCTCCACAATGCCCTCTAATAGGAGATCCGAAGGAGGGAGAAGGTCCATCCGGCAGCTCAGTTTAGCTGCGGGAGCTAGAGGAGAGACAGGGGTTATTTCCAGATGCGCTGGGAGTGAGAGAGAGAGAGAGAGAGGAGCTGTTTTTAGCACGCTGGTGTTTTGAGAGGCAGCTTGGGATGTGGGGAACCATCCCCAACGGTGGGGGTACGTCCCCGGGCTCTCGCAGCGGAGGAGCTGCAGTGATGCCTGCCTGGTGTGGTCCTGCTGTTTCCCTTTGCCTTGGTGCTTTGCCCTTTTGGCTGCCAAGGCCCTTCCCTGAGCCCCCCCAGCCCCTGACCTTGTTGCTGTCTGAGGGCTTTTCTGCAGTTGGGGCTGGGTGGTACCAGTGATGGAAGTGGTAGTGTGGCCCCAAAGTGCTACGTCCCTCTTCGGCTGCTAAATTAAATCCCCTGGTCCTGCTGCATCTTGTGTCCACCCCCACTGCAGATCACCCACCCAAATGCTTGCGGAGCCACGACCGGGTGGCTCCCAGGGCTGATGAGCTCCGAGTCCAGCCCCAATGGCTTTTATCCAGCATTTGCCCGTGGCCCAAGCTGAGATGATTAAGATTGAGGACAGACAGTAGGCAGAAATGAATGTCTTGGAGGTGGAAGATGCTATGGGAGGATTGGTGCCCACAGCTTGGTCTCTTTGGCCACGCTGAAGGAGAAGAGGTCCATGTTGGTGGTGCTGTGAGATGCTGCCCGCACCCCCCAAAGTGCCGTGGGGAGCCCTATGTCGAGCCCACTGCTCTGCTGGGCACCTTTGCTTTCCTTCCTCCTTCCTTTGCCATTTATTTATTTTAATTTATTTTAATTTATTTAAATTTGTAATTATTTTGTTTCTTCAAATAGCGATTCTTTGGGCAGCCGCAAAAGCCTTCGTTCATTTCCAGTCCCTGTAAAGTAAGCTGTTACATTTCCTTGTACATAAGGTATATATAAATATATATACATATCTCTATATGTATGTATATAGATATATACATATCTAACGAGCTCGAAATCCTGTACAGTTTCAATCTGAACTCGATGGCCTGCTTTGTTTTCTCCGTGTTAGTTCTGACCGTTGCAGAATGAGCTGACTTTTCGTTTCCCTTTTTCCTCCTTCCCTTTTCTTTTTATAAATATATACATAAATATATATATATATATATTTTTTGTTGTTGTTGTTGCAAAACTCTCGTCACTGGAAAAGAACAGTTGATTCTGGTGCAAAAATAAAATCGAATAATAAAAAAATATCACCCCACAAACCGACAGCAAAAAGGCAAAGAGAAAGGCAGGCTGGATCTCCCCGCTGTAAATTTGTACAGTAACATTTCTAACGTTTTTCTACACTTGAAGAAAGTATTTATAATTTCAGCTGTCTGACTGAGTGCGAATCTCTGTGACCTGCAGAAATGGATAGCCATTTGTTCCCGTGGTTTCTCGTGCAGTGTTTGGTGAGGTGACAGTGTATGAATTATTTATGCCAATAAAAAACAAAAAAACCAACTAAAAACCAACAAAAAATAACCCACTGCAAAAAAAAAAAACAACCCCAACAAAACCCTCTGGAAAGCATCATCCCCCCTGTGCTGCTCTGCGTCCCCGCGCCGCCCGCTGCTCTCCTTGCATCCTGGTGATGGGGTGGGAGTAGTTGTCCGTGGTGGGGTCTGGATTGCTGTCCTCCAGGAGACCCCCAGGAGCACCTCAGTGCCACGCTTCAACCTGGAGATGCTTGCAAGGGGAACAGAGTGCTGCCAACCCCACCCTCCCCCATCTCCTCTCTCCCACCACCTCGGCTCCCAGCCCAGCCCCTTGGGGATGATAATTCACGGTGAACATTTGGATGGGAGCCACGGCGGCCTGAAAACATGGGAGTGAGGAAAATTATGGGGTGGGCAGCAGATAAATCTCTGCTCGGTGAAGGGGCTGGGGCCAGGGTGGGGTGTGTATGTGTGTGTGTGTGTGTGTGTGTGTGTGTGCTGGGGGGAAATCCTCCCCAGCCGGACCCCTGTGGGGATGGCTGAGCCTAATGATGAAGCGTTGGAGGCTCCTTGCATCTGCTACTTTGTTTGTTTGCTTCTCCCATGCTGTTTTACTGGGGGGCCACCATAAATCTGGAAAACAGCCGGTCAGGAAGCAGCGGCGGCGTTTGCTCATGGGGCTGGCGCAGGCGGTACCCGATGGTGGGAGATGGAGAAGAAAATCAGAGGGAGTTTGTGTTGCTTCTCCCCCTCTCCTTCCCTCCTCACTATCACCCGAGTGCTTGAAAGGTAAAATAATGATGGCTCACCATTAATAAACCATGAACACTCAACGCTTCTCCTGTTGAGTGCTTTTCATCTTTCAAAGCCTTGCAGGAGCTGGTAACCAATTAGACCGGGCGCATCCCAGGTGGGGAGTGACGATGGAGCCGGCTGGGAGGGGGGGAATTTTCCTGGGAAGGATAGGGAAGGTGAGGCTGGATGGAAGTGGGCTGCTGTATCCAGGTGTGGATGTCCCAGAGGGGAGAGATGTGGGGCGTTGAGGGAAAGATTCCCTTGTCGTGCTGGGATGCTGGCTGCATCACAGTGTCACCATCTCTTGCACCCATGCAATAAACAGGGGGCTAAACCCTGCTGGTGTTTCCCTCTGGAGCATAACTGGTCAGCACAGGTGGGTAACTGGGCAGGTATGGGCCTTGGTGGCTCCAGGGATAGAGTCACTAATTGAAGTGGGGGCAGCAGCACTGAACCCCTGCTGAGCCCAGTGCAGAGATGCTGAGCTCACTCCTGGCTTGTGGCTAATGAGATGCCAGCACCAGGATGGGGATGGATGTGCAATATATCCCCCAAACAGCCTTTACAGAGGATTAGAGGCTCCTCTGAATTAATACCACACATATATACACATGCATGTGTGTGTGTGTGAGAGAGCCACATGAACACACAGAGACATGTCTGACATCCTTCTTGCAGCCACAGACCATGAGCCTTTAATATTCACAGGCAAAGAATAAACTCAGGGAGTGAGAGAGGAGTCAGACTCCCAGGACACCAGCTCCAGCTCTCCTGCTGCCGCTCCTGGGTGAGCCCACAGCAACGCTGTGGGACCATGGGGTGGGGGTCAGGGTGGGCACCACTCCCACCTGGGTACTGGTGACATGGGCACATGGGGGGAGCAGCCAGCCTGGCTGGTGTGAGAGGGTATGGTCACCAAACAGGGGCATTTTCTTTGGGCTAGTAACTGTTTTGGGGTGGGCTGTGTTGATGGAGAAGGAGGAGAGCAGGGGACACAGGTCGGCATCCAGGTGGGGATGGAATCTCTCCAGAGAAGGAGACTCCACACCCTCTGGGCAGCCTGTCCCAGGGCTCTCTCACCCGGAAGAAGTTCTTCCCCAGATTGGTGTGGAACTCCCTGTGCTCCAACTTGAGGCCATCACCCCTTGTCCTGTCCCCACACACACTGAGAAGAGGCTGCCCATGTCCCCCTGTGTCCCACCCTTCAGATATTGATAACCAGTGATCAGATCCCCTATCAGGCTTCTTTTCTCCAGGCTGAACAGCCCCAGCTCACTCAGCCTTTCACAGTAGGAGGTGAAAGTCTCCTACTCCTCGTAGGGGAGGTGATCCAGGCCCTTCATCACCTTTGTAGCCTCCACTGGACTCTCTCCAGGAGATGCTTTTCACCAAGAGGGTGGTTTCAGAGGTGTCCCCATGTGTCTGGTGTGCTGCTTGGGTGACGCACCCTCCCTCTGGGCACAGGAGGGTGGGGGTGGAGTGTGTGTGTGGGGGGGGTGGGGAATGGGGGTGGGGAGAGGGGCGGGGGGATGTGGATATGCATGTATCTTCCTTGATTTCCCCCAAAATGAAGCACATGCTGGAGTTTTTTGCTGGCCTGAACTTAAAACCCCAGATGGAATATGTGGGTACCAAGACGACTGCCCCGGCTGGCAGAGCTGGACACCGGCCACAAGCCCCCACTCCCTGTGGGGACCCTGCTGTCACCACAGGGACGGTGCTGGGCACCGTTCCCACTGCTGGTGGGTTTGGGCTCCCCTTCCTGCTCCCTATCAGCAGAAAAAGGAGGGGAATTAAAAAAGAAAGTCTGGCCAGGAGCCGAGCCCTGAGTCTGGAGGGTGAGAACTGGCTGTGGCCCCTGGCCAGCAATCACCAGTTCCAGCCCAGCACCGGGGGAGGTTTTTGGAGCGGGCCTGGATCTGCAGAGAGGAAACCCACTGCAGGCTCACACAACACCTGTGTCGCAGCTGGAGCCAGGATGGGGTGAGCAGGGGCTGTGTGGTGGTGACCCGGTCCAGTCTGGAGCATCCTGCTGGTGCTGGTCCTGCCCAGGATGGGCACAGCCCCAGCTCAGGCTGGGGGGTGGCAGCACTGGACAATGGGGTATTGTTTGGCTGCTGTGATTTATGTTTCCTCCCCAGGATCTCCTGGGCTTTCTCAGGAGCCTCAACGGGCTGCCAGAGCACAGGGCTGGTCCCTTCTGGGGGAGTCAGGGGTGAGCTGAGCCCCCCCACCCCCGCAGCCTCCCCGGCACAGACTGGGGGGAGGGAGTCCTGCCTGGGTGATGTGCATGTGGGCTGGGGGTAAAGCACAACCTCAGCCCTTTGTTAGGGCTTGATTAGCTCATCAAGGGCTGTCCTGCCTACAGGAGCTGGACACACTGGGCCAAGCCCAGCCCTCTCTACTAGAAAGTGTCCTGGGGGTTGCGGGGACCTGCTCTACTATGGATGTCCTGGAGAGGGTTGTGGGGGCTTTGGGGACCCCCGAGCAGGCAGCTGACTAATTGCCACCTGCCCTTTAATGGGATTGTTGCTCTGAGCCTGGGTGGGGCTGATCCTCAGCTCGTTAGCAGGGTTAATGCTGGCCAGGACATGTAGGGGAGCACTGCCATGGGGTCCTGATCCTCCCTGGCCAAGGGGCCACCCTGGTCCCTGTCATCCTGCTGTCCCATTGCTCAGCAGATTCCCTTCCCTTTCCTCATTTCTATTTTTATGACAGAAACCTGACCCCCTCGTCCTGCACCCGTCCTTGCAGGAGCTCCTGCTTGGCCCCCAGCTCAGGACCCTTTCCTCCTGGGAAGGAGCAGCAGTTCCCAGCTTTTTGCCCAAACCTTGGCACCCGCAGCTCCCCCAAGGGTTAGAGATCTGTGCCCTTGGCAGCACCAGGTACAAAAACCAGGGGAAGGCTTTCCCCTGCCTCACAGCTATTTATTTATTCCATGTTTTCTTGGGACAGGGTGGATCTCTGTGTCTGTACAGCAAACCCTGGCCCTGGGGGTTGACCCCCCCATGCTGATGGGTGGGCTGTGATGTTTCCCCACAGCACAGAGATGGGTGTGCTGAAGGTCCCATCTGAAAATAAACCCACAGCTCGGGGGTGGTGCCTTGGGATGTGTGGAGGGCTGTGCTCACCCAGGTGCTGGTCAGACAGCCGTGGCTGGGGCAGCACCTGCTGTGCCAGGGCTGTGGGGTGAGCATGGTGGGGTTTGGGTATCGCCACGACTGGGTGTGGGGAAGGGCCCCTGCCACCTGTGGTAGGGACGGCTGTGGGTTGGGGATGGTCTGTGGGACACGCTGTTTCTGCAGCTGGTGGGGAGGTACAGCCCAGCAAGCCACTGCCTGTGTGAGAGAGGGTATTGGTGCTGTGGGTGAGCCTTCAGCCTCTCCTCTCTTCCTCCTGGAGCTCAGTCGAGTGCTGCTCCTCCTGGCCCCGCAGCAAGGGGCCGGGCATGGGCACCTGGCTGCAGGCAGCTGGACCCAGGCAGCTCCTGCCAGCCCCCCATCACCCCCTGTTTGCTCTCTGGGAACACTGTGGGGGGACCAGAAAGCATTTTTCCTCCTGAGTATGCAAGCAAATACTTCTACCCACCTCACCCTCTGCCCAGCCAGTGCAGTAGGATGCCTGAGACAGGGGTTGCCCCCACCCCAACCTCTCCCCTCCTTCTTCAGGGGAAGCCCCATGATCTGTGGGGCAGTTCAGCCCTTCTGTGGAGCAGAGGGACACGATGCCACCTGCCCAGCACCTTCCAGCCGTGCAGCAGCTCTAGGAGCTCACGGGAGGATTGGTGAAGGTCTCCTGGAGAACCACAGGAGTTCCACTTCTATTATCTCCACAGCTTTTCCGGCACCGGGTTTGCTGACCAGTGACAGGTCCTTGGGGATGCCCCAAGCTGGGTGACCGGCTGTCCCACTGTGTCTGCTGGCACCATCCAGCTGACATCGCACCCACAGGCTCTCGGCGCCGGGGCTGTGCAGGGGGGGCACAGGAGGGGTGGTCACCCCCCAGTCTCATGGGCACAGAGACTAGAGCGGTGAGCGGCTGTGCCCGGGGTTGGGTTTCACTGGCTGGTGGCTATTTTCAGTCTGCAAATCCAGCGGGTACAAACATTTGTGGGTGTTTACACACAGCAAAGTCACCCCCGGAGTGACGGGTGGCTGATCCTTCCCCAGCCCAGCCATGCTGTCTTTTCCAGGGTCTAACTTTCAGGCTCCTATTTTCAGCTGCTTGCTCCATGCAGCCCCTCGTCCCGCATCCTGGGTGGGAATGGCTCCTTGCTTACCCCTTGAGCAGGGGATTTGCACCTTGGATGAGCCTGTAGCATCCCACCACACAGTGTTCAAGCCCAAATCCCTCCCCAGAGCCCCCAAACCCGACACCCTGAGCTGCTCCTGATTTCACTCAGCATCCACAGCAGCGCATCCATGTGAGCAGAGCGGCTCAACCACGGAGCTGGTTCTGCAGCATCATGGATCCTGTTTGCATCCTCAGGGATGCAGGGACTCTCCCTGCAGCTGCTGTGCTGGGAAGGGGAAGGTTTCAGCATGGGGATCCCTTGCTCTGCACTGGGGAAATGCTCTCACAGGGTTTCCCTGGGGTCCTGCCCCCAGGTGTGACTCCAAGCAAACCTGCCCCAGGTGCCAGGAGGAAAATAGATTGCTCTATTATGAGTGCTTTCTCCCACACCTTAAATACAATGCACCTGGCAGGAGAGGGGCTGTGGCTGCTGCTTGTCCACAACTGGTGGGTGCAGGCAAGAGGCTCAGCCCTGGCCTCCCAGGGAGCATTCCTGAGTTTTCCCAGGGGAACAAGGCTGTGGCTGACTCGGACCCAGTGGTGAGCAAAGCCTAGGTTGTGCTGGGGCTGCTGGGTTGAGACCCTGAGCTGGGTCTATGCATGCCAGGGCTGGCACAGGGGCTGGATGGGGTCCTGCTGTGGGGTGCCTGTCACATGTGTGTGGGGGGGAGTTTGGGGGTTGAGTGGCCGGGATGGCAGTGCTTGGCTCCTTAGAGGCACAGGGAAAACTTGTTGCGTGGGCTCGTGATGCTCTTACCTGTAGAAGCAAGGTGGGGAAGGCAAACCCTTGCCTTGGGAGGCTGCACTGCCGAGTGCCTGCAGCTTGTTATCAAAACCTGCCTGTAAATCAGCTTACAGATCCCTTTTTACCTCCTTTCTGCCTGAAGCTGGCTGTTGAGCAGGGATGGATCCTGCTTTTCCCACAGCCCGAGCCGTGAAGCCCCAGCCAGGGGCTTAGGGCAGGAAAGGGGGGGTTGCTCCAAAGTCTTTCTCCTGCAGACTTGTTGGTGTCGTGGTGCCAGTGCAGAGCAATGGGGTCTGGCCCTGGAAAGCACCAGGTTAAATTGCTCACAGCCAGAGGAAAGTGGAGATTTGCAAGCACACCATAAGTGGCTAGAGAAGGATTCTGCTCTCCAGAGCAGCATCTGAGTCACCCTGGGATGGGAAAGGCTGTGTGAAGCGTAGCAGGGACCTGACCCATAGGTGCTGGCAGGGCAGGATGTGACTCTTGGAAACCACTCTTATTTTACAAGGTTTGAGCAGAGGTCTCTGAGCAAGTGATGTGCATCTGTTGCTGGGTCAAGCACACACCTCCCAGCTCAGGGCTCTTGCTTGGGGTTAAGGCATCTTAAAATTAAAGCTAGGGAAGCCCAGGGGCTTTGCTGAGCCAGGGCATGGCTCTCCCATAGCTGGTGGCTGTTGGACAGGGAGATTGAAGGGGGCAGGGGACACCAGGGTCCTTGGTGATGATTTAATCTCAGAGGACATTAATTCAATTAGCACAGCAGAGCTCGGACGTGTCCTAATTGTCCAGGCACACCTGACTTGGCAGCATGTGGGAGGGGACTGAAGTTGCAGCCAGCAGCCTGCACTCCCCATTCTGCTCTCACCTCGTAGCTGAGAAAAATCGATGCAAAACCCTTCAAGATGCCCGGAAAGACCCATTATCTCCCAATCGAGCCGGGGAGGTGCAGCTCAAACACAACCCCATGCTGCACCAAGGGCGAGCGCTCCTTGTGTGCTCTGCTGGGAGTGGGTTAAGCAAACACCAGCTCTTTCCTTTGGATGGGTACAACCTGCCAGGCTGTGGGGTGCAAACAGCCTTTTCCCTGTGTCTGCACCTTGATCTGCTTTGGGAAAGGTGTTTTTGTGGAGGGGAAGGTCCCTATTCCCCACGTGCATGTTCCTGGGAAGCAGGGCACAACCCTCTGCAGCAGCAAGGGGCCGCTGAGCTCTCTCCTAATTTTTATCTTTAGTTGGGTGTTTTGGACACAAAGCTGTTGCTTTCTCTCAACCTTGTCCCCCTTCCTCCCAGGCCCACCAGTCTGCACCAGGGAGGGGCAGACCCTGAGCCACTAAATGCCCATAAATCAGCTAGGAAAAGCAGCTCAGGAGCAGCCTGGGAACAGCTTCCAGCCGGGGAGGTTAAAAGTTACTCAATAACTAAACTCCCCCGTCAGTCAGCTGCCGGCCACTGCCGGGAACTCTGCGGCTGCGCTGGTACTGGGGTGTTTTGGTCACCCAAATCCACAAACAATGCCCACCCCACCCCCCTTTCCCCCGCCCCTTCCCCATCCCAAGCTTGGGGTGCCCACCGAGGGGGTGCCCTGGTTTGGGGCGATGGGCAGAGCGGGTTCTGGGACAGCTACAGGGTGCTGGGCACGGCCTGGGGAGGGGATGGGAATGGGGACGCTGCTGGGCCCCGGTGAGGGCGAATGCCACCGTGGGAAAGCTGTCTGTGGCCGCGCAGCCGGCTCGGCGTCGCGCACGCAGCCCGCAGCCCTCCCGCAGCTCCACCGTCCCCTCCGCCTGCTCCACCGCACGCAGAGCCCTGTCTGCCCAGCGCCTTCTCTCCCCCCCGCTCCAGCCGGCCCCTGGCCTCTCGGACGGCTCGGGAGCGATGGAGTCGGTGTGTGCCTTTTGTTTGCTCTTTCTTTTGGGGCTGAAACCCTGCGAGGCGGGGCGGGGGGGGGTTTGTGGGGCCTCGGCCAAGCAGCATCGGCGGCGAGCGGGGCGCGATGCCCGGTGCCCGGCTCTCTCTGGATGCAAGTAAGGCTGGGGCGGGAGGGCTGAGGGGTCTGTGTGTGAGTATGGGGGGGGGCTCAGGGTGGTTCTGCACAATTGGGGTGGGGGGTGTATGTGTGTGCAAACATTTCGGTGTCCCACCCAACCAGGTTTTGGGGTTCATTGCTGGTTTGGGATGGGATTGGATCGTGGGGGTTGGCTCTCCTTTGCCTGCCTGGTCCCTTAGGCTGGGAGCCACAGGGTGTGTTGGGGGGGGAGTCACACCTTGCCCCCAGCACTCAAGGTTCTTTACCTGTTACACCCCTGTGCACGTGTCTGGCCTTTGTAGTGGGCTGGGAGCCAGCGCTGCCTGCAGCATTCCTTTGGCTGGGGCAGGATGTCGGCAGCTCCCTCCCGACTCAGTGGGCCGATGGGCTGGGGTCTGCAGGACCCTTTTATGCCCTGGAATCCCTCAAAATCCCTCCAGTGTGCATCTGGCCACTCTTTTGGGACCTCTGTCTTCTCCTCTGTGCCCAGGCTGGCGAGGCATGCTCGGCTTAATCAACCACAGCACATTTTCTGCGGCATGTTTGTGTGGATGAAGTGATGTGGGGTGCAGGGGGGTGGCCATGGGGCCCTGGGAGGGAAGGGAGGAAGAAGAGCAGTCAAAGGGGAGGGGAGGCACCTCCAGCCTGCGCAGCAACTTCTGCAGGGAGGCGTGCGCTCCTTCCTCCAGCAAGGACCTCATCCTGCAAACTGCGTCGGCACGCAGCTGCTCCGGCTTCCTGGGAAGTCCTATTGATGCCAAAGAAATCCTTGGGGAGGAGGGAGGGGGGGGAACCAACTAAAGTTATCCAGGGCCGCGTGAGGCTGCAGATGTGGGGTCCTTACCCACCCACCCCCTCCCTTCTCCCTGTTTTTCTGGGGAGGGGTTTGGGGACTGTGATCAAAAGCTGGAGCTGCCGTCCATCTGCTTCTGACAACCTGAGCGCTCGCTGGCAGCTTCTGAATTCAGAGAGTTGAATTCCTCAATAATTAGAGGGTTTTTTTCAAAAAAAAACCCCACCACCAAAATCCATCTGGGCTTTTTGATTATGGGAATGAAAAGCCAAGGTGGGTGTGGGAGGGGGGCAGGTGGATTTTACAGCCCTAGCAACCCAAATCTTGAAATATTACATCAGCGCCGAAGAGGTGTAATTAAGTAGGAAACAAATGAGCCCAGCTAATCTGTTTTGCTTGTTTGAGCTTAGCAGAGTGCAGAAAACAAACAGAGGCTGAATGATGAATGAGACTTTTTTTTCTTTTTCTTTTTTGAAGGGTTTTTTTTTTTTTCTTTCTCTGAGCCCCGATGGGGGGTTTGGGATGTGGGTCAGGAAACTCGGCCGCTCTCCCCCATGGCTCTGAGGCTGCCCAGCCGCGGTGGCCGAGGCTTCGTGCCGGCGCTCGCTGCCGTTTGCCTGTTTCTTGCTTTAATTGGCTGCTTTGCCAAGCCGGCTCCCTTGGATGCCTTCCCAGAGGGATGGGGATGGATCTCCACGCCGCTGTTCCCCATGGCCCGGGGGGGCATCAAAGCTGTGGCCCCGCAGGTCGCCGTGCGAGTGCCCTTCGGCGTGAGGTCTAACATCGCATCCCGTGTGTCCCTCCCTCAGCAGCCGCCCCGGGAGCTTGTGTGTGTCCTCGGGAGGATGAGCCCCTTCCTTGTGGAGATCTCCCAACATGGGTGTTCCCACCGCAGCAGCACAGAGAACCAGTAATGTCAGTGCATCCTCGGGGACCCCGCAGCACCCCCTGCCCCTCTTGCTTCTCCATCCCATGCAGCCCCCCCCTGCATGGCCATCCCATGAGGGCCAAGGGGACAGATGTGTCCCCAGCTGTGAAGCTGCTGCTGGTGTTTTATAGCCTTATAGACACACCACAGGGCTGGAGCAGGGCGTGCCGCTGGTTCTCGCTGCCTGGCTGTGCCCCCCTGCCCACACCCAGCCCACCAGCGCGGGCTCACGGGGCTGCTGGCTGCTTTTGGGCTGGCTGCAGTTTGTTTCCTCCCTGCACTCGCGTGTGTTCGGGCTCCGGCGGTGCCACGAGGTGCCAGGAGCAGATGGCAGCCATCGGCCGGGCTTTCTCTCAGATCCCCGTGGCTTCTGGCACGGCGCTGGGCAGCGGCTCCTGGTAACCCCCTCGCTCCCGCTCCACGCTCTGGGGAAAGAGCTGAGGGGGGATTTGTTTTGCCTCTTCTTGGGGCACGTTGCTTCTAAGCCCCCTCCCCAACCTGCTGAGAAGCTTTATGTGGCAGTTTTCTGTGTGATGCCCTGTGCTGGGGGCTGGAGGGGATCGTAGATGAGGCTGTGTTACAGGCAAATGGGGCTGAGCCGCTGCCTCTCAGCTGGTGTCAGCAAAGGCTCCGTTCCCCCAACAACCTCCAGCCAAACCTCCCTAAAATGCTTTTAAAAACAGAGGAAATGAGCAACTCACTTGGTCTCAGGGCACTGTGGGTACCATGGGGAGGAATGAGGGCTTGGCTGGCTGGGAGCAGGGTCCCAGGGGACTGGTGGCAACTGGGGTCACCTTGGGATGGTGAGCATAGCCACTGCTGAGCTGGGGTTCCCCTGCCCCTGGGTATGTGCTGCCTTGGACTGTGCTGTGGCCCCAGATTATTGCACAGTGGATGGATGCTTCCAGTGAGTACCAGACTGTCACACAGTGGAGGGGTGCTCCCAGGGTGCCAGTGGTGTCTGGCCTGGCCAGTTTCCTCCCCCAAATCCCCCCCCAGTACTTCCTTTGCACCCCGCTCTTGGCTCTGTGCCTTTGGGCTGGTTTATGTCTCCTTGCTGGGGTTGTGTCCTTGTTAGGGGTCCCCTTCTTTCCTGCAGCAGGAGGATGCTGAGTCCCCCCCACACACATCCCCCTCTCTCCTGTGTGCCCCCCATCCTTGCCCTGCCCTGGCCTCCCCTTTCCCCCCCACTTCCCTTCATTCCCCCTCTGCTAACCGTATCACATCTCTAGCTCCCAGAGAGGCCGGGAAATTGGGAAACAGCCAAAATGAAACAAGTTCTCCCCTCCCCTCCTGGGTGACAATTTCAACCCTGTGGGAGATTGGTGACCGCTAGCCAGCTTCTGCATCCCCACCAGCCCCCAACACCCCCAGAGGGAAGCACCAGCCCCCACCTCCTGCCACAGCTACCACAAACATTCACAGCAGTGTTGTTGTTATTATTATTTTTATTGAAGATTTGGGTTTTTCTCTGTGAGGAAGAGGCTGGTGCTGCTTGTTTGCAGGCGTTGCAGTCAGTTGCCTTTTTCTCAGCGGCGTCGCGTCTCTCTCCAGGTAATAAGAGCATCTCTGGGAGAGAAAATTGAGCAACTCAGTAGCAGGCGGCGTCTTCCTCACTGAGGAAGGGTGTTTATGCTCCTCGTGCTGTTTCAGATGAATAAATTTGCCAGACAGCAATGATATTAGCCTCATCTCAAAGACTTTATCAATTTGCAGTTGTCTCTTCGATGATAGTTCTTTATTGAACTGTCTGAGATGATTTCCAAAGAGAGGACTGCAATTTAAACTATTAAGTAATTTGGAAGAGCAATTAGTGTTAATCTGGAAACTCCCTGTGTTGCTCCTGAATAAATCAACCTCTCTGTGAGAGCCATGCTGAAAGAGCCCGGCCTGATTGATGTGAAGGGGGGGGATGCCAAGGAGAGAGGTTCCTGCTTGGGAAACTTCAGTGCTTTAATAGGATGGTGCTGCTGTTCGGAGGGGCTGGGGGCTCGTGAGAGCTAGGCTTTACTCTGGGGGTCTGCCAGCAATGGTGGGGTGCCTCTCTGTGCATCCCTGTCCCCAAAACTGCTGGTAGCCATGTGCAGCCTCTGCTCCTGGGCTGCCCCCTGGGAAGGATCAAGCGTCAGGGGGGTTTCTTCTGGCCTCATCTCTCCCAGGGGAGACGGAGGAGGGAGGGCAGGGAGCAGGGCTATGAGGGAGGGCAGGGATCTGGGGCTTCAGACCTGGCCCAGAGCACAGTGTTGCACATCATGCCCAGGAACACTGTGAGGTCAGGTGAAGCTGGTGGGGTGAAGCTTCTTCCCCTTCTGCCTTGTTCCTTCGTGGCTTCTGCTCAAAACCAACGGGCAAAACTGAGTGTGAGGTCTCCAAATGCAGCCTGTACGAGCCGCTCTCTGCTCTGCCTTGCACCATGGGCATCCTTGCTGAGGACCAGAGGTGGTTGCTCAGGAGCACGATCTGGCCAAGTTTCTAATAACTCTGAGGATAAAAGTCTCTGTGTTTCACCACCTTAATGGGGAACCTTTTCCCCCTCCCCAACAGCCAGGCAGAGTTTCACATGTTCCAACCTGTGCCGTGTCATCTCCATCTGCCTCTGGTGACCTCTGTCTGCCTTTCCCCCAGCTTCCGGTTTGGTGCTTGCAGACAGTGATTAGGCCTTTTTTTCTCTCCCTCTTCTCTGTGGAGAAAGAGCCCAACTCCAGCAGCCTCTTTGTGTGTTGTGTGCTCCTGCCCCAGCCCTTGGTCAGGTTGGAGGTCTCCACTGGCCTTCCTCCAGCATGCCCATGGATCCCTTAGCCTGGGGAGCTTAGAACTGGCACTGTCCAGACCTCCAAGAATCAGAGAGGGGAACGATACAGCCCAGGGAAAGACTTGTCTTTGGCCAAGCTGAGCTATGGCTCCTCTTGTCCACCAGAACCTTCAGAGCCTTGTCTCCAAAGCCTTTTGGACCCAGCCCATCCTGTTGCCTGGAGTGAGCTGGTTCCAGGGGCAGGACTTGGTGTTTGCCCTTGAATTGCCTCAGCTCCTCCTGGGCTGTTTCTCCAGCCTGGTGTGGTCTCTCTGGATAGCAGCCCTGCCTGACAGCATGTCAACTGCTTCTCCCTGTCTGGTATCCTCTCAAAATGACCGAGAGGGCACCCTGTTCCTGGTTTATCTGCTTATCCTCAATGAGGCCACAAAGATGCTACAGGAGACTCTGTCAAAGGCCTCACTAAAGTGAAGTTGCACAGCTTGCACTGCTCTGCCCTGGTCCACAGAGCAAATCATCTTGCCCTGGGTGGTGATCCGGTCCTTTGGCCATGGTTTATGCCTGATAAATCCCTGCTGAATGTTCCCAATGACTTTCTTCTCCATCATGGGTGGAATCAGTTATGAGAGGATTTACTCCACCACCTTCTCAGGTGAGCTGAGCAGCCTGTGGTTCCCCAGAGTGGCCTTGCTGGGCAACACATGACACCCTTGGCTAAGGCCAGAGCTGGAGGGACGAAGGCAGAGTAGAGAGGACACTACAGCCCTCATCCCCCCCACTTTGCCTTTCTCCTCAAGGTCATCCCAGGGAAGGTATTTCTGTTTGCGGGGAGCGTGCTGGCACGTCGTGAGCGGCAGCCTGGGGAGCCTCCACCTCTGCGGGCAGTTGCTTCTGATTGGAGCTATTGCTGTTTTCTGGTGGCTGCTGTTTCCCTGCTCAAATACCTTCGTAATCCACTAAGGGACCTCACATCTCCCTTTCTTTCTTCTTTTTTTTCTTTTTCTAAAACAATTAGCTTGGCTCAAGCCCTCTGCAATACATCAATTAATACGAGCTGTGGCAGTAAATTAAAGGGAAACAGGAACAACTATGCTGGGATTAGGTCACTGAAACTATAAACTTTGGAACAAATCAGATTTCCTTGGGAAGGGAAATGGACAGCGGTGATATGTCAAGTCATGAGATGAGACAGGCTCGGAGCAACTTTCCAGAGTCTCCTGACTTGGCTGCTGGATGCCAAAACTTCTTCCCTAGGGAAAGTTTTGGGCTGCCAGACCCTGTTGCTGCTGCTAAGTGCTTGAATGGCCAAACAAACAGATGAGAAGGGAGAGAAAATGGAAAAGAGGGTGGGGGGGGGAAGCTCTGGGCAGCATTTGGTGTGTGGTTGTAGCAAGACCTGATGCCAGCTGGGTTTCCTGGGTCAGGCCCTGTGTCCCCTCCTCTGCGGTGGCCGATGCTCTTGGATGTTGTAGGTGGCCATGCCAGGTCAGATTTGTTCGTTCCCAGCTCACCAAGTGACATCTGTGTCCTGCACGGCGGTAGGGAGCAGTGGTGGGGAGGGGGATGGTGCTCAGGGGTCCCTGTGGATGGGGCACAGGAAGGCTTACCCCTCTGTGCCAGCTCAGTCTGCAGCCAAAAGGGGCTAAAAACTCTTCCCAAAAGCCGAGGTGACCCCTATTCCTGCACTGAGGGAGCGGGAGCATCCTTGGTGAGGTGCAGGCAGCGCCTCCCCCTGCCCACCCTCTGCACCTTGCTGTGTCAGTACCTGGGTCAGACAGACTGCCAGGTACAGGCCATCCATCACCCCCCTCCCCAGGCAGGATCCACATGTGCTCCCAGTGATCTGAGGCTGGTGGGAGGCCGGGAGTGGGGGGTCCACACCCTCCTTGGGCGCTCTCCCTGGCAGGGCTGCTGGCAGCCGGCGTGTTCTCGTTAGCCACATAAACACCTCATCCCTTTCAGCCTCTTACTCAATTCTTGGCTTCAGTGAGATGCTGCAAACTGAATTACACGGTACGTGCAGGAGCAAAACTTCTCCCACTCGGCTTTGCATCATCCCTCCCTCTTCCCTTCCCACAGCTTCCATCTTCCCCCCCACGTGCTTTGTCCCCTGGGCTGGTCAGGTAAAACCCTTAAGGTCCCCACCGCCTTCACAGGAGCACAGACCTCTCTGTTTGCTGCTGTCAGGGCACTGGGCTGACCCCCAGCATTTAACCCCTGCCCACGCAGCTTCGTTAGCAGCAGAGTGAAGGCCACCACATCCCTTCAACTCCAGTCAAATGTCTTGCTAATGATGGAGATATCTGTTGGTGGAGCTGGAACAGCGTGGGAGCTCTGGGGACAGGGATGCAGTGCTCTGTCTTGAAAAAAACAACCCTTCGTGGCCTTTTATTTCCTCCAGCACTAATGATGTTTCTCAGCCCCCTGAGCTGGCTCAGAGCATCAAAGGTGGAAGGCAAAGCTGTGAGTTCCTCGTGTTGTCAGAGGTGAGAGGCACAGCTGGAGGTGGGGCTGTGGGTGAGCTCCAACACCTTCCAGGGTTCCCAGCCCTTGCTGGAGAAGGACTGCAGCGGGACTGGGCTATGGGGAAGGATGGGGCACTTCAATGTCTGTGCCCTGTGGTGGTTGGCGTGGCCTCTGCCCTGGAGAAAACACCCTGTGGCAGATGTGTGATGGCACAAGGTAGTGGTGAGACCGTGGTCTTGACAAATATGGTTCAAGATTCCCGCCTCTTGCTTTGGGTTAAGTGGAAGCTGTGCCACCTCTCCCTGCTCAAAGGGAAGGCCAGCCAGGCCAGGCATCCCCTGCCCATGTTCTGCACTCCTCCTTTCCCAGGTGACACCTGAGGGATGCCACTGAGGCAGTTCCTCTTGCCTGCATCTGTCCTGGCAGGCAGGAGTTATTCTGCCTGGGGATGGGGTTCAGTGCCAAGCACGTGGCCGGCTCCCGGCTGGGTTGGGAAAGCTGGGCTTGGCATCCTCAGCCTGACATCTCTCCCCACCACTGCTGGGGACCAGGTTTGCTTTCCCTCTGGCATGGTAAAGAAAGGGTGGGAGTGGATTTGTGGCAAGGGGTAGATGGTCACCCCTGGGAAACTGCTGAGGTGGCTTCATACACGGTGCTGTTCCAGTGGATTGATTGCTCTGTCACCAGGTCATCCATGTATTGAGTGGGGACAGGGGTGATAGAAGCAAGAAGATTTCGGCATCTCTGAAGGCAAAATCCTGGTCTTGCCTGTGCTGGTGGCTCCTCATAACTTGTCTTCTTTCTTGATTTGCTTCTCCTCTGAATTATTTTTCCTAAACCCTCCCACCCTCTTAACGACCCCAGGAAAGCATGCTACCCTGCAACGAGATGCCAACCGCACCAATCTGTGTTCGTAGACTCCAAGACTGATGTCAGGAGGACCCTCAACCTACTCACACAAGTCCCTTGGTACTGGTGCAGGTGCCACAGACAGTGTGTGTCCTGTTTAACGCTGTGGCAGAACATCCACATGATGTTCCTGCATGACTAGAGCACCTCCCCTATGAAGAGAGGCTGAGGGAGCTGGGCTTGTTCAGCCTGGAGAAGAGAAGGTTGTGGGGCGACCTAATTTCAGCCTCCAAGTGCCTGAAGGGAGCAGAGGAACAGGAGGGGAATTGGCTTGTTAAAGGGCAGAGACTGGCAGGACAAGGGGGATGGAGCGAAGCTGAAGGAGGGAAGGGTGAGATGAGATACTGGGGGGAAGTTCTTTCCAGAGTGGTGAGGGGCTGGAACAGGCTGCCCAGAGAGTGGGTGGGTGCCCCATCCCTGGGGGTGTTCAAGGCCAGGTTGGATGGGGCCCTGGACAAACTTGTGTATCTCCAGGCCTGGAGGTTGGTGCCCCTGCCTGTGGCAGGGGGGGGTTGGAGCTCTGTGATCCTTGGGGTCCCCTCCAACCCAGACCAGTCTATGATTCTATGACTCCAGTGTCTTCCTTGGGTTTCTGAAGTTAGTATCCTCAGCCCCAGCCCTGTGGGATCCAACACGTGCCATTGGGTGAGACTGAGCTGTCTGGCTGGAAGAGGCCACGGCAGCGAAGCAAGGTGGGATTTGTAGCTGGAGACCCCAAGACAAGGTCTGCTGAATCCCCTGCCAGCTGCACCCGCCTTCACACCGTTGGAGCCTCAGCCTTTGGCTCTCCACGGTTGCTCCTTCTCCTTGTCCATCTGCATGTTGGGTTTCTGGGGTTTTCTGGGGTCCTCGAGCCTGTTTGTGGGGAGTGGAGACGACTGCAGCGAGAGCGGGAGGTTCAGACACTGGCTAATCCTGTTAGGAAGCCAGTGGTTATTGCAGGGCTTCCAGTGGGACCTGCTAAATGAACCGTAATTCTGTAATGAGATTTCCTTTTCCCGGCCAGACTAAATGTTCTTGGCCATTGGGAATAAAAGGTTTGGAAGGGGGGTTTGTGGGGGGGGGAAGAAAAAGCAGAGAGGGAGAAAGAAAAAGGGGAGAGGGAAGCCTGTCTCTTGTCCATCTCGATCGTCTTGGAGATGTGAAGAGCTCTCGGATGTGCCTGGTTGTTCCGCTCACTCCTGTGCTCTGTGAGGGCGGCTCAGAGCACCGGGCTGCCCGCTCCTCCTCAGCAGGGGGGTGATAGGACCCCTGAGAGCAAGAAAAACACATCTGAGGCTGTGATATCGCTCCGAAATCCAGTGAAGAGGAGAGAGGCTTCTTCAGGAAGCAGTGGGATGCTGGGGAGGGCAGAGGAAGCAGGCTGTGGGGCTGGGGAGGAGGAAATGTGCCCTGGGCAGGCAGCTGTTCCTTGTTGGAAAGCTGAATTACACCAAGAGGTGTGGGACCCGTGGGCTTTTGGGTGAACACCCATGGTGGAGGCTTGGCGCTGGCTTGGACTCTGCCCACTGTTCGGATGGCACTGCTGGCCCCGTGCTCTGCCAGCAGATGATGGGGGTGGCAGCTCCAGCAAGGACCTCAGCACCTTGGCAGAGCATGTCCCACAACCCCCTAAAACACCATATTTTAGTCCAAACAGCCCCTCTGACTCCCAGTGAGGGGCTGCAGGAGCACTGCCAGTCCCAGCGGCAGAGCCCCGATGAGGTGGTGTTGGTGGCAGGAATTTGGGGGACACAGGGGACATGCCTGGGGACAGGGTCGGTGTCACGTCCCTCGTAGGTTCGGCCACCTGTGATGCACCCAGTGCAATCACATCCTTTGCTAGCACCACACCCCTCCCCTCCTCCTTCCCAAACCAGGATGAGAAGCCAGCCCCACGGGGACAGCTGGGCTCTCTGCTCCATCCTGGCTCCAGCATGGGCTCTCCGCTGGGCAGCAGTTTGGGCTGGGAGCAGCCGGAGGGGCAGGGAGGGATGTGCCTGTTGCTGCTGTGTTTTGCCCCAGCTCTTTTCTTGGGGGGTTTTCCCCTTTTCTTCCTGAGTGCCTGACTCCCTCATTTCTTTCTGTGGAAACAGCAGCTTTTGGGTTGGCAGGTCCCACACTGGGATTCTCCAGCTGTGGCTGCAGCTGTCCCCTGTCCGAGGGATTCCTGATGGTCCTTTAACGGTGCAGTGGAACCCCTGTGCCCTGCATCCCATTGGGCGGGCAGGGGAGGAAGAGAAAAGCACTTCAGTCTATCTTACTCAGCCCCAGGGGTGCTGCAGATGTCTTGGCCAGCTGCAGACCCTTCCGTGCCTCAGTTTCCCTGTTTGGGATTGGTGAGAGGGGTGGTTATTTGCAGCATTTCATGGGGTAGTGCTTTGCAGGTCCGAGGTGGCCTCTTCATCTGTTGGGCTGTTTTTCCTGTTTACTGTGTTTTTAGCCTCAAAGCTCTCTCTGAGGCTGTGTGGATGGGTGCCTCCCGCTCTTAACTCAGAATTTCCAGGCCATCAGCTGCTCTCGCTGCAAAAAATCCCTCAGATGAGGATGGGAAAATGCTGCTAAAAATAAAGTAAAACCCTGAGCAGTTTGGATGTCAGCTCTCCCTGTAGCTCCTGAACTCCTCTCCTCCGCCCTGGTCCACTGCAGCTTGGTCCCAGCAGGGCAGAAGATGTTGCTTGGGGTGCAGATGGGTGCAGTGGGGCTGGGGGTGTCCTCCACTGGCTGTGGTGCTTGGCCAGTGTCAGGGCGAAGCCTGGGGGTCTCCATCTCCCTGCCCTGGGCTTGCCTCTTGTGGTGGGGTGAGAGGGGTGCTCAGCACATCTGCTGTGGAGAGGGGTCAGCCCTGTGTAGAGACACTGAGGAAGTCTAGAGGTGAAGCCACAACCCAACTTCTGCCACTGACGGGCTCCTGCCAGCAGCCCCATGGACAAGGGACCGTCCCCTGTGCTGAAGCGACCGTCAGAGGAGCCCAAGGGTGATGGTGGCACCATTCCTGCCAGGACCCATTGCTTTGGGGATGAGGTGGGACCCGTCACCCCCAGCTGCCAGAGCTGGGCTGGGAGCCGAAGCTCAACCAGATGGAGCCAGAGAGCCCTACAGCCACAAGCCCTGGGCTGGCAGACAGATGACCAGCCAGCTCTGCAGAGAGTGTTACAAGAAGGTGAGGATATCTTTGAGCTCGTTAGGCAAAGCCCAAAAGCACACGGTGGCTGCAGGCAGCACCCTGGGTCAGACGTTAATGTCACAGCAGCATCTTAATCCAGACTGAACCAAGTTGGCTCGGAAGAGACAAAGCATGTTAAGGTGCTGCAGGGAATGCAGGAGCCTGGCACTAAAAGCAGCTGGGGCCCCTCTAGCCTTTCCCTGCCACGGAGAGCCAGGATCTCCTGGGATTTCACCTCCTCCCTCTACAAACTGGGCAGGATCTTGTGTCCAGGCAGTGGAATGAGGGAGGTCTGTGTGTGCCTATCAGGAAACCTTTCCTGACCTAGGATTTATCCATGGCCCAGCTGGGGTGGGCGACTCCAGCCAGAGAGTGGGGGCAATGTGGTTTTAGCCTCCAAAGGAGCTGGTTTGGGTTCTGTGGTCAGCAGTGCTGCCTTCTGTGAAGTTACCTTCACCTACCAGAGGTGTGGAGGTGTGGAAGTCCCTCAGCCTTTAAACACAGGTGCCATTTCCCTGCTCCAGTGGCACCAGAACAGAGGGAGGCTTGAGGATGGGGGGGTGCCAGCTTTTGGGTTTGGGGGTACCTTCAGCACCGCAGCTGTGCTCCGGTTTATCCGCCTGCCGCGTCCTAACAAATCCAGCTAATTTCAACCGAACGTAATGGGAGGGTTGAGACCTCGGAAGGAGGATGTTTTCCTGAGGCAGATGAAAATGGGTCCCAGGTGGCTGAGAGGAGCGGGATGCCGAGGGGGGGTGGGGCTGGATTTGGGCTGAAACCCACACTACACCGGTGATCTCGCAAGGGAACCTCAGGGATGTTTTCAACCACAGGCAGAGTCTCCACCAGCCTTATTAAAGCTGACATCAGCCCTGATTGGGGATGGGGTCTTTGAAGCTCCCACAAGTGATACCAATGAGCTGCTCAGCCCCAATTTCCCCTCATTAGTGGGGTCAGCTCTGCTTCCAAGAGCCTGAAACCTGGGGGACTGTGTGCCAGCCAGGATTCAGCTGCAGGAAGCATCTTGCAGCCTGGAGGTAGGTGAATCACTGGGGCTGAGCTGTGTCTGGAGGTAGCCAAAAAAGCTGTAAATTGCTTTTTTGGGTTTTTTTTTTAAATAAAATAACACCCCCTCCCTGTGAACGTGGGGTCTGGCATGTTCAAACCTGTTGCTGGGGTTTGCGTCAGGCTGCTGAGCTCTCCTGGCCCGGCTGGTGTTTGTTGGCTCAAAGCAAAGTGATTTGTGGAAGGGTTTGGTTTGTCTCGGTTTTAACTAGAAGCTGTTTAATACCTTCAAATTACAGCAGTGTTTCAATATCCCATTAAAGCCATTCCAGAAAGAAATCTGAATTCCTGGCATAGCTTCTGCAAACTTCTCCCCAGTTGGTGGGGAAGGCTGAGCGCCGTCTTTCTTTTGTTAGGTGGAAGAAAAGGGAGGGCAGGGAGTGGGGAAACAACGCTCCAGCTCTGCTTCTCTACTTGCTGGTTTGCTCTCTCATTTTGGGGAGCTGCTGACTCATGTGGTTGGGCTGTGATGTCCTGGGTCAGTGTTTGGCTGTGGCCAAATGGTGCTGACTCAGAGGTGGGTGACCAGCATCTCTGCATCCCCCTACACTTGCACATCCTCCAAGGCTTTTCTTCTCTTTTTTTTATATATATATTTAGTCATTTTGCTGGGGCTGTGGTTAATTTGGGGGCTGGGACCCGCCATCCATGTTACCACCTTCCCCTGGGTCTTTGCAACTGGGGCTGCACCGCTTTGCTGACAAATGAAACCGGGGTCCCTGCAATGGAGGGGTTGCACAGCTCCTCCTCGTGGGGTGCCCCAAATATGCCCCTTCACTTAAGTGGGTCTTTGGGGGGGTGTGAAGGGGTGGGTGATGGGGGATGCTGGAGCCTCCCTCTGCACCCACTTTGCAGGGAGGCACCCGAGGGGCTCCGTTGATGGGTAGCAGAGTATTTCTGGCTCTTTTATATTTATTTTTTCCCCCCTTTCTTGCTCTTTTTTAGAAATTAAGGACTCAACAGCAGCTGTTTCGCTGCTTTTGGGTCTGCTTTGTGTTCTTTTTCGCAATGAATGCTTTGCAGATTTGGCTTATCAGGCTTGTCAGGCTGCTCCAAGCGCTCCGCTCTCCTCCCGGTCCCTATTTACCCAGGGCACCGGGTGACGCAGGGCCCTTTCCTGTGTTTGTCACCACCCACCCCCAGGTCCTCCGGTGATAACTTTCCCGTGGAGATTAGGGATGTGGGTCTTTCTGAAAGAGTCTCCAGCGAGCAGCCCTCTGAAACACGGTGCTTAATAGAAGGAAAATATATTAAAGGTCTCTGAGTGGGCTGATGAAGGTTGACACAACGGTGACTTTTCTCACCCCAATAATTGATCCGAAGGTTGAAAGGTACCAATTTGGCACCCAGATCCCCCCAGAAAGGAACGGGCTTGAAATAGGGACTCAGATGGTATAAACCACCGAGAACTGGCTGGTTTTAGCTGGCTTTAATGATCTCGATTCTGCTGATTTCAGTGGAGTCGTGGAGCTCTGCCGCTGCTGAGCATCTGCCCCAAAACTTACAGCTGCTGGTGGATGGCTCAGGCACTTGTGTTTCAAAGCAGCGTTTGCATCTGAATAACCCAGAAGTAACTCGAACTCCTTTCAGCTCCTGAAGCAAAGCCTTTAAGAAGGGGTTTTTTTTAAGTCTGTCTAAATGAGACCCTGGATTTACAAGAAGTCCTTGAACCTCGGTGTAGCTGTTATCCCCCCAACGTGTCCTTAAAGATGGCAATGAAAGCAAAATCTGGATTTTGATGGAGAGGTGGTACGGCTTGGGCAGGAGGAAACTTGCTGCCTGGCTTTTAGGGGTAGTGGGTTCACATTGTGAAGCAGAAGAAATATGAGGGAAGACAGACAGGTACTTCTCTGCCCTGTCATAGCGATGAAACATTAAATCATCCCCCTGGAATTTCTTGTTTGTGTGCTCCTGTAATTTCATTTCTTTGGTGTCTGTATGAAGCTGGAGTTAGTTCAATGCCAGAAGCCAAATACTCTTCGACTAATATTTTTTTATTAGATTTTGTGTGTGCGTGCCCGCCCATGCGTACATGTGAGAGGGAGATTGCCCTTTATAACCCACCTCAGACCCCTGGAGCTGAGAGGCGTGCTCCAAAAGAATCCTTCCAGCAGCACGTTCCCAACCATAACCCCCGGTGCAGGGAAGTTTAGGACACGTTGGTCGAGTTTCGGTGGGACTCGTTGGAAAGGAGGGTAGTTGTCAGGGAAAAGCTGGTGGAGGTGTTTGTGCTGGAAGCCTTCACGGTGTCACATCCCTGCCTGGCAGCTCAGGACTTGGTACAGCTCCTGGAAGTGGGGAGCAAAGAGGTTCCACACCACCCCCATAGAGGTGTCCTGGTGCTGGCACAGGGATGCGTCCGACAGTGAGTTCCCTCGGCTGCATCCTCCCAGGCTCTGAAAGCAGCCTGCGTTTGACCACAGCCCAATCTTTTCCCCATGCACCTCGCCGGGGGGTGGGAGCAGGATGCCAAAGCACCCACTGAGCCAGTGGCGTGGGCGATGCACAGAGATGCAGGAGGCAGCGGGGCTCCTGGAGGATCCCACCCGGGAGCTGCCATGCCCCGTGCCGGGTGTGGGATCCCCGTGCCGGGTGTCGGTGGCCGCAGCGACCACCCCGACCTGCGGCCAAGCCAGGGGAGAGTGCAAAGCCTCAGCTCGGCTGGGGACTTCCCAGCTCCCCTCCCCGCTCCTCAGCTCTGCTCTGGGAGAGGACAAGAGCGAAGGCTCACTGCCACCTCTAGGCAAGCGCCAGCATCGGCGCCTGCTCTAAACTAGAGCACAGAGAGACAATCCTGGGATTTGTCCCAAATCACTGCAGCCTCTGTGCCAGACCCCCCATCAGCTGGTGTGTGTGTGTGTGTGTGTGTGTGTGCGCCGTTACACAGGCTCCTTAAGCTTTAGTATAAATATGTTTAGCCCTTTCTTTATTCCCGGGCGGTAATCCCTCGGACACGTTTTGAGTTGCATAGAAATAGCAGCTGAATAACTCCAGAGCTGCGGCTGCGGGGGATGTTGTGTGTGTGATCCGGGCGAGGCCGCGGCTCGCTAAGGATCTTAGAGAGCCGAGCATCCCGAGCGGCACGTTCCCGGCGGCAGGCTGCGAGCCCCGGCAGCAGAGCCGGCTGCCGGACATCCCCCCCCACCCCCTCCGCCCCGAGAAACACCCATCGCCGGCGTCTTGACGCGCACCCGACTTCCCCATTGGAGCCCACAGCCGGCGGCGGCTCCCGAAAGAGAGGTGGGTGAGGGTGAATGGCAGCAGGAGAGGGGAAAGAGCCCAGATTTAGGGCGGGGAGGGAAAGGAAACTTGGGTGAGCATTAGCTGCTGTGTTTATATTTGGCTTCTCTAACCGCCCGGAGCATATGGCCAGAAGCAAGCGGCGCTGAGCTGATTTCAGAGGAGAGGGGGGACCGGGGAGCAGCTGTGCGAGGGGCAGGGAAGAGGCTGTTCCCTCTCCTGGGCAGTTTTGGGAGATGACTTGCTCGGTAGAGCCCCTTGCATTTGCTCCCGGCTGTGAGAAGGAGGGAAGCGACTTTGGTGGATGAGGCTGGCTCGGCAGCGCTGGGCATGGGAAGCGGGGTGGGGGGGCTTCTCCAGAGCTGGAGGTCTCTTCTCTGGGGCTCTTGGCCACCCAAGTAGGAGGAGGCAGGATTACAAGGACGTGCTCCCCACAGAGAAATTCCATTCACAAATGTTCCTGGCTGGAGGAAGGAAGGTACAAGCATTTGCTGTCACACCCGGAGCTTAGTGGGAACAGGCTCACTGGGTGCAGATGGGCTGGGGAGGGTCATGCTCCACCTTTCTCCATTTGCAGACCAACATCTGTCTCATTAGTTGTTTGTGAACCTCTGAGCCTTCCTTTCCGGCTGACTCACGGCTAGTGGCTGGAAGGAAAGGCTACCTGGGGCTTTTCTCTGACTCGGGTGGGGGAGGGATGCACAGGACACTCACAGGCCAGCAGCTCCCTTCCCAAGCTGATGATTTGCTCCTGCCTTGCCTGGGTTTATGGGCTTCTGCAAAGCTCTGGATGATGCAAAAATGAGCATCGTCCCATTAAGTTTTCTGTAGGTGAAGGAAGTGCTGCTGCGCCCTGGTGAGGACCTGGCCCACGGATGAGCACAGCTGGATAGTGGAGAGGGCTGGGATCTGGCCAAGGGTGTGGGTGCAGGGTGTGCTGCTGGGCTGGGTGAGGTGCCCAGCCAAAGCTGGGTCCTGGCATGGCACAGAGAGCCCCACATACCTGGATCTGAGTGCCTTGGGAGTCAGGGCTTTGCTTCCCCAGCACGGTTCCTCCTCCCATAGATCTGCCAGCCATGGGTGCGTGTCCCTGGCAGGAGGGCTGGTGGGCAGCGAAGCAGCGTGGTGCAGGCACCAGGAGCTCGTGTCTGGTGTCAGGGTGGCTTTGGCAGTGCAGACCCCCCTCAAACACCACGTGTGTGCCTTCACACACATCAGCCTTGTGTGAGCTGGACTTCCAGCCGTGCTGCACTCAGCCCTGCCTGTCTGCACCCCTGTCCAAAGGGGCAGAGACATGGGGCTGATCCAGTTTCCTTAGCCCAGGTGTGAGCCCTGAGAGGAGAAGGTGCTGGGCTTTTCTTAGCCTGGATTGAAGCTGACCATTTCAGCCTGTGCTGGGGTTATGAGGCCCTTCTTTGCCAGCATTTACCAGCGTGTCCCTCCACGGGGCAGGTCTCCCTGCCCAATGGATCAGAGCAGATGCCGTTGGGTAGCTCACTATTACATTAGTCCTCCTGCATCTAAATAAGCATAATTATTTGTTCATTAACCCCAGACAGAGCATTACAGCTTGATGTATGAGTAGTGTGAGGTTGGGGGGGAGTATGATGGGTGCAGCCCCAGCCCTAATTCTGCTGCTGCATTTGCCTGTCCTCTCCCCTTTCACCACCTCTGCCAAACTTGCTGTGTGCTGGGGGTGGGGGCGGGTGGAGGGGATGGGGGGGTGGGGGGACCAGGGCGGCTCCGTTTCCTCTTCCCTGTGGGAAGTTTAGCAATTGAATCGCCTGCTGCACTGTGCTTTATTTGCCTGCCCCCCGAGAGGCAGCGGGGCAGGCTGAGGCTGCCTGGGGTGGCCGGCTCCTGGGGCTGCTGGGCAGCTGTAGGCTGTGCATCTTCACTCAGCTGTGGCCATTGCTCTGTGCTCAGGGTGGGAGCTGCCTCCTGGGCCTGGGAGGAGGCTGTGAGCAGGTGAACCTTACACCCTGGCCCGAGAGCCCGCTTGGGTTTATATAATATTATATATATCTATAATTGTGTGTTTGTTGTTGCCATGGGAATGAGCATGGCTGCGAAGCCTGGAGGCTGATGTCAAGCCTCGGTCTGCACTGGGCCTTAGCAGGGGCAGGTGAAGAGTCAGGAAGGGAAACAGGGTGAGGAGCCCCCTCCCTGCCCCCCCCCGCTTCCCCCCCCCCCCCCGCCATGTGGAGCTTGGGCTCTGCTGGGAGAGGGACAGGACTGCCCCAGCCTGCGGCATTGCCCAGTCCGGGGCTGGGGGCACTGGGGCATCCTCAGAGCTGGAGCTCTCTGCCCTGGGCACAAGGAGGGCAGGAGGGGGCTGCGTGCTGTCAGAAAAAGAGACGAGGGGGGCACTTTTCTGCAGCACCCCCAGAGTACAACCCAACTTGGAGCAGGAAGGGGGTGTTGGGAGGGGGGGCTGTGCCTTTCCAGGGGTGCGGAGGCAGCTGGCGGTGGAGCGGGGCTGGGCGGGGGGGGCCAGGGCAGGCTGAGCCCCCGCTCCCTCGGGGCTGGCTGGGGCGGGACAGCGGGATGCGGAACGGAGCTTCCCGGCAACAAGTGGGGGCCGGGGGATTGCCTCTCGGCTCTTTAATTGGCGGGGGAGATGGGGAATGGAGGGGGGGGGGGCGATGCTCCCTGTCAAGGGGAGGGAGGGGGAAGAAAAGCCACGCTGGAAATGAGGTTATATAAAAGATGTATGATTTGGAGAGCAGAGTGTCTCCTAATGAGGGCTGGCTGCACCGGCTCGCTCCACACCCATAAAAACCCTGGTTGGACGTCAAAGCGGATTCGTTTCGGTGATGCTGGGATAAAGGGGCGCAGCGAGGACTGGCTCCCTCCCTGCCAGCCCAGCCGAGCACAGAGCCGCGCCGGGCTCCGTCCCTCCGCCGTGCCCGGAGCCGCCGGGAGGGATGCGCCGGGCGGGGACGGGGACGGGTCCGGTTCCTCTCCGCCGCACGGTAGGTGGTGGGGCGGCGGGCGGGCTGCCCCCGGCCCCGCTTCTCCGGGAAACTTTGCGGCGGGGCAGGGGATGCGGAGCCCCGCGGGACCGTGCGCTCCCTCGGGCGCCCGTCGGAAGCGCTCCCCGCCGCCGGCTTCTCGGGACAGCGGGGCTGCGCCGCTCCACCCTTGGCCGGGGTGGGGTGTTGCGGGGTGGGGGGAGCAGCGGAGGGTCCCCAGCCCCGCTGGTGTGGGCAGCCGGGCTCTGCCTCCGGCTGCAGGAGTCTGGGGCTCGGCGGAGGTGCCTGAGCCGGCCCCGGGCCCTGCGGCGGGGAGGGGAGCGGAGCGGGGGACACGCGTGGGATCTGTCCGGCTAAAGCCGCTTTGCTGGTCCGGCAAGCGAGGCAGTGGGTGGCCGCGCCGAGACGCGGCTTCCACCCGGCCTCCCCCTTCATCCCCCCCGCCCCGGGGCTGTGCTGCCCGCCCGGACGCCGCGGCCGTTGTCCCTCCGTGTCCGCCCCCCCATCCGCCCCCCTGCCCCTCCGTGCCCCAGGGGTCCGCTGCAAACTTGCTCCACCGCCTCCGTGCTCGGTTTCCCCCCGCGTCCCTGGGGCTGAGGAGGGGCGGGGGGAGCTGAGCCAGCTGCGGGAGCGGAGCGAAGCTGGCTGCTGTCTTCCTCCCCCGCAACTCTTTGCAGCAAGTTTGGATGGGGCGGGGGGGGGGGGGGGGGGGGGGGGGCGGCTTTTCCGGGGAGAGGGGAGACGGTTTGCCCGGGGAGGGAAGGCAGGGGCAGGTGGACAGCGTACGTGGGGAGGGCAGGGGGCCAGTTCGGCGGGGGAAGGCAGGCGGGAGCAGGCGGGCAGCGTGCCCGGGACAGCCGGCAGTTTGCCCAGGGAGGGGCCGGGGCAGGCGGGGGGGAGCCGGATGCGATCTATGCGGGGAGGGCAGGGGCGGGGGATCGGCCTGCCTGGGGCAGCGGGCGGTTTGCCCAGGGTTGGGCAGTTTTACCGGTGGGGGGTTTACAGATTCTGGGCAGGGCAAGGGAGCAGCTTTCATAGGGGAGAAGCAGCTTGCCCGATGGGGGCTGGGGATGGCGGGGGAGGGGGCAGTGTCCGTGTGGGGCAGGGCTGTACTGGAGCTGTCCCGGGTGCTGAACGCTGCGGGCGCCGACCGGAGCCCCGAGATCCCCCATTCCTCTCAGACGAAAGCCCGAGCACCGGCGGGGAGGACTCGGGGCTGCAGGAGCTGCTACCCCCCGTCCCGGTGCTGGGCTGGGAAGATGACCCACACCGGGTCCCGTCGCTGCTGTTCCACGGGTCCCACCGGGCCGTGGAGTTCCGGGGCAGCAGGGTGGGGAGGGAGCAAGATGCCGGTCCAGGGTGGGGAAGGGACAACGAGGTGCGGCTCCAGCCCTCGACTGAAGCCCCGGGATGTCCCACTCACGCCTGGCTCCTGCCCCTCAGGGAGAGCCGGGAGCGGGGGGGGGGGCAGTTCGGAGCTTGCCCCTTCCCTCTGCCCCCACCCGCGGACCAAGAACCCCTGGTAATGCCCTCTGGGTGGGCTGGAGAGGCAGAAGGGAGCTGTTGTCGCAGGGTGCGAAGGTGATGAACCCTGCCTGCCCTGCCCACCGTCTTGCTCTTGGCTCGGCTCACTGTCAATAGTAGAAAGCTTTTGGGTTTTTTTTCCAGAGGAAAAAGAGCCCTCTGTACAGGCACATCTGGAACATCTGGTGCTGGGGTGGCTGTGCATCACCCCACCCAGCTCCAGTCCCGCAGAGTCTTTCCCCGCCTCGGCTCCGCACTCCCGGAGCGCGTCTGACTCCGCAGCCCAGGTGCAGACATTTTCTCCCAGTGCTTTCAAGTTCTGACTGTCAGGAGGAAATTCTGGCAGGCAACTTGACAATCATCTGCTGAGTCCCCGAGGAGCCGATCCGCCTCTCACTGAGATGGAGGGGAAGTGTCTTCTTCCTTCCCACGGGAGCACCGGCTGGCTGGGGCGGGAGATGCTGGGAGGTTGCAGGGGGCAGTTGCAGTGGTTTGGGGGAGGCTCGACTGCTTTAAATAATGCCAGCTCCTCTTCCTCTTCCACATCCCTAAATGCTGATGGTTCGGGCATCTGCAGGGGGGATCACCAGAGAGCTGTGAGGAAGCTTTTGGGGCAACAAAATACCCCTCTCCTGGAGCTCTCCAGCTGCACGCCTTGGGTGGCCGTGCCTTTCCTGTTAGAGGTGAAGAGTTTGGGGGTTGCATCAGCAATTTCTCCCTCTCTCTTATTTTGTTCTGGCTTCTATTATGCAGAATATTTTCTTAGGGATGCTCCAAACTCAGTCGTAGACTCTCTGCTTCTAAAGTGTGTGTGTGTTTGCAAACAAACTCCCAGTACAGCCTCTCTTCTTACGCAGCCGTGGGGGTTTGGGTTGGGTTTTTGGGGAGGGGGGATATTTCTCTGATCGGGTATCTGTGCTGGGAGAAGCATTGCATTCCCTGGTGAGCAAAGGGGAGCAGACAAGTCCTTGTGCCCCTTGAATTGTGTTTGTTCCCTCTGTCAGTGCAGCGATCATCAGGGAGTGCGGGAGAGGCCATCTTAGAGGGGTCTGGGCTGAAGCCTCACTTGCAATTAGTGTGGTGTGCCTGCCGATGGAGGGGGGGACTTGGTCCTCTCTGACTCTCAGGGACATTCTGGCCCTGTCAGCTTTATTATCCCCCCCCCACTTTGCTTGTGTATTTTGTATTTCCTGTTTCAGTAGCGTGTCTGTACAAAGGCTTAGGAAATCTGCCAGATTGCCTAAATCAGCTCCTGAAAACAACTATATATAGTAACTGATAAGTCACGTGAGCTCGGCTCACATAGATTAGCATTTACCTTTCCTGAGTAATGAGTATATTGTCTGATACTTGTTGATCCCATCAATCTTTAGTGAAGAAATACAACCCCGACAGCGAGGGACCGGTTTTGAGAGGAGGCTCTGAATGGAGCCAGAATGCCTCTGCTCTACTAGCGCCGTCCTGATTGTCTCTGTGCATTCAGTCAAATCCATACACGCCATCTGACCCCTCGTGTGTAGCCAAAAATAAGCCTATTGTCCCCCAAAGAGGGAAGGATCTGTGAGCCCCTGTCTGGCTGAAGCTGGATGAAAGCGTGTTGACTTCCAGCTGCTTGTTCTGAATTAACTCTGCGATGGGCTGTGTGCGATACCCGACCCAGCACACCCCAGGCTGCCACCCCAGAAGTACCGATGTGATGCCATGTGAGTGCTCGGGGTCTGGCTGTGGGCACAAGAAACGTGTGGTCTGGGAAGCCCCTGTGATATATGTACAGTGGTCCTATGGGCAGGGTGTGGAGACCTGTGAGTAGTGTGTGTGTGTACAGGGAGCGCTGGAGGCGTTGATGCTATGGCGGCTCTTTCCACAGCCTCTCTTTTAAGTGACAGTTCTGAAATGCTGAACAAAATCTTGCCATGCCCTTCTAGGGTAGGCTTCTCTTAATCCCATTTTGCAGAGTCTCAGGCTTATGTCTCCGGACGTGCCAGGAACGTGCAGCTCTTCCTCGCCTGGGAAGGCACGAAAGCTCGCTCCTTCCTGAGCAGGACCCATCCTTCATCCCCAAATGGCATCAAAACGAACACATCCTTGGAAATACCAGTGACAAGGGCTCAAATCCCACTGGGGTCAATTGGGACTGTTGTCCTGGTGTGACAGCTAGCCCCACTGCTGCCTCTCCCTGTGGTGCTGGTGTTGAGAAGCAGGGGCATGGGAAGCCAAAACCTTCTCCTCTGGCATGGCAATAAAATACCTCTGTTTACAAGGTAGGAGCTGGGGCTGCTTTGGCCACAACGGTGTCCCTAGCGTGGGACTGTGCCACGGGAGAAGGGGAAAAGCCCCAGGAACTGATGAGCGTTGGAGACCTTTCCCACTCCATGCTCTCACGCGCTCGTGGCTGTCTGGCCACCATGCCCCAAGCAGGGCTGTGGTCAGGGGTGCTGGTGGGGTGAGGATGATGCGGCTGATGCTGCCTCTAAGGAACGTCCTTGCTGTCACAGGCAGCATCTTTAGCAAGAAGTTGGTAGCAGAAAATTCAGCACTCCCACCCCCCCCTACCCCTAACTCCATTCCTGCCCGAATTGGAGCCAGAGCCCTTCGTGGGACAAGGAACAGGTCCCAGGAGGCCCACGGAGAACTTTGCCGCTGCTGTTGGTACTATGGCAACAAGTGCTAATGCAAAACGGTAGGAAAAGTGTGGAAAGAAACTCAGGGGAACAAATTCTCTCTGCTTTCTGCCTCGTGCAGTCACTGAGGATCCTGGTGTGAAGAGGGTGAGAGCTCCGCGTGCCGGATCCCTCGGCAGGGAATGGTGCCTCTAAGTCCTCCCGCACCTTTTGGTGTCGCAGAGGGACGGTAGCAATGCTCAGGGGGGCAGAGAAAACCCCACAGCCTTTTCCCCAGCAGGTTTTCATGGGGATTTTGACAGGAGGCTCCTGCCTCCAGCCCGAGGAAGCCCGGCTGGTGCTGTGAGGAGCCTGCTGCTCTCCCGGGGTTTTTAAATAGTGATGTGAGTCACTCCTTCGGAGAGTCGGTGACAATAAGGTTTATTGCTATTTAGTGTCCTAATTGGGCTACTTCTCCCGCCGGCTTGTTAGAGTAGGGAAATTTAGCACTGTGCCACAGGGATTTTGGGGAGTCAGCAGCAAAGCAGGGGACGAGCTGCTGAAATGAGCTGGGAGTTTAATTCCTAGACCGACTCGGAGCTGAGAGCTCTGCGCTGACTTTATTGATGCCGGCTGATGGCTCTGGAGCTGTTACAGCTCCAGCCAACCTGCTGCGTTTTTTATATCCCTTTTTTTTCTCCTAAACCAGCCACGCTTCCCCCCCTCATGCAGGGATTGGATTTTGAGCCCATCTATCAAGTGGCATTTTCTCATTTATTTCCTATTTACCTATTTTGTCAGTTAGGACGGAGCGGTGCTCTGTTAGCACCGGCCCCATTTGTCAGCCGGGAGTTGCTGGTGTAATTCCAATCCTCTTGGCAAATTGATGGCGGTGAAATTTATGTTTTACAGATGGGCCGAGCCCTAATAAGAACATCAGTTTTAGATGGGGTTAGCAGCACAATTGACGGTTTTATCTAAACTGGGTTTCAGCCGCACACCGCAGGCGCCAAGAAAATATTGTGCGAACCGGGAGAAGAGGAATGGCAGGAGTGCCGTGGAGATATGCTAAGCCTTGAACTCCAAATTAAAACAAAACCCTGTTTCTGTCATCTGAAAAAAAAAAAAGAAAGAAGGGAAAAAGGGGAATTTTGTTAACACAGTTGTCTTGGCAACATTAAAATGCATCGCCTGCAGTCTGCTCGGGAAGGTGCGGCTCCCATCGGATGGGGCGAAGGGGAGAGGGATGAGGGACTTCATTAAATTACGGCAAAGTTGTGGCGTGGTTCTGCCTCCTCTTACCCTGCTGCTTTGTGGTTAGCATAGAATAGAACAGGGTATTTCAGTGGGAAGCGACCCGCAGCATCATCTTGCCTGGGAGGTGTCCAGGAGGGATGCTGGTGGCTGCTTGCTCCGGCCAGACCAGGCTTTCCATGGCTGGTTAATTCCCTGGAGAGGCAGTTGGGGTAGAGCTGGGTAGATGTGCTGGTCATTGGGGCTCTGGGGCAGCTTCAGACCGATGATATGGCCATGAGCAAAGATGCATTATTTTGCTTCCCAGAAAACAACCCCCTTATTAGAGGCAAATGAACTCGCTTCTGGACTGGGGGTAGATTTATTTACATTGGAGAGCAGGCATTTACCTTATTAACGGCTCTCTTACCAGTGCAAACACCCACACACTGCTGATGTGGGGGAAGTGAGAGGGTCCTGGGGGCTGGGACCTTGGCACTTTACCCCTTCATAAGCATCCTCCCATCCCACTGGCTTCCGTGGCTGCGCGGAGTGGTCCAGCGGCTCTGCGGCATCGCTGGATGCTGGCCCTGGGGGGTTGTGCAGATGGAGAAGTGCCTCTTACTTAGTTCACTCCTATGTGTAAGTCGGGTTTATTGGGGGTGAAGAAAAGCATCGCAGCCAGGGTGAAAGAGCCGCTTCCCGGCATTATGTGGTGGGGATGGGAAGGGAGAAGCGGAGCATGTCATTTGGCTGTGGAGGAAAAAGGGCTCGCTCCTTCCCAGGCAGATTTTGGCAAGGTTGGTGGGAGGTGGGTCATGAGAGAGAGCTGGGGGCATTGTCTGTGTATTCCCAGGATTAGAAGGAGGCCACAGATACAACCGCAGCATCGGCCTGAACTGAACTGCTGGCACGAGCGAGCTGCCTGCCAGTGAATCACTTTAAAGCTCCATTTTCAGATGCACAAACATGCAGGTTTACAGTAGCTGTGCATATGTTGCAACCCATAGCTCCTCATCAGATTCACTGACGCTCCATGGGTCGTAAAAATTAAACAGGCATAAATCCATCAGCCCCAGGGTTCTTCATCGAGTGCTATAAATCCCGCGAAAACTAATTAAATAGGACAATGGTGTCCATTTAAAGCTGGCACGGAGCAATGTAAGCTGCTACCACCACCAAGACAGGACTCCAAATCAATTTGTGAGGGCAAGGGCAACCCAAGTGCCCACACCGAAGGGCTGGTGTCGGGTACATCCCAGCTCCCCGTCGCCCGCAGCTCCTGGCTGGGAGAGTTAAGAGATTGTGTTAAGCTCTTAAGATTTATTTCTCCTCCGCTTTGCTTTCTAAATCAAATCATCCAATTAACATATGTGCTGGAGTTTGGTGCTTGAAATGCTATCTGGCGACTCAGGGAGCTTTTTGTTATTGGCTTTGCTCGTCGGGCTTGTTTGCTGAGCGCCTGGCTCTGTCGCTGCCGGAGGGGAGCCTGTTCCCCTGCTCTTCCCCACGCTGATTAAAGGCTGCACACAAGCGCTGTCAGCGCGGGTGGGTGTGGAGATCAGAGTGAACACTCTCCGTAGTGCTTGGCTGGGGTGCCACGAATTTGCAGCTTCGCGGGGTTGGGTGCTACTCTGCCATTCGAGTTGGGTTTATGCTTTAGAAGGGAAGGGAAACTGAGGCAGGGAGTAGGGCAGCACGGCCTGTGGGTGTTTGTTGTTGCTCGGCAGGGAGCTGAACCTGGTTTTTACCCATGGTGTTGGCCATCTCCTGGCTGTCGTTCAAGAGGGAATTGTTTCTACCTGAGCAGGACTCACCCCGGTGAAACCCTGCTCACCGCGCTGCTCTCGCCGGCTTTAAGGAGTTAGACCTGACACCTCCAGTAGCTTTAAATGTACGACCTGGCAAGTGTGCTGCTGCTCTTGGGCTCATAAATCAGGCTCTTAATGATGCTCAGAGGGAGAACCGAGCTCGGCAGAGCTGAGCGCAGCTCAGCCGCCCGCACTGCAAGCAGACAGCGTGTCCCCATTGCCACGTGTGGGGCTGAATGCTTCAGGTTCAGCCTGAAAGGTGCTCTCACTGGGAACAGACCTGGAGTTGTCCTGGGACACCCTGGGAGCTGGACATGGGGGAAGCTCTGACCCATGCTGGGTGTACAGGGAAGTCTTCCCCGCCTTTCCTGGTGTTTCTTGCTGCCTTCTTTTACCCTGAACATCTTCCTCTTCCTCCCACCCACAGCCTGAGTTCGTGCAAAATTTTGTAGATGGAAAAATGGTTGGAGTCAGTGGTCTTAAGGGTCTTTTTCCAAGCTCGATGCTTGTCAGCCTCCTCCCCTGCACCACTGCTCTCCAGCTCCCTCTGACCGTCCTTGCTCTGGGGAGCAGCTGAGAAATCGGAAAGAAAAGGCTTAGGTTTGAGAGAGGGGAACAAAAGTCTTGAACAGGCAAAGAGCATCGTTTCCTGTCTCCCAGCCAGTGCCTGGCTGCCACTGCAGAGCCCACTGCTGAGGCTAGGGGTCAAACCAGCCACCCATCACCCATGGGAGACAGTGTGCAAGCTCTGGGAGGATGTTACCAGCCCTGTGTCTGTAAGAGTCCTGCTGGTACCTAGCCCCATCTTGGAGGAATCTCTGGCTGGGTGCTTAGGTATCACCTACAATCTGTTTCTCTTCTTCCCACTTGTGGGGAATCCCGAAGTGTTGTTGGGTTTTGGGAATGGGGAATGATGTGCACCCAGAAATAATATTCCCTGGATTTTGCAGGCTGGGGCTGCACTCGTATAACAAATGATAAGCTTTGCTGTTAGCTTGTTGGAGGAAAGAACTGGAAATTGGCTCTGCGGGGGAGGAGTGAGGGGCTCTAAACACTTCGGGGTATCTCAGCTTTTTGGGGTGAGTGAGTGCCCTGTCCTTCCAGTGGCTCAGCATCACCACCTGCTCCCCTGCTAGCTTTACAGCTCCTTTGAAGGGGTTGCACCAGGCTGAAAGACATTGTCTCCTTTGGCTCTAGAGCATCTTGCCTGTGGGAGCTTCCAGGGATGCCTGCCAGCGTGGTGGTGATGGTGGGACAGTCCCCAAGATGGCCCAGGCCCCACTGAGAGGGGTTCGATGCGAATGCAGCCTTCACCCACCCTGAGGGGTTCATGAGCACTGTGTAGCCGGTGACTAATCCTGAGCAAATAACAGGGTTGTTCCCTGGGAGGGGAGCTGACAGTCCCACACTCGCCTGGTACTTAAATTGCTTTCAAAGCTTCCTTCGTCCTGACAGCATCAGCTAATACATTAGACATGAGTCCTGTGTGAATCAGTGGCTCACCCAGACATTGGGGTGACAGTGACCTTATTTGGAGGGGCTGGGGGGTGCATAGACCGTGCTGTGCTCCTGGGGATGCTGGTGGGCTGCCAGGAGCAGGGCAAGGAACAGACAGAGCCCATGCAGGGAGAAAGAAGCTGGCCCTGTGGTTTGGCAACTCAAGGGGTCTTGCTGCTTGACCATGGTCTCACCTGTGCCACCACGTCCTGTGCCACCAGCGAAAGCAAACTCTGGCTGGGGAAGGGATGGAGGGGCTGGAAATGAAGCAGGAGAGGGATGGGACCTTCCACATAGAAGCAGATCTCTGCTTCCCTCCTTCTTCCCCAGATATGTGCCTTTCCCTCTCCAGGTTGCGTGCGGGTCTGGAGATGTCCTGCTCTGCTGGCCCAGGCCCTGTGAGGTAGCACAGACTGGCTGAAGTCCTGCTCTGGGAGTCAGGGGCACTTGTGGAAAGTCATCCAGCAATCAAGACCTTTCTCCTCCAGGCTAATTAGCCCTTGAGGGCTCCCCACTGATATACTGCAGTGATGTTTAACCCTGCACATGCTCTGCAGGGCTGTGATAGCAGGAGAAGGGCAATAGGGGTTAAATCTGTTGGTGTGGTTTATTGGGCTCTAATTGCTTTATTCTTTACTTGCCTGGATAGAGTCACTCTGGGCTCAGCAGCCTCCGTCACACGAGGATTAAAATGCCCAAGTGAGTTCATGCCGGGGCTTATGTCACTGCCCTGCTCCTCCGATCCCTTTTTTTCCCATCCAAGGGCTGAAGCGAGGTCCTGGCAAAGGTGGGCTCCGTGCTTGGCATCCAAAGGTGCCAATGCTGCCCTGAACATGCTGCCCCTGGGACACAGGAGAGCCGTTTCCTTGGCACATCGCTGCTTCCAGCCTGCAGATCTGTTGCCCTCTGCTCTTTCCCTGGAATTCAGATTCAGAACAGAAAAGTCAGCATCTGCATTTCAGCTTGCTGCTAAATGTCTGGGCACAGTCCCGGAGAGAAATGTTCTCCAGAGCATCTGAGAAATGGGAAGGGAACGCGGAAAGGATTTGGGAACTGAAGTCATCAAACACAAGCGTAGGCCTGTAAGAACCAGGGTCCCATCAGGAGTCAATGAGACATGGCTCCTCAAGCCACCCGAGGGCTGTAGAAAGTCACGCCCAGCTGTATGAGCTCTCCTGAGAGCTGGTAAACTCATTGCATGTTCTCCTCTCGTGGCTTTCCGTCCGCTGAGGAGGCAGTTTGTTCGGGGGCTGTTCAGAACGGGCTGTCGGGGCTGAGCACAGGGGAGTGCTAGCTTTGTATCCCCGGGACATCGTGCCAGCCTTGAAACGCTGGGAGAGGGAGAGGGAGAGGAGGAGCCGAGCGAGGCTGAGGCTGTGATCCCTGTCGCCGGGCTTAAAAGCGCTTGCCATCGTAAGCGCTTGGCTGTAACTCAGGGCATGGGCAGCTGAGCATCCTCCTCTCCTGCCTCGTTTTGCTTGTTTTCCTGAGGCACTGAAGCAGCTCGTGTGACAGCACCTATGGAACAGGTTTCATCCCAGGCAGGGACGTGTACCCCGATCCATCTCCTCCGTCAGGTTGTTGGATACTCTGTGAGATGCGCGGAGACAAGATCCTCAGCCGGCAGAGCTCTGAGCTCCGCAGGGCTCTGCCCGTTTGCCAGGCTGCTCCCACGGGGTTTGGGTTGGTTTTCGGGTTTTTCTGCTTTACGACCCACTGGTGAAGTGGGGAGGGTCTGTGCCAGGCTGCCCAGCAGCCCCCTCCAAGGGCTCTCCCGCTCCCCCCCTGCGCTTTCACGGCCCCCGCCGAACAGATGGTGCCGATTTTCGCAGGGGGAGCAGAGGAAACAAAGCCCAGAGCGATGGGAGGCTGCAGCCTGTCTCCCAAACGCAGCCTGGGGGATGACATCTGTGGGGACGGGCTGATGCATGTGGGTGTCTGTGGCGTGCTGAGCCCCGTGCCGAGCCGGCACTTACGCCTGCCCTATCTCACTTTTCTTCCTCCTTTGTTTTCTGTTTGTTTGGCTTTTTTCTCCCCCCTCCTCCTCCTCTCTAGGTGAAGAAGCTCACGGACCGTTCGTGGGGATGTCGGTGAAGCAAGCGGGCTGCCCCTCTGCCTCTGCGCATCACAGGACCAGAGGCTGACTGGAAGCTGGCATGTGCCTCTCCCAGCCTCTGCTTGGCCGTGCCATGCCCAGCCCTGCCCTGAGCCTTGCTTTCCACCCGTGATACACCCTGCTCTCCCCAGGCTGCATTACGGAGAGAGGCAGCGGCGAGCATGCTGCAGGGAGCCAGCCTGCAGCCAAAGCCCCGAGGAGTTTTGCAGTGAGGGCAGTTGCTTCAAAGCCAAAGAGTTTCCCCCTCCCCACCCCGGCTGTGGATAAGCAACTGGGGCAGTGAATTTCTCTGCTCTCTCTGGGTGTTGAGGTCCTGGTCTTCAGGCTCGAAGAGGGGCACTGCCATGGAAGAGAATGTGTTCAGCGTGCAGCAGATACAGCCGAACGTCATCTCGGTGAGGCTCTTCAAGCGTAAGGTGGGCGGCCTCGGCTTCCTGGTGAAGGAGCGCGTCAGCAAGCCGCCTGTCATCATCTCGGACCTGATCCGGGGAGGGGCTGCAGAGCAGAGTGGGCTCATACAGGCTGGGGACATCATTTTAGCCGTCAATGGCAGGCCGCTGGTGGACATGAGCTATGAGACCGCGCTGGAGATACTGAGAAGCATTGCCTCCGAGACCTACGTGGTCCTCATCCTGCGTGGACCCGAGGGCTTCACCACTCACCTGGAGACCACTTTTGCAGGCGACGGGACGCCAAAAACCATCCGTGTCACCAGACCCCTCTGCCCGACTCCAAAGGCGGTTGACTTGTCCAACCCGAGTCTCCACAGCAAAGAGCAGCCGCTGCCAGCAGCCGACTGCACCATGGGCTCCCTGTGGACGAGGGAGATCGGGCGAGAAGTGGATCCGATGGTCCACGTTAACGGCGTGGTTACCAGCAGCAAAGGGCAGGACGCTGGGAAGGGGAAGGAGGGTGCTTGCCGTCACCCTTGCCTCAACGGTGGCGTGGAAGACAATGAACTGCTTAAAGAAATTGAGCCCGTCCTGGATCTCCTGAAGAGCAGCAGTAAGAACAGCGGTGGAGATGCACCCTCCAAGGTAGAGACAAGAGATATAGAAGTCCAGGTGGACTGGTAGGTCCCTAAATACATTTTTTTTTTCTTAACCTTTGGTGAAATGTGCTGGGTTTGGCTACCCAAGGCGGCTGGTTTAGGTGTCAGTGAGTGTGTCTGCAGCAATGTCCCCTGCCTGGCACAGGAGGATGGAGACAGTGAGGAAGGCAGGCAAAAAAGGGGGAAGAGGTCAATGAGGGGAAGATAAAAGTGATGAAAAATTGGGAGTAGATGGTGGAAGGGAGAAAGATGTAAGTGTTGGACATTGGGGAGACAGCAGGAGTGATGTCTCGTGGAAAACTCGGCTACATGATGTGGTGGATCACAGGCTGAACTGGGCTTTGCTTCTCATTAGTGTTCTTGATCACATCTGTCATAAGATTTAAACAAAATCCTGTACCTCAGTTTCCCCACCTGCCAAATAAGATTCATGGCACTGTCTGCCCTTGCTGTTCTGCTTCAGAGCTGTCCCCTTGAAAGCCGCTATCGATTACCTGCTGGCGAGGGAGACGGAAGGTCAGACGGGCAGAGTGTGACACTTCCCAGGAGAAATGATTCTCAAAACCTTCTGTGGTGTTGGCAGTCAGGCTCCGGCTTTGGGGAGGGGACAGGGGAGCCCCAGTCCAGGTGAAGCCAAGAGCACGTCTGCACAGGGCCAGGGGGAGGTGGGGCGGGGGAACGTTCCCCATGGAGAGCTCAGAAGCAGCCATCCCTTGCCGAAATGCGGAGCTGCCCGTTCATCCCCTCCACTGTTAGCAGAGCTAATATTTGTCTCTGCGTGTATAACAGGGCTGGGGACAGATGGGTGCTCTCCCCACGGGTGAAGTCCCATCAGGTAGACAGACCTGCTTCATTCCTGATACCTGCTT
>NC_140102.1:13227702-13381741 GCF_964237585.1 Gallinula chloropus | reverse complement strand
GTGCTTTAAACCAAGCTACATCCCAGTAGTCAGCCTAAAGGATGCTCTGTGTAGAGATGGGCCAGCTGAAAGGTTTGTGTACTCAGCACAGAAGTTGCTGTTAGGTAGGTGAAGGGTTTGCATAAGGCAGTAACACAATCCTTTACTTCTTTTCTAGTGTCAGTGTGTAGTGGTCACATAATGCAGCAGATTTATGACAAAAACTCCTTTTCTGCCTAGAGACGAAGTTGCCTGTGCATTACAAACCATTCCCAGTACACCTTGCTATGGATCTGTGTAGAGCAGGGGCACTGAAGTGTTTTGGGTTGTAAACCCCAATTCAGAAGCATTGATGACATCAAATGCTAGCATAACATTTCTTTTGATTGCTTGGCCCCAGTTCTCTCACAACCCCATCTTGTAATCTTTAGTTTAGTAACTCCTGGTCTAGAGGTTATAATCAAGATCCACAAACCTACTGATGATTGTAGTACAAACATAGAGGAAGAAACAGGTTGTGGAGTTCTGTTCTCCCCTGTGTATCTCACCTCTGGTCTGAGTTACCCTGGGCTTCTTTATAATTTACAGCAAGAACCACTGAATTACTTTTGAGAGGAGTTCATCACATGTATCCAAGTCCCCTGTTTCACAATGGTTAGCTCAGCATTTATATTTAAAATTAAGATTTGGAAAGCCAGATGGCAGCTAACTCACCTGCTGTGCCATGAGAAAAATCTTACCAAGTCACTAGAACAGATAGAGGGGTCAGCCCCTGGGAAAATGAAGTACTGAGACATTTTGAGGTTACAGCTGAAATAGGAACTCAATCTGCATTAAGAACCCCAGATGCTTTCCTACTTAATAACATTACCAGATCTATTCTAACTTGCCAGTTTTATTGCTTGAGTACTAGGGGTCTCCATCTCTTACAGCTGTTACATATCTCTGCAGCTTTGTTTGGGGTTCCCCTGTCATTTCTCTGCTCCCTGGCTTCATCGTGACTTTCTCTTTCAAAGTATTTCTGGTAAACTTTGATTTTCTGTTCTGTAGCTGGTTTGAACTTCTTCAGCACCAGAGCTGTGTGCTGGATCCTTCATCCTTTCTCTTCATAGAATCATAGGGGTTGGAAGGGACCTCGAGAGATCATGGGGTCCAACCCTCCTGCCAAAGCAGCTCCCCAGCTCATATTGCACAGGTCGGCGTCCAGATGGGTCTGGAGTATCTCCAGAGAAGGAGACTCCACAACCCCTGGGCAGCCTGTCCCAGGGCTCCCTCACCCTCACTGGGGAAAAGCTCTTCCCCATGTTGGTGTGGAACTTCCTGTGCTCCAACTTGCAGCCATTGCCCCTTGTCCTGTCTCCACAGAGCACTGGAAAGGGGCTGGCCATTCCCCCCTGCATCCCATACCTAAGATATTTATAAACATTAATTAGGTCCCCCCTTAGTCGTCTTTTCTCCAGGCTGAACAGTCCCAGCTCACTCAGCCTTTCCTCATAGGGGAGATGCTCCAGGCCCTTAATCATCTTTGTAGCCCTTCTCTGGACTCTCCCCAGGAGATCCCTGTCTTTTTTATACCAGGGAGCCCAGAACTTCACCTATTTTTATGCATTATTACACTCTTGAGGGTTCCAGTGTCTTTGTACCATAATTCTACTTCGGTAGCGGCTCTGGGCACAGGTAAAAGGTCATGACCGTCATGAGCCATCAGTCGCTCACTCTTCCTTTGCCCATTCTGGATTCCTGACTGCTAAAACAAACCAACTTCTCAAAGTCTTTTTTCCAGCGTATTCTCAGTGCGCCAGCTATTAAACCTTGAAATACAATTTGGAACATAAACTTTGATGGGATTATTAAATCGACAAGGTTTAGCTGCAAAGAGCTAGACTGTTGCCAAAGCTCCATGCTTTAGCTTATTAATAGTTACTAAATTGGGGTGAGAGCTGGCAGAGGGCAAGCAGAGAGCGAGATGGAGAAGCACAACCCTTATGCACTCGCTATCCTTTTTAGCGTTTTATTTTCCCCATCTGGATTTCCCCTGCCGAGCAGCAGAACGGGCGCTCAGACCCGCGAGCAGTGCCAGACAGCTAACTAGGCGCTACAAGTCAGCCCCTGATGATATTTGGCATCGGTGGGCCTCTTTGTGCCAGTGGTTTAGTGCCAAGAGTAATTGTGATTTACACCCCTTGCCCCTTTGGTGGCAAAATGGTTTTGATTAAGTGCATACCACATTTATTAAGTCTTGCACAACTGAGCACAGGGTCTTGCCTGGGACGCCGTAAAAGGCAGTGAGATTTACACATCTCCCTGCAGGATTCATATAATCTCTTGGGGATTTACTGACCTTCAATTAGAACTGTTAAGTACTGTTTACTCGGTACCTAAATCATGCAAGGCCCAGCTAGAGTTTCTTTTTTGTTTTCATTAGTAATGTTGTGATTAAATGTGGGAGGAGAAGGGAAAAGGCCCAAACACAGTGAGACCTAGTGAGTACACACCCTAAGGAGAAAGACTTTGAAGGTTTTAAATCAAAAAGCTGAACAGACCAAACCAACTCATTTTTCCTTAATGATCTCTGATATAGGAGGCCGCTGGTTCCAGTGAAAGACAGAAAGTTACTTTTCAGGAGTTGTGTACGTACTGAAGGATACCTTCTTCCATTTCTTTGTGCTTACTTAAACCAATGCCTGCAGATTAAGGGAAGGATGAGTTTCAGCTTCAGAGAGTTTCCAAGTAGGTGCAGAAAGAACTTCTTCAGATTGGATATGGAAAACATATCTGTTCGCCTGAGGTCACTGAAGTTATCTATGGTTAAGGTACTACTCTCAAGTTAGCCAAGTAAGAGTAGGCACATTGTGAAGTAGGATGACTCTTACTCTATCCAAGTTCCTAGAACATAGGCACAGCCACTTCAGAAAGTCTCCTGTGGTTCTAAGGAAAAGATCTTCTGTCCTTTGTCACCAAATACTCAGAATTTTGAGGTGGTAAAGAGGGTTAAAAATGCAAAATAAGTCTGAGCACATATTATGGAGCAAATATTTCAGTATCTTAGGTCTAGGTTGCCACTTGGTAATGTGCCATTCCAGTTGGTTAACAAGCAGTCACAGAAAGGACATTAAAAGATTTTGTGTTTGTGAATGGAGCTCACGTTCATGGTGAGATGTTTTTTCTAAAGAATGGCTCCTCTTTGCATAGTATTTTTAATAACTGGCAGAAAAACATTGGCAAGTTAAGCATCTGGGTGGGAATACCCAAAGTTCAGAAATTAAGTAATTTTGTCTGTTTTTTTGTGGGATAGGTTGATCATGTGGCATCTTCTAAAGCCTTGATAAGTTGAATGTGTCCAGCAGCGCTGAAGACCTGTTTGCTAGGATGAAACTGGAGTTTGACAATCTGAAAATTCCTTTTCCACAAGGATTCTCTGAACATTTCTTTAGAACTTGGCTGCTTCTGAGATTTTTTCTGCCAAAAAACCTGGTCGACTGGGCTGTTCATGGAAAGTGAATCCCAAAGGAAAATGAATTCATGGGTTGGATAGCCATAGCAAATGTCAAACATTCGATCAGCTCTCATTAGGAGCTAGCAGCTTGGGCTTCTTGCTTCCTCCTGATTACTCAAATTAATAACCCAGCTCTCCATCCTGGTCCTTTCTCTGGCATTATGTCAGAGCGAGGGAATGAGGTGCGGAGGGGTTCAAGGAAACAGTGAAATGGTACATGCCCTTCTAATTCAAGTTGGAGAAGGTTCACTTGAGACCTAAATCAGAAATTGAACTCACATCTGTGGTCACAACTAGAGCTGTAGAGCATCTGAACTGGAGCACGTGAAGGTAATTCACAGGTTTTGGTCATTGAGCCGAGTTAAAGGAAAGTCCCTTAATTTAAGGTGCCTCAGCTATAACCTGTGCATGAATTTTGGATTCTGATTTTTAAACAATCTCATTTGGGTAATGACTGTTTAGGGACGAGTGAGTGTGTGCCCCTCAGTGAACTAATTGAATGAAAGGAAAAGGTCCTTTGAAATGTTTTCCATATTGGTGGCATTAAGCAGCCCAAGGCCAGTGTGGTACTAGAAGGCAGAGAAGAGTAGGAAGTCTCAAAATGACCTGTTTGTAGAGCTGGGTTGTTAGCACCTTTTACTCTGCAGTTAACAACAAAATAATAATGTATTTTCTGTTCCCATAACTGCATCACCTCCTCACGTTATGGGGACTGGCTTTGGTTGGGTAAACGTGGAATCATTCATCTTGGGGCTCTGGGTTTACTGAGCATCTTCAAACTTGTGGCTACATTTGCAAGTGCCATTCCGAAAACAAGCAGTTTATAAAAGGCTGCAGTGGGTAACAGCAGGGTGCTGCCAGGGGTCTGATATTGGCAATTGTACTTATGGAGGGCAGCTGGAAGTGAAGCATGTCCGAGGGGCTCAGCAGTTCCTGCTACTCTGGGTGTCTGGTTTACAGTGTCCTCACTGAGAAATTGTACAAGGTTTGGTTTGCATGTTTTCATTGTGTAGCAATACTACACCCACTGCCATGACTGTCATGGGTTTGTTTCTAAACTAGGACCTTTAAAAGCCTAAGTTGCAGGTCTGTAGGGCCTTTCTGAAGATCTAGATCCAGCACAGCCTTAGTGCAAGCACCAATGGTGAGTGATTTTTGACCAAGCTTCAATTTGTCCCTAGATCCTTAACAGCTCAGAACAAGTGCCCAGATCCACATTCTTAGTTTAAATACTTCAGGTGCTTGTGATCTTTCTGATTTTGTGTGGTGGTGGTCTGTTGACTTGTCAGAGCAGAAGCAGTGGCAGCAATTTCAACAACTGTCCTCTCTGGCCTGTTTTTCTTATCACACACACACTGCAAAATGTTGGTGCATTACAGTGCCGCTGGCCTTCTGCTGGGTGAGTACCTTCACCCAAGGATGACAGTAGGACAGGTGTTCCTTTTGAGAGACATTAGACAGTCCTACAGCCCCTGAAAAGCTGCTGCTGCTTGAAGACAAGGAGGTGCTAATCTCTCTGTTCCTAAGAGAGCTCTTTGTCCAGAAGTGTCAGGGTTTAATTGGCTTGTTCACACTTTCTCCAGCAGACTGACTTGTAACACTTCCTCCACAGCCCTCTTGGTTCATGGTGTCAACAGCGCTGGAAGTGTTTTGATTCCTTTACAGACAACCTGCCTCCACACCAGCAGCAGGACTGGGTGGACTGGTGGGTGTTGGCCTGCTGGAAGCTCCTAATACTAAACAGCAAATTTATTTCTTTGTCTGGTTTGTCTTTACTTCTACCAGTTACAACAGCACCTGCTGGGCCCCCCGAAAGACTCCGGCCCCACTGGCCTAGGTGGTGGGCAGCCGTAGTGACAACCAGGCTGCTTGTCTATATGGATTCTGTCCTCCAAGTACAGGAGAATCCAAAGGAATTCTTGTTCTCATTCCTGTACGTTAGGAACAAGTACAGTTCATCGCTCCTTTAGCCCCGTGTCCCGAGAGCTTCCGAGGTTCTGCAGCCCGCTGCACCTGCTAGGGGCTTTGGGAAAGCACTTTCCATTCCTGGGTGAGCTGCGTGCTGCAGGACTGCACTGACTCGCTTTGACTCTTATTCCCTCTCTCTTCTTGTCTTTATGGCCTTTGAGCTTCCTGGGACACAAACTGTAAGTAGGTGTTTGTGCAGTGCTTGCTGAATGGCAAACTCCAGCTTTCTTGGTGACACTGGACAGCAGTGACTGGTAACAAAGCAGTCAAGTTACTTGTGCGTGAGGTCAGGGGGACATGAGAAATTAAGCAGCTATTGAAAGGGTAGACAGGACCTGTTAGGTTTCTGGTGCTTTTCTTTCTGATGACATGTCTTCTCTTCTGTTTTCCATTTGTGTAGGTTCTTAAACTGATGCTTAGCAGGCTGAAAGGTCCTCAGTGGTAGGAACATAAATGGAAGCGGGTATTGTGGTCAGGCTGATATCAAGGACCTAAAAGAGAACAGCTAAGAATTCAGAGAAGCCACCTATGAAAATTAAGATAGGGAGGTGGTAACCTGATACAAAATCAGGGAGAGAAACCTAGATAGACCTGGCAGATACAATAATTAAGGACCAGAAGGTCAACTGACCAGACTGAGAGTGTCGGTCTATGTAGTCCTTACGCCCTAGTTATGAGAGACACCACCCTTCCATTTCTGGAGCTGAGAACTGAGGCTGTTGGACAGGCTCTGCAAAGCTTGTGCCACTATTAAATAATTGTTCCAAAGAAAGTAGGGGGTTGGTTTTCTTCTTTTTTCATTTTTGTTGGTTGGTTGAGTCATTGCCGACAAATAGAAAAATCATTCCATGGTTATCTGAAAGACGATGTCATATACAATGGCAATTAGAAATATTTCCAAAATTAAACCTCCAAAGGAGGAAGTGAATTACAATGCAAGCAACCTTTGACCCTAGAGAATCATAATGGCTTCCTGGATTTGGAGATGCTGTGAGCTAAAGCCAGAGAGGTACTGCTGCTGGTTGCAGTAAGTGTTAAAATTAGAACACAATGTGGTAACCTTGGGTGTGTCTTTCTGATCTGAATTCTCCTCCCACCCACACCTCTGTTTAATAATGATGTGTTTTGAAAGGCTAGTGTCTGGCTGCCTTAATGTCTAGGCGTTTGCACAGAGTGCATCAGCTTCAGTAGTTATCACTCTGCCAGACAGTGGGCTGCAATCCAAAAAAGTACAGAAGCACTTGTTTACACTTAAGTATGGGAACAGTTTCGCCAAAGTAGGGATGGCTACTCTGCTGGGGTCCAAGGAAAGCAGGTATGGATGCATGTAATTGCCTCATCTGAGAGAGCTTAATCACAATTTCGGTTTTGTTTTGGTTCCTGACGTTTTGGTACACTTCGTAGGTAGAAACCTGCATCATCCCTTTGGGAACAGGGATCTTGTTGCCATGTACCCCCCCAAGCATGGGCTTAGTATTCATACAAGAGCAGTACCCAGAGTAGGCTGGTCTTGTACCAGGCTTTGTACAGAGACATAGTGAAAACCAGCTCTGGCCTAGAAATAAATAAATAAATAAAAATTACAGTCTAAACAGACAGGGCAGACAGTTGGTCTCTCCTGGGGAGAGTGACAGAGAGATAAGCCGGCCTAGGAAATGTTAGGACATTTAAAATCTTTTCCTGTTCTCTCTCACAGAAGAAAGAACATTATATTTGGCTACATCCACAACTCCAGATTTAAAAATAGCTGGGTTCCTTCCTGGCTGAGGGAGAAAGACAGAAACGAGCCAAATTTATTAGCCGCTTAGCAAGCTTGCATTGAATTTCTGTTTGTCAGGACTCCCCCCAAGTAATTGTGTTTTTATATACAAGTCGGTTGGGGGAGTGTTTCAGGAGCAAATACCTTGATTTATGCATCGATAGCTATACTTGCAGGAAAAAAACAAGTCCAGTGTTTGTGTGAGCAAATTCCAGCCGTGTAAATGTTTGGGAAGAGAAGCGAAGCCAAGGGGGCAGAATTGTCAGTAGACTGATTTGGGAGCTGGATTTAGTTGAAGGACAACATTTTAAAAGCACCTAAGTGACATGGGAGCCTCAGGGCAAGTTTTCCCCGGGTGGGGTTTGTTAGGGGAGTGTGGCATCCCGCTAATGTAGCCGGACTGCCTCTGGATCTGTGCACCCAGGCAGCGCTGCCTGCTGGGTTTAGCAGCTTAGGGACCTCTGCCCTGCGTGCTGCTGTGCGGTATTGACTTTCCCTGTGTACCTTTTTCAAAGGTGATTTAGGCATGAGCACTGGATTTACAGGAGTATTAAGGTGCCTATCTTCCACTGAAGGCAGTGGAGGCTGGAAGCTTTAAATACCTTTTTGGAGGGTCTGAGCCTCAGGGCTAGATTTAGGGAGCTGTATAGATATCTGAAATGCCTGGTGATCTTTACAAAAGCACCAAATGAGTTAGACCTGTCTCCTCTTGACTTCAAAGTGACTTGTAGAGATAAGAAGGTTGGTCCAAGATCTGTCTTAAGCTGCCTGTGGTAGCTTTGCGGAGTGGATCTTTAGGAGAGCACATCTTACCTTGGGAGCCCAACTGGGTTTCACTGAAGGTAGGAGTGTTGTGGGTATTTCAGAAAACACTGCCTGCCAAAATTATGAGCAAACTTGAGGACACAGAAGGGGTTTGCTGCAGTGAAACTGCTGACTTGCTTGAGGTGCAGTGTGCTCTGCCCATGCTTTGCTTCTGTTATGCAAAAGCAAAGCTAAACATGAAACGGGAGAGTGGGACTCCTGCGTTTCCCCTTGGAGTACAGGAGGTTTGGTGGTGAGGACATGGTGGTCAAAATAGAAAGATTGGGAAAAGCAAAATGAGCGATGTGTTTGGGGAAACAGAAAAGAGTAAAGGGAGCATCAGATAATGGAGTGGGGGGAAGGAAAAAGGGAGAAAATCGGGCCCAAATAAACATCTGTGCCTGAGCACCTGAAGCCATTTGTGCAAAATATTCCTTGTCTTTGTAATTGAAGGCTTTGAGGACAAATGAGTCTGTGCCGCTTGTTTTTAAAGCTGTGTAAGAAACTTCGGGTCTGTGCTACTGGGTGAGGATGTATTTTACTGGCTACATTCACCATGCAGCAAGGGAAGCTCCAGCATCACCACTGCAAGTCATGTAGGAAACCAAACCACTGGAGTTCTTTTTCCCTGTCACTGTAGCCATCCCAGTCATAGCTGGCCCCAAAGGGCTCTCAGGAGATAACTCCACTATTCTGAGAGGTTGTTAACAAAAGAATGGATTTGCGATTCTGCATGACAGAAGGGGAAAAGAAAGTAAGGTTTTTAACAGGTCGTCTTCACATCCAGCTGTAAAGATTCAGATCTCTGTCTTGCCCCTGTGGCCTGGCTCTCTTTAGAGCTGATTGCTGAAACAGATCCTCATCTAGCCTGGAAAATCCTTTCCCCTGGTAGGACTGCTGAGGGGCTAAAACCAAAAAGCACGATGATCTGTGAAGCATGTTGCACAGAAGACTCCATCATGCAATGAAGTAGTGACAAGGCTTTGCTTAAAACCCAAATGGATGCGGGTAAGATTCAGACTGGTCTCCTCCCCTGCGGTGGCTCTGTGATGGGAGCGTGGGCTGAGCAGCCACAGGCTCCCATTACTCCCTGGGGGGCTGCACTGCAGTCAGGCGCATGAAGGGCAGGGAGCACGGCAGGGAGGAGGGGAAGGCATGTCCCTGCTGACCCCTTGGAGCCATCGTGGTCTGACACCCCTTTCAGAGCTGCGACTGTCCGGCTGACGACAGGCCAGTGACAGCTCTGTGCGGGGCGCGCTCGCTCTCGCCTGCCCTGAGCGCCCCGGGCACGGCCGCGGCAGCTGCCTGGAGTGGCTTCCTTACACATTCTGCTCTTTTCAATGCCAGCAAGGGCGTCTGAGTGAAAGAGAGCACAGCAGACAGAGACTGAATGACACGTGTCAGTCATGCTGGCTGCAGGGTGTTCAGAGGGAAGGAAAACAACTCTTTTGTTCCCTCCCGCAATATCCCCGGCTAGAGAGCCACCCCCCAGGCTTGCCTCATGATGCAAGCAGCCTTCTCTTCCTTTCAAGCCCCTTCTCGACACAAACCTGTTTTGCTCCTGTTTCCTACTTCAGTGTTTGCCACAATGTCCATATTATTATTTCTCAGTTGAGCCTTGAAATACTCCTCCTGCGAGTGCGTGCAGGCTCATCTCCACGCAGCGAGGGCAGTTAGCAATTTCTTCCCATCCCCATCTGCTACCTGCCTGCTCCAGAGACCCAATGAATAGCAAGAGGCAATTTTGCTTGATGCTTCTGACAATTTCTATTAAGGAAAGCTGAGAGCGTATCAATTAAATAAATATATTATATAGACACAGGCAGCCTTTAGGATTTGCTTCTATTTTCTGCAGTACTCCTTGATGTTGTGCCTTGAAGACATCTTACCTCCGGTAGCAGCAGCTGCCAGCAGGATAGCTGTTGTGGGTCAAGGGAGCCTCAGTTTCTGAGAGAGAATGAGCAGAGCTGAGGGAAGAAGGAAAGTGGCAGAGAAAGATCCCCCTTGGGTACTGGGTAACAGATATTGGCTTGGACTTGGGAAACAGCATATAGGAACCAGGCTAAATTTAAACAGATAAAGAGGCAGATAAAAGGAAACCAAGCAAAGCGTTAAGGTTTCTGAAGCTAAAAATCAAGCTAGTCTGCAGCAGCTGAAAGCATCTCCCCATCACTTCCAAGCAGGCTGGACAAAGCACCAGAAGAAAGTAGACCCAGGGCTGCCCTTTTGGGCTTTTCTGGCCAACATAAGTAAGTGAGATACAGGGGAACTTCAGGCATATTCTTTCATAGTCTAGAGGGTGCAAGAGTTTGGTAGCTTGAAGCACTCATCTGTGAGAGCAGGCAGAGGGATTGAATTGGTAAATCTGTCAGTCTCAGACTCATAACTAGAGAAAGCTGGCTGAGCTCCTTGTTCTGAGTCGCAAAAGCTAGTTAATGGTGTGATAGCAAGCCTGGGAAGGTGCACCAGGAGACAGAGGTGCACGATGAGGTGAGACCTGCCTTGTAACCTTGAAAGCTGCCTCAGGTGGGAGGAAATACCAAGGGCTGGAATTGTAGAGCTGCTCAGCTGAGATCAGGCCCCTGATACCCTTGAAAATCATCCCATCAAGGTGGAGCCTCTGTAAATAGCACCACTTGATGTCTTGGGCTAATTCTGCAAATGTTGAGGCTGAAACAATGAGGCAACAACTTCTGATAAGCTTGACTCCTGGAGGTCTTGGCAGCTCACTTGGAGAGACTTGCAGGGTTGGCACATCAAGAGGTTTATTGCTTCTGCAGCTGCAAGCAACAAGGAATCATAATGTGTTGGGGTGCTTTTCCATCCCTGTTAACTCCCCCATGAGCCTTGAAGAGCTCAAAGTGTAACCACAACCGGGTCTTTTTTGCTTGAAGGCACTATGAGAAGGATGAAAATTCTAAGGTGAGATTCAGGCCCATTCTCCTTCGCTGAAAAGCCAACTACCACTCTCCTAATTTCTAATAGAAGCAGAGGTATGAGTAGGAACAAGCTACTGTATGAGGAGCCCAGACCTAGGAATGGTATCTGATTGTTGTTGGGCCAGAAGCAAAGATAGTCATCTAACGTTTGCAACTCAAAAGCTGAGGGTCCTACCATAGCTCTCTTTGCTTTCAGGCTCTCAGATGACAGCAGAAGCAATACCTTTTTCCCTAAGAGCTCACCCAGAGGCTTTAACTATTTCAGTTTGTTATGGACCTGCCCCCTGTGGTATGCAACCCCATGAACTCAAGGCTAGTGTGTAGAAAGCTACTTCAGCTTGTCACAAAACTTTTGAATGCAAATCAAGTAGCGGCTGCTGGCTTAGGTGAGCTTAAAATGCAGAGAACTATTGTTTAAGAACACTGAATATTTTTTTTTCAGTTTTCCTGGTGCTGTATATTAGCTACCTCATCCTTTCTGAGTTCAGTGCAAAGGATACAGTTTAATTCCTATTCCCATGTGGGATCAGGTCAGGTATCAAGTGGCTTCTCCACGTTTATGTGTCACCGAAGTATTTACAAATGTGAGTGTTTTTTCCCTCAGTTTTTGTGGTGTATCTTTCCAGATGTGGCAGACAGGCTTATTGAGAGGCAGATTCATGGCTTCTGGGGCCAGCTTCGTCTTGTGCTCACTGGGAAGGAGTATATCTGTTTGATCAAACCTCTTCAAGAAGGTGATCTGTGGTGGTCAAAGTGAAATGAAAACATATGAACTGGTGACAACTGAGCCTTGTTAAATTTTAGTGATCAGAAACTTCCTAATAATATGCAAATATAAACATAACTGCACTTGCTCTGTGCCCTAGATCTGTATCTGAGTTATACAGATTATTTATGAGATGTCTGATATCATTGTAATACGTGGTATCTTTTCTCCCTGGATGTTAGATGTGTGCTCTCAGGTGGATGGATTCAGTGATTCAGCAAGTCCTGTCTTTCCCAAGTTTCTTCAAAGGGATTAAAAAGTAAAAACTTGACTGGATTAGCAAGCAAGAGCCATAAATAGAGACAGAGGGGAAAACCCATAAATCTCAAGTAGCTTTACAGGTTGAATCTTTGCCTTTTGGGTCTTAGTTTTTATTGCCCAAGGTCTTACTAAGGAAGAGCAAAGAAATTTTTGTTTCACTAAAGGCAATGAGGAGATTGCATGATTCTTCTGTACTTTTGTTGTGTTAGTACTAAAGCTGGATTTTTCTTGGATGCAGCTTTCTTCAAAACTTGGGGGGAAAAGTTGTTCCTGTACTGCCCTGGCTGCTCCATCCCTTTTCAACCTTCCCCCTCCTTTCCTCTGGGTTCTTTGCCTTTCATGTCTTTGTTTGACATCTCAGAAAGAATCATGAGGTGCTGAATATTATTAACTTCTAAACACCTAAGAAATCAGTAGGAAATCACAAACATTTCGGCCCCCTGACAGTCTCCGTAAATGACCTGTCCGAAATCCCTCCCCTTCTGAGATGAAAAGAGGGAGCCAGGCAGAACGGAGGAGAGAATGGGGAGAGCCAGGGAGTGAGAGGGATACACAAAATAAATGAGAAATATGATTAACTTACTTCCTTGGCTGGGTCTACAGCTGGTTCTGGGTATTTAATAAACAGGTTGACACTCCAGGTTCCCCTCATTAGGTGATCACTAAGGTCTGGGCTGTCATAAATCAAAGAGCCAGGTTATCAAGGCCTGTGATCTTTAACTGTACAGGGGCGCCCAACTGTCTGCCATAACGAGGGCTGAAAAGTGCAAGCTGTAAAGAATTAGCTGGCTGCGGCACTTTAATACTGGGCATGAACACTGTGCCGTCTGTGGAATGCTCGCCCAGGTATGTACGTGGATGGGCTCCTGTCTGTGGGCTGGCAGCAGCTCCTGGCTGTGTGCCGTGGCGTTAGGAGGTGAAATGCAGTGCAGAGCAGGTCTAGCTATTCGTGGGAAGAAGGTTAAGGAGTCAGCTTATGTGTTCATCAGAGGGAGAGGGATTAATTCCTGGGCGGCCAGAGGAGCCAATTCTCTTAATTTCCTTCAGGAACCAGGGAGGAGACGTAGCATGCCCCGTCTCCTGCTGTCTGTGCCATGCAAGTACTGGGCTAGGTACTGTGAAACCTGTATATATGCTATGTGTTTTTAGAGGAATCATTACTCTGTGAGGCATACAGCTTTGCTTGGGACAGCTTGATGCTGTGCTCCCTTTGTGAAGGAAGAGAGGGCCTGCAGAACATGTTCTTACATTGCAGGTAAGGCAGAAACTTGATGAAAGTTGGGCTGCCTGAAGCCCACAGCCCGAGGCTTCCTAACAAGTCTGGCATGTGGTTAAGTTCTCTGAACCCTTGAGTACGGCAGAGCATCAGACCACCAGTTTTTAGGTTGGTTCTGCACGACAAGATGCTTGGTGACACAAACACCAGTGGTGAGAAAGACTTTAACTCTGTGCAGCACTTGTAACTGTGTTAGAAATTGAAATGAGAAACTGAGAAAAAGGGAAATAAGAGGAACTCCCAAAGGAAATGTGTATTCCTGTATGAAAAGTGGTGGGTTCCACAAGCCATGCTGTTACTAACTTCTGAAGGAGTAAGCCTGAGGAGTGTGGACAGAGGGTGAATGGAGGATTGTCAAACTTTGTGTTTTACTCCTGGCAAGTAATGGGACAAGTCAAATTTCCACATGAATCTGGAAGAAGTTTGAGTCACATCTCTGTGCTAGAGGGTGGGAATCTGCACAGCTCTAGGGGGAAGCAGCTGTCTGGAGTTCAGCAGTGACCTGCAGCAGTGGCTGTGGCTCTGTTGGTGACATCTCCCTAAACCATCTTCTGTGGAGCAAGATAGATGCTGTCAAGAGCACCTTAGGCTGCTTGTGTGGACTGGGGACACTTTTGGTGGAGTGCATGTAAGGAACCACATAGAGGAGCCAGGGAAGAAGCTCTGTTATGCTTACCTTCAAAATTATGTCCTAAGGTGGGTCTTGGGTACTGCTTCCTCCCTTGGACAGGAAGGGTGATTGATTCTCTGTGGAAGACAAACTGGGAAATTAGATGACATGATGACTGCTGTTTTCAGGGACTGAAAGCCCTAAAGCCTCATCCCAGCAAACATGGATTCACTGAAGCAGCTATACACCTTGTCACATCTTGTGTGAAGGCCCACATCTACCTGTCTACTAGATATTCAGCTGATAGGATAAGTGATGTCCCTAGGGTTAAGCCAGAGCTGAAATCCCTTGAGGGACTCAGAGCGCAACTCCTTGCTCTGCTGCAGTCACTGCAGGGCACTGTGTCACTGGTTATAATGGGGTGTGGGGGGTTACTACTTTACAGATTGTAATGCAGCTCACTGCCACGGGGCAGAAGAATGTAAGGCTGAAGCATGACATGCTGCCCCTCGGCCATCACACCGTGTGGTTCGTGTCAGGATGCGAGGTAAAAGCGTCTGGTTCACAACAGTGATTTCAGGGTGTTTTCCTGGCTCTTTCTCCTCCTGTTTTCCTCAGCTGCATTCCATACTAGCCACATAGTCTGTCTTTATACACAGGAGCATCTCTCTTGTGAAAAAAGAAATAAAGCTGTGCTCATGAAGAACAAGAACCATGAAAGAAGCTATTAATCCAAATACATCTTTTCTTTTAAAACACTCCCCCACCCCTCTGACTTCAGTCTGTAATATAAAGGGTTTGGAGGAGGTCAGAGGCAGATCTTCAGATGTTTGCATGACAAATGTTTTTAGCCTGTCAAGTTTGCATTTTGGCAGCAGAATAAAGTGACTGAATTTTCAGAAGCATTCAGCACCTAACCTGCAGTCAGTGTACTCTGTTCTTTTGGAAACTAGCTGTGTGCTTCTTGATAACCGGTTAGGACTTACCCAAATACCTAGGGGTTTGCTTTAGAATTTTTAAAAGTGCTTAGTTGTTTTAGGATTATGCAGAGAGATTGCAGGAATGGCAGATTGCTAAAAATACCTCCCTGAGAAAGCTGATAGGAGTAGGGTGCATAAATACCCTCTCTGCCTCCAAAAACCATTCCGCAGGCCCTGTATCATTTGAGTGGTTTTGAAAATCCTGTCCTAAGGTCTTTACTCAGCTCTTTATTTGCACTTGGACATAACTCTCATTGACTGTTGTGGGAGCTCTTCTTGAACAGTCGATGTGCTAAGCCTCTTCTCCAATAATAAACTTTTCGAAAGTATCTTGAAATCAGAAATCGGTCTGCGAAGCATTTGTTACACATAATGTAGGTGTACTGTGGATTTGGTCCAGTATATTTCCCATTCTTTTATATACAATCTATATCATTAATCATCGGGTCGTGTGTCAGGACTTCAGGTTCTTGAATTTCATCCTAAGGATATGAGTTACCATCCCAGTGAAGCACAGTAAAATCTTCTAGGTTATTGCAGGAAATTTCCAAGAGTACCAGTCTGTAAGGACTCTCCTCAGTTACTGTTAACCAGTTCCTTTCTGTACTATCTGTTAGGGTGAAACACACAATATCATAGACTGTGTTAGGGTGGAAGGGACCTTTGAAGGTCATCTAGTCCATGTGTTTGTGCAGTGTTTGCTGCCCCATCAGAATCATGGCTGTCAAAGTGTGGTGTGTGTCAGCATTACCTACCCTTGCAGAGAAGATTTCCTATCTTTAGATATTGGGAGGTAACTGTTTTGCTCAATATGATTAGCTTGTCCTGTTTTAATACCTAGAGAAATATGAAGGTATTTTGGATTTGAGTGTGAGTGTATGCCAAAGGACCCAGAAGTTAAATAGCTAAGAATTTATTTGGAGTCTTTGTGTTTTCTGCTTTGTGAAGCACTGATGCTTCCTTGGAAGAGCACAGCTCAACTAGTAAAGAAATTAAAAAGGTATCACTTGTCTGGAGACCCAGGTAAGCCCCATGCAACAGCCACTCACAAAATGGCAGTTTTGGGATAATGGGACTGTTTCTTTTCATGAGAAAGAAAAACCCCAACAACCCAAACCCAAACTAAGTAACTAATCTACTTGCACACTGAGCAGTGTAACAGAAGGAAAGTTTACCTTCTGGTGGTCTGAACGGAGTCCCAGACTTGGCTAATGGTATGTTATATAGGTGTAGCTTATTGGTATTGGTCCATACATCCCACTTTGTGCTTGCAAAGTAGCAAAGCATTCTGTTGAAATCAGTTTGTTCTGGTGTACAACTTGGCGTCGGTTTTAGGGAACAGGTGGGTTTACCTCAGGACGGGCTTGGAAACAGCCGAGCTGTTTCGCAGAAGCACTGGACTGTTTGTAATACGTGTTTTGGCCGAGCTGGAAGGCAGGCTGGGCTATGGGTGGAGGAGTTCTGTGGCTCTAAACAGAGGGAAACTAGAAAAGCAGTGGGAGAAGAGGACTTGTGTGGCTACAGAATACATGGTTTCTGATTGGAACTATGATGCAACACTGGCACAGCTCGAGATCTGCTTCTGTCCCTTGTAGACATCACTGCTTTACTTCCTCAGCTTTTTCTTCTAACTTTATCAGTGCTACACTCCCTGATGATGCCAAAAAGCACTGGATTTAGTTGAATGGCTATGTAACTGCATAAGCAGTTTTGGGGCACAATTTAATCCTTTGTTTCTGTAGGGCACTAATGAGCTGTTTCCAAATCCTCTGGTGCCACTGGAGAGTCATTTCTTGGCAACTTCTGTGCTGAAAGACAGAGCTCAGGGTTTCATGTGTGATATAATTAACACCAGGCTAAGTGCTACTTAAGCACCTGGTATTGTTTATATGGTCCTGAGTTATGCAGACTTTAATGTTAATTTTGTTGTGAGTAAGCCAATGTCATCATCATATTAGACTAACATAGCTCACTGCGAGAAGACCCCTAAATCTGCCTTCCTGAGATGCCTGGTCTTGTTACTTGTGGGACTCCATTGTTCTGACAGTTAAGGTCTGAACCTGTCAAGTTTTCGTTTTGGCCTTAGCTGTTACTGTTGTCACAGTTCTTAAAGTTAGGTGGAGGTTGCTGAATGCCAGCTAATTAATGAAGATGTGAGGCGAAGTAAGCACTGAGGTAAGTTCTGACATTTGATGTGTTCTGCACCAGAATGGATTAAGCCATCTGGTTGTGTTTCTCCTCCTTACAGATGCTCTTACATGCAGTGTCAGAAATACTTTAAAAAAACAAAAACCAAACTAAAACCAAAACATTTGTGCAGTCTGTGTTATGCTGACTTCATTTTTAATGACACTCACTGGAGAAGTTCAGCTGATTTCAAAGGTGCTCTTTGTGGGACCAAATACTTGGTGGAGACACTGTGTGATGCAAGCTGATTGTTTTACAGCCCATCAAGGTGTGGGTGCTGCTGGCTCTGCATGTGAGGGGTCTGTGAAGATCCACCTTCCCAAACAGTGGTAGGGAGGACAAAGGGAGGGTTAGGATACTGTGGTTATTAGATAACTTAGAAGTATTTTATACACCTTCTGATGGTTCATCCACTGGCCTTTCTAAGGTCAGTATATGTTCAAGTTCTGTAGAGAGCATGCAGGGAAGAAACGAAGAGCAAACCAGAAATCTCTTGTTTCTGGATGTCCCTCCTGAAAAGGAAGTAGGGGAAACCTTGGAAACCAAAGCGTTCTTGGCTGCTGCTAAGTTAGGAGCGCCCTGGTGAATTATTTTTCCTTTCTCCAGTCAGAACTGTGGCCTGAGCTGCAGATCAAAGAAGAGCAGCGCTTTGGTTAATCTGGCATAAAAATCTAGTTTTCTACAAGAAGAAAAAGAAATTGAGGCCCAGGCTCTGTGGCAACTGTGAGCTAGATTGTTCAAATGGTTGATATCTGTAACACAGTATAAAAAAAGTATTTGGCAAGGCAGACTGCTATGGTATTGGGAAGGACACAGCATCCCGAGCCAGCATTGTTTCCTGCTGTTACAGGGAGTGTTCTCAGCAGTGGGTAGATCGGCTTCTGTCCTGTTTTCATCGGACTATTACAAAGAAGAAAAGGTGACTAGCTGATAAAACTTCCTATCTGCTTCAGAAAAGGTGTGCTGAAGATGCAGGCAATGCTTTTCTTCTCTGGATCTGTTCTGCATCACATGCTAACTTTATAACCATCGAACCAGGGAAATCTGACATGGCAGGTCACCATTTGTTGTGGGTTTGACCACATACCAGACAGTGCTTACTTCTGACATTGAGATATAACGCTGTGTTTAGAGAAAATGCTGCACTGTGACCTTGTATGGCGCTGTTGGGTCCTGTGCTGTCAGATGCAAAGCTTGCTGGATGCTTTGATGGGGGACTTGAAAGCTGATTCAGGATTCCTGATTCTGTATCCTGGGTGAATCTTATAAATCTACATCTTGCTAATCAGATCAGAATCTTGAATCCTTGCTTGCTGCTGACTGCTCTGGGCTTCTCTGTGTTTTGGTTTGGGCCAGTCCAAGCAGGGAGCTCCCAGACTCCTGGTTGCTACAGTGTCTGTCTGGTTACAGCCCTGCGACAGAGAGTAGCAGTCAGGGTGCTCTTTAGTATTCTTGCATCCCTTGCCCCAAAGGCTTTTCTACCTGCAGTCTGATGCAGTTACTCCAATCACTCAGGCCTCGCTCATCTTTTATCCTAAGTTGCTTATTTAACCACAAGCCTAAGTCCTCAGATCCCAAGCTGGTCTTGTTCAGAACTGGACAAACATGTTCAGGTGAGTAGAAATCTCCATAATTAATTTATTTGAGTTTGTGTGCTGTCTTGCTTATCATGTCTGTGAGTGTACAGGCTGTGCCTGAGACAAATCTGCCCAAAGTCCTCCTTGGAGGGGAGTTATGCTTCCTACCTGCATAGCTGGGTATTTCTATTGCCTAGCTGTATGTTTCATTAAAAAATTAATGATAACTTAGGTTGATACCAAAACTAAATATTCTTGCTGTCACTAAAGCTGATAACGTTTTCTTCTACCCCCAGATAGCTAGATAAAAAAACATGAATGTCAGTCTGTTTCATAACCAGCACTACCTGCTACAAAAGAACAGTCATGTCCTGTTCCCCATTTCAGACAGAAACTCAATACAATCCCATCAATCGTTTTCCTTCAGTGACATATTTGAACCTTCGTATCGTTTGTGATGGTCTTGTCTATCTATAGCTGTGTTTCAGTGAGGTGGCCAAAAACTGGATGCCTTGGCTTAATGTGAGGCTTGCCTAGCAGCTCCAGGGAACATCACATTGTGTTTCTCACTGCTCAGTACATTTGGGGAGGAAATCTCCTCCTCTTCCTCCTCCTCCTCCTTTCTTTAGTGACATCTGTGTGTTGATCAAAATCCGGTTTGCATTGTACTGTAGGTTGAAGACCCTTCTCTAAATATTGTTGACACTTGTTCACATCTGTTTGAACTTGTGTATTATAGGTGGAACATTCTGTACTTGTCTGTTTTGTACCATCTTGGCACAGTCGACCTTCCTTCCCTGTCCGTTGCCCACCTCCCCCCGAGTTTATTGAGATCGTTGACTAAGGATACCTTCCAGAATGGTGGCTCGTGAGACTGGAGCTGATGCTGTCTCCTGTAGAGCTACACGCAAAGGGTCCTGTCGGTTTGCCAGAAAGCTGCTGGTAATTTTAGAGGATTTTCTAGATAGCTGTGCACTCAAATTGTGGTGTTTTTAATTTACATTTGATTTCCCTTGTATGCTTTGAAAACATTAGGTGTGCGAGGATTAAAAGCATTGCTTTTTTTACTTTACTTTTCAAAGTTAATCACCTCTAATGCTTCCCTCTGTAATCACTTGGACTGTTACCCCATTAGATGGAACATAATAAATGGAACAACATTTGTTCCTGGCCATTTTGCATTGACAGTTTTTCACCATCCTATTATCTTCCAGTTACTTTCAAACGGATTGTTTAAATTTTTTTGCATCCTTCTAGACAGTGCAGTTGAGTAATTTGAGGTTTGCTGAGTTGTGCATTTAAAGATGGGTCCTCTGTTTGCCTCCTAGAACCTCCCAGAATTACGTCAAGCGTGCAGACCCCCATTTGGGCTGTGCCAACAGAAGTGGTGTTTAACCTGCTGTCTTTGGTCTGGGCTGTATTGTCTTCCTTCTTAGGAAAACCCACCTTGAGTCACCAGCAGTCTTTCCATGCATTTGCATTGATGGCTTCCTTATTTTTGTCCTTGCTGGTTCTTATCTTTGCTGTATGTAAGTTGTTTTGCAGTTCTATCCAAGGTTTTTTTTCCCTTCCTCATATGCTTTTCCTTGATACTAACCCTTACTCATGTGTTACTGTTTCCACGCAGGTGTTTAATTTTTGGAGTTAATTAAGATCAGATACTCTCCCTTTCCCTTCTGCCAGCTTGCTGCTGTACCCTTACAGTCTGTTGCAGTAAGCTCCAGCTTTACTTCACTTCCCACTGCTGATCTTTCCGAGAGTTCCAGTGTTTACCAGTTCCCACAGGTCACTGCCATCTCCTGTGTTGTAGTCTAGTCTCTGATCACGGTCTGATCTTACCATTTCTTTGAGAGCAAAACATCAGAGGTCGTGATTCTCTTTAACCCACGTTACCTTCTGGTAGCAGTTTTCAGCCAGTTCGTTCCTGTCACGTAGGAAGAGATTGAAGACAGTTACGACACAGTTCAACTCCTCCACCTTCTGAACCTGCCACTGTTTCCAACACACTTGAAGGACAGGGACACAGACTGTGACTGGCAGTACTGCTCTTCCAATGGCTAACTCTCTCTGACCGCTATGGAAGATTCCCATTATGTTGTGTGGAAGATTCTAACCCTACTATATGTCTTTTTCCTCCCTCCAACAAAGCTTTTCAAACTCGTGGGTAAATTAAAACTCAGTCTTATTCGATCATGGGAACTTTGTTTTTTAAAAAATAATAACAACTTTGAACTGCAAAGCACTGCTTTGACTCATCCATCCGTGGCTGTGAGCCCCTGTCGTCTGCTGTTAGAGAAAAACCCTGATGCACGTGGATTTTCGTTCCCATAAAACCACAGGGAATGTTGTATTTGATCCAAACATCACAGGAGAGCAAGGAGACTTGGTATGTGACCAGAACTGTTCGTGATTGTCTTGCATAAAGGGCTTTGGACATCCACTCAGAGAGCAGAAGCAACAGCATATGACTTACGTGACCAATTACATGCTGTGGATAACTAAATAGCTGAACCGGACAGTTTCCAAGGGCTCTGCAGTCTGCAAACAGGCAGTGAAAGTCTCCAGCAACAGCCAGCCTGCGTTCAGAGACATCGGGCTGCTTTAATGCATTGTGAAAACAGAAAAGAGCTAAACTTGCAGCTATCCCTGAGGAATTATCCGTGAGCACTATCTGCAAATAATAATTTAATCAGCTTATTTGGCTGCCCATGGTCACAAAGCTGTAATTGATTAAAAATGATCCATTTTGTAACAAAATAAGGCTGCAGAATAAAAATGAGATTCTAAGGTGATTCTAATGTGCCCTGCTCTGGCGATACAGTAAGGAGCAATCCTGCAGGGAACCAAGGAGTCTCCCAGCAAAAGGTTTGGGGACTGTTACTGGGTGTTACCAGACTTTAGGGTGTTTTATACTGAATTTGGACTTTCTTTATTTTCTTATTTTATTTTACATTGTAATCATGTTTCCTAGGGAGCTGAATGGGGGAGAGGGACTTCTTTCAAAGGCCACATGGCCCACTTCCAATTCTGATAAAGTCAACCTGCTTGGCCCCACCACCAGGAAATAGGATGCTGCCCCTTTAAGCGGACTGTAAGGAGTATGGAATTACGGCTAACTTGGTTTGGAGCCTTTGTGTAAGGCTTTCAGGAAGAGATAAACCATTAATCATGCACAATTACTCTGACCTTGCATGAACTAAAGCCTCTCTGAACACATAAGATTACCGTCTCTGGGGACCTTGGGATACTGACACGATCGGCTCAGCACTAGGGCATTGGAAACCGCTGCACAAAATGGCTGAAAGCTTGGCCTTTGTGTGCTGTTCTTAAACTGGAGTCTTTCTCTCCACCCCAGGCAGCTATTTGTGTGACACGCTTGCAGTGTAAACTAAGGGCAAGTCTTTTCCCTTGAGCTGGGGTTTGAGCCCATAGCAGGGGAGTGGGAAGCCAGGGCAGTGCTTAAGGGAAGAAATCATTTGTGTTTTGAGCGAATGTTTTTCTCCAGCTTCCTGAGGTGGAGCTCTTCACACTCCCCTCTCCTCTCCCCCCGGTGGGGTGGGCACACGATGATCCTTTTCTCTGGGGTCAGTACAGCTCCTCGCACAAGCGTTACAGTCTGTGGCAGAGATTCAGAGGTACTGCTGCTGTGATGGTTATTTTTTCGCTGATACTATTTCTTTCCCAGTACCATCCTCACCTGTTTGAACTAGATTGCAGGTGGTGATTGTCAGGGTCACCCTCCACTCCCCCCGTTAGTCTTGTTTAGTGTTTCTCTCACCTCTTGAACTCGTTAAACCTGCCTTGTACACGCACTACAATACAGATACACTTTCCTCTATCTCTTCTTCCCCTGGCCTCCTGGCGCTAGCAGCAATATGTGAAATAATAGTAATAAATGAGCAATTAAGTATTTACTCATTAAGCAATTATTGACTTCAGCCTGTCATTTTTCAGAATTAGGGTGAGCTAAAAAGGCACAGGGGCCGTTGCAGGAGCTCAGCTGACTGCCTGGGGAACATGCAGTGCTGTGGTTACACTGGGGCCTTCGTCACACGCTCGACCCCCACAGCTTCATTCGTTACAAAATCTGTAGCCCTAGAAGTACTTTACTCACATATATGATCTTTTTACATTATTTAGTGAAGTGCAGCATCTGTTTTGAACATAATTTTGCTTTGATATATCTATCTTGACTCCCTTCTTCACAAAGAAGTAATTATATGTCTGTATTTGAATCTGCAGAAGGAATTTTATACTAGTTTAACTTGGAGTTAGTAAGTTACAACAGTAAGTAGCTCTTATGCTATGTAGAAGCCCTGCAGAGCATTTGCTGGCCCTGGTTTTTATCTTCAGAAGATTAAATGCCTTTTAAAAAGAAATGGCCTTTGTCTGTGAAAAACTGTAAATGTTTTTTTTTTAATGTCTTTGATTTTACACTCTCCATGGCGATTTGACTTCTGTGGTAGAAGATTTGACAGCAGATGACAAGGTTTCTTGTTAGAAGTTCTTAGTCATCTGTATTTTTCAAACCCTCAATCAGCTGCCAGCCACCCATCTCCATTACCAGAGAGGTTGACAGGAACATGAATTCTGCTACTATAGCCTTTACTTTTCTGAAAAAAGATTTGTGTTTGAAACCCAACCTTTCCCTGTGTACTTCTCAGGAATGCATAGTGGGAGTCTGCACAGATTGCAGCTCCTTTGCTCTGCATGTGACAAAGACTTGGGAAAACTGTAAGCTTGCATGGACTTTATTTGTTGCTATTTTAAGGTTCCAGTGATAAAATGTTCTGTCCGTTGAAGTAGCAAATTTCTATTTTTCAGAGATGTGGTAATAACAAAATGGAGATGGCTCAACATTGCACCAAAGAACTGGACCATGGGATCCAAAGTAAAATACATTACCAGTCCTGACCAACACCTCTGTACTGCATGCTTTGTAAGAAGATGGGTAAGTCCAGAAGAAATAAATACACTCCTCATGTGGTAAATTGATGCAGAGAAGGTGTAATAGAACTTCACATCTCCCTACAGAGCTATTTAGAAAGTAGTCTTAATGATAACTCTGCAAGTACAGTGGGAAGGAATTTTTTTAACAAGTCAGATACTTGGCAGGAAAATCAAGCCTGTTGCTTCAGGACATCAGCTGCTCTCTGGCTGCTGGAGGTAAGTGAGGAGAAATTCCTTTATGAGGAAGATTTCTCTAGGTTGTTTGCTGGAAGCTTCTACACAGCGTTCCGGAGCCACGTTCATAGTCACTGTTAAGAACAGACCGCTGGGTTTGGTAGCAGCTGATTTTATGGTTTGTATTTTATATCAGGGTATTGAAAGGTTCCCTGTGCTGCTAGGCATTGAGCGTGAGAGCCTGGTTGGAGGGAGCTGTCCAGTACTAGCTGGAGAAGACACATACTGTGCTCACTCTTCTCCCTGAATTTTTTTAATCCTTTCCCCCCTCTTTTTTACATTTTCCACTAATGCATTCTAAAGGTCCTGCTAATGGCTAAAGGGCTGTTGATGCTGAGAAATATTCTACAGAAATTGAAGTAATTGAAAACAAAGCAAAAACAGGCTTACTAAAACAGAATGGGTGGAATATTTAGTGGAAATGTAGTAAAGACCATCGAAATAAACAGGAGAGGAGCACTGAAAAGGAAAAACACCATTTAGAAGCCATCAGCCAAAAACATAACAGTCTGTAAGGGCAAGTTATTTTGTCAGTATCACCAAAGCAAGATGTGTCTGAATGTTGAACTTGCCTATATTCAGGACAAGGAGCTACTGGAAATACAAAAGCAAGATGTTAGCTGCCTGGGTAAGCCACTGTTGGAGTAGATTGCCATAGGATGTGGCTGATTGCTGAGGAAGGGATAAGAATTAGCTGTGAGTGGGAAGAGGGAGAAGCTTGTGGTAGGAATCTGAGGGGAGTCTGTGCTGAAGCATATGCTTCACTGCGTGGGCTGTAAGGGACAGAATCAACCCAAGGTCAATTCTTATCTTGGGTAGGCTGGCTTCAGTCAGGAGTGAATCTGCTGAAGTCAGTCTCAGAGTTGCATCAAAGCTTGAAGTGTGCAGCATCAGGTCTGTGTTGTTTTTCTGCTTTGTTTTTAGTCCTGTTGGGCCTCAGTGTAACAAAGATGTGGAAAGATCCACTGTAAGAGGTTATATAATGGAACAGTTTACCATTTCAAGGGAAAAGGACAACCCCCTGCTTCCTCGTTGCAGTCCAGATGTTTATTTGGTATCCACACTGCAGCTCTGTGGGTACACCAAGCATAGCTGTTCCTGACACATCTGTGAATGAGTATTGTTGTCTGCACTGCCAGAACTGTCATATACCCCATGCAGACAGATAGACTGACCTTCTCAAAAAGGTGCTATAGACTCTGCTTCTTCCTCTTGCTATACTGCTAGGAGTACTGGTGCTTACTACCTTAAAACCAGCTCAGCTACGTGTATTCAAGCTATTCGTGCTATGGACTGAAAACAGAAGCAGGGATTTTGTTTCACATATGATTTTGCAAAATCTCCAACTTAATCAGACAATTTCTGCAAGCTGTGAACCTGTCCTGGTTTTGCCATTCTTTATTTGAAATCCAAAAGCCTGAGTTCATGTGGGTCAGAGAAGGAAAAAGGAGGAGACGCACACTCAGGCAGCGTAGATCTCTGCAGATTCTCTGCTGCTGACAGCCCAGGTAACTCAGTTAAACCAGGGGGATATTTTGGCTGAGGGACTGTTCTGCACTAATAGGAAAAGAGAGAACTCCAGGGGTTAAAGGCAAGAGCATCCTTTTTATAATTAGGACAGATCAGAAGTGGAGCAAAATGTTCTTGCAGCTGAATCAGCTGCCCTCTAACCAGCCTGGAGTCTGGAGCTGGGGCCTGATGGACACTTGTACAGAATGCAATTTAATCTGTAATGGCTGAGGAGGACTCCTCAAAGTCTGCGGCAAATGGCAATTATTGTCCCTTTTTGTCACATCCCCCCCAACCAAAACAAAAAAAGAGGAAAATTAATGAAAATAACAACAGGGAAGGATCCTAACTAGCATGCCCTGCCCTCCCCCGTTCGTTTAAAAAACCCCTGCAACGTAGTGACTGAAATGAGCTGCCCAGTATAATAAAATCTCTCGAGCACCAATGTGAAACAAGAATTCCTCCCCCACACGCATGCACACGCACCCCTTTTCCCTAATGAGCGGGGAGACGCCAGCTTGGGGGCTGCAGCCAGTGTTAAATTAGCAGAGAAGGCCATCCGAAGTGGGCTGACTCCAGCGTAAACTGCCTTAAGTGTCTGTTTATTAAATCACACCACCGCTTAGAGTCTGCCCTGCTGCCACATCAGAGCTGTCTGCATACAGACAGATCCTGGGCAGTCCCAGGGGAGCTCGGTCCAACTGGATACTGGTAGTAATAAAGCCGGTGGGGGGGGGAGCAATCCGCCACCAGCAGGCCCCTCGTTAGGCTCCATCATGTGCTCTTCTTCAAGAGCAGAAAGGGCTTTATCTGAGGGCACTGACTGCATTTGTTACAGTGGGGAGCCTGGATATCTTGGAAACTCCTGAAGTCTTCTTCGTCCCTCTGTTTTACAGAACATAAGTCGTGGCAGGTGGATCTTGCTGAACTGGCTTGTGTGAGCCTTGCAGCCGGAGCCTTCCTGTGTTGGTTCTTACTGGGAAGGGTGGCCTTCAGTGTCTACTCTTCTGAGGTTACAGTGCGAGTAGGTTGTTCATACCTAATGATTTTCTAAGAGAATTCACTGGTGTCAATCAGAGACTTTGGAAATAGAATATCTGCTATCCAAACCTTAAGGCATCGTATGAAAGGGGAAAATCAAAATGCTCCTGTACATTTATACAGTGTGAGGTGTAACGTGGGTTTGATTCTACACATGTCTGCAAAACAGGGATGTTACATACACAGCAAAGACAGGAGAGTGATAGCCAAGCTGTAGATCTCATCCCATCCGTCTGGAGATGTTGCTCCTTTTTCTGCTAGTTCTGGGAGAGAGATTTTACCCAGAGCCCTACTATATTCCTGTCTTTCTCAAGGACTGGTTCTTAAATACAAGTGGAACCAGGGCAGATGGTTTATGAGTCCTACTGCTTATATTACAGGTTGGACTGTCTTGCCCCCTGCTCTGCATTTGCAAGATAATTCTCCTTTTCTGCGCAGACCTCTGTAGGTGGAATCTTGGGCAGAAGCAGATAACTCATCCCCTAAGGAAGCCTAGGATAAAGTTTTGGAAAAGTCTCTGAACAAGTTGAAGCATGTTCTCATGAGCTCTAAGGGTTTGCTGAATGACTCTTATGTTTGTCATCTTTCTACTTAGCAGAGATCTTTCTCTGTAAGCTTCAAACAAGTTGCATCCATGTGTTTTCAGGTCAGGAAATTGAAAGTACAGCATGCAGCTCCATTTTTGTTTATTTAAAAAAAAATAATGTATGGTTTCATACAGGTATCCCCTGCCCAGGCTTTTGATTTGTATCTTCTGTGAGGGATTTTTGCTGCATGTAGGCTTCCAGAGGCTCTGTTGCAGCCCAGATGGCCATCTTCTGCGAGGGCAGGTTAGGAGTCATGGTCAAGCGTCCTGTTTTGAGGTGGCCTGTTGACATTGTAGTAGAGCAGCAGTTGTTGAGCTAATTTGTATGAGGAAGAAGCTATGCAAAGTTTAATATGAAGTGGTTGGTTTAGCTGGCAGAAAGGGAGAGGTGGGCTGGTTTCCATTTCCCTTTAAAATGTCAAACACTAATAGTCTCTTCCGATCATCCTGAGATTACCAAATAATTGACTCCTGCCTACAGCAAAAACCTCCCTGATCAACAAAGCAGGAAGCCGATGACAGCAATTGCCTGAACGTGTCCAAATTAGTCAACCCCTTGCAACCCCAGCAGGGTCAACAGTGGCAGCCCAGAGGTCGTGGGGCAGCAGGAGATGGAGGTTGAAGATTGCCCTGCTTCCTCTGCCCTCTCATGCCTCCAGGACATAGGAGGGAGATGAGGGATTCACAGCTGGAGCAGCCAGCACCTGAACTGCGTGTCCAACAGAGATCTGTTTATTCAGAAGATCTGCTGTGTGTTAGCCAAGGCCCAGGGTTAGGGTAGGAGCGGAGGAAGTGCCTGTCTCTGTGAGTGGCAGCAGAGCAGTTGTGTTCTGTGTGGGGCTGACCCAGTGTCAGGCAGCTCCTAGCATGTTTCCCCTTCATGTCCTCCAGGGTTTGCTTGCTTTGCTGTGCAGAACTGACACGTTTACAACCACTGCTGGATTATTTTTTCTGTGCCTTCGTTTGTTCTCCCACAGCTGTGCAAGTGACTGCAGAAAGATCTGAGTATGTGAATGCTGCCCTGGGATAGACCGGCAAAACTGGGGATGTTGAGTATATGTATGAGTAGGCGTGAAGCCCATGACCGCAGAGAGAAGCCAGAGAAGGACATCCACTGGGCCATTCCTTAGTTGGGTGCCTCATCGATGCATCTAGTTAGGCATGCTGGGTTTTTGAGTTTATAAAGTGGGAGAGGGAAAGCAGCAAACAATCTCTGGCCCCACTCCCCCCTCATCTTTGAAAGGACTCTGTGTGTGTCTGTGACTTCTTGAAGGCACCCGGGCATTAAGAACTGTGGCATTTTCCTGAGATTATTTTAGGACTCAGAGGACAGAGGGAGAAAAGAGAAGTGTTGTCTCAGAGCTCCCAAGCAATAGCACTGTTGTTACAGGTAGGATGGGAAAGTTTTAAGCCCAGGCTCTTTGTCTGCTAGCCGGTATTGTCTGTTTCCTAAAGCGGAGGAGCCGGGGATGGGCAGCCGGCCCCTGACAGCTCCGAGCGCCCTGCTGCAGGTCAGGACCTCTGCCCAGGGAAGGAGCACTGCCTGTGGGCCTTCCACGTCTGCTCACCCAGAGCTCGGACGGACACTCTGTCGCTCTGACAAAGGTCACTTTTACATCCCGTCTTCGGAAAGGTCACAGCATGACCCCAGGTGCAGGAGGAGAGGAGGAGGGACAAGAAGGCTTTCTCTCTTTTGTTTTTCTTCCTTTTTTTTTTTTAATTTCTTTTTTAATCTGTTACTACCACTGGAAAGAATCTGCCTTGCCTTTGCTCTTGTTCCTGCCCCCTCACTCTTCCCCCACACTGGCACCTTGTCTTCCTGAGCGCTATAGTATAAGTTTTCCCCTTGTAGGCTGAACTGGCTGGTTACAAGATTTTCTCCTCTTTTTCCACCTGGTTCTATCTGTGCAGCTGTAGCTGTGGTATCAATGCCCCTTCAAATTAATAAGCAAACACTTCCAACCTTACTGTGCCCTCCAGATGTAAGCTGTGTGAGCATAGCTCATCACCGCAGCTTCTGGAAGATGCACGAGCACATACATAAAAGTAGTTTTTCCCCCTGAGGGCTGGGAGGGGGGAAGTAACAATCCTCCTCCACCTCATTCTGGTGTGTATTGTGGTAAGTGGATACATCTCCTGAAGGGAAAACTACTTTCTCCTGCTCTTTTCTGTCAGCGTTTACACATGTCAGTGGGAGACAGGGATGAGAGGTAAAAGCCAAATCCTCAGGTGTCGCTCACTGTGCTGCATAGTTGTTTGTGAACTAGGATTTACTGAACCAGCTAGAGGATGAAAATCATTTCTTCTTGATTTAAAGAAGGCCCGGTGATTAATGAGACATTTATGTTCAAACCCTGTATGGTGTCAATTCAGAACTAGGATCTCTAAGTGCTGGATCATCCTTCCAGGGTTATTTCAAGTTCTTCCATGTCATAGAATTTGAGCAGCAATAGAATTCTTTTCTTCATTTTGGTTACTGATGGAAGGGAAGAATATAGGAGGTTTCTCTGCTCATTTTAATACTTTTTCTTAAGCGTTGGACTGTGTTACTGGCAGCAAAGGTGCTGGACGTGATACTCCTTGTGGTGTTCTGCAGTGACCTGTTACCCATGCTCGTTGTAGTCCTTCAAACAACAGAAGTGGGAGATTAAGTTTTAGAGACATAGTTGACTTTGTGAGGACAGTAACTTGATATAAGGTGTTTTATTTGCAGTGTTCATTCTTAACAAGGAAATTCCTTATGTTTAAGTAGAGATAGAAAGAGGTAGAGAACGAAACACGGAGGAGTCACTTTTCAGAGAAGTCATTAGAACTTTTGTGTAGGAAACAGCCTGCCTCTGGCTGGGCTTTGAAAAACAGATAGTCAAGATTTCGCTTCTATAATAAAGTGTAATAATGTGCATCGATCTTAGATATATGCAAGGGCTCTTATTACTCACGTATCTCTGTCACATCTCACAATTTGGCTTTGTGAGATAGCATTCCTTTAAAAAAAGTGCATCCTGTTAACTCAGAGCAATTAAGGCACTAAAGACCAGCTTACTTTCAGTAGTGTGAGTCCCTTCTCCCATTCCTGAGAGCTCAGCAAATCTATGCAGCTAGCAGAATGCACACTGGGCCAGTCTGCCTGTTCCTGAGCTGTAACTAACCAGATGGATAGAAGTCCTCTATATTGGCCAGGCCACAGAAAGGGCAAAATCTGTGGAGCAGCAACAACTTGTGTAAGGTCAAAAACTAGGTCATGGTCACGCTAGGAAATACCAATGAACTGCACTACCTGTTGAGCAAAAAACAACAACAAAAAAGAAGAAGAAATAGCCTTGATGAAGAATGCCCACAGACCCAAAGGAGAATTCTGGATTTCCAGTCGGAAGAGAGACTGTTCCACTAATTGGGACTTAAAAGGTCTTTTCTATTCTGTTTAAATTCTTATAATATGCCCCTTACCAAGATATGAGGGTGTCTGTCCAAGGATGTCTCTCTTTTCAGTCCTTTTAGCTGTGTTTATTTTCCTCTCTCCCCTTACCCATTCTTTGCAAGTTCGTGAAGAGCATTCAGACCCCATGAGGGGGTCTCTACAGATCCCCTAAGAAGATTAAGCTCTCTGAATATTTCATGCCCCTGATTGACAGTTCTTGAGGACCTCTTGTAAGCCTGGCGCCCGTATTCTTGTTAAAAAAAAAAAAAAAAGAGAGAGAGAGACAAGAAAATCACATCCAGAGAAAAAAAATTGATCCTATGGGCCTGACCTCTGCTGATGGAAGGCACTAGACGGAGGCAGTTCCTCCCGGACATGTCCCCCTCCCTTTCCCTCCCCACCAGTCTCTATTGTGAAATAAAAGGAAGGTAATGGGATTGTAAGAAGCAAGTAGTCAGAGAGTGGTTGCTGCCCCATCCCCCTCCCCTGAGCTCCAGTGCTTAGGCTCATGGCCCCTCAAGAGCTATTGTAAGCCTCCGTCCCTGACTCTCATTCTGCGCGGCGTTCTTCCTTTTCTAACAAGCTGACCTAGCTGAGCCGATGGCCCCTCATTAGAGGCTGAACTGAAGAGCGAGCCCTGTGCTCTCCTGCAGCCGTTTCACCCCATTAAGGGTTGCCCCCTGGTTGACAGCGGGGAAAGGGAGCCGACGACCTGTAAATTTTCATCAGACTGCTTTAGATTCTCCCTTCCCCCTTAATCATCCCGTAATAGGCAGCTGAGAAGTTTCTCCTTTATTTGGAAAGGCAGGGCTGAGGAGATCTCCTCACATGCTGGGTTTAGGAGACATTCCTTGATGGAAACAGGGAGATGAGGATGAGGGGGCAGAAAGGAAGAAAGAAACAGCTCCTGACCCTTCTTAGAACTGGATTGTTGCTGCAGTTGCTGTAGATACCAATGTGGAAGACAGCAAGGTCCCACTTGCTTCTCGTCTGATGCGGAGGGAGTAAGCACATTGCACAAAGTCTGTTCCTGTAGCCTGGTGGTGTTTAGCATGGGAACTGTTAAGCTTGGCTGACAAGTGTAAATCTTCCTAGGAATAGTAACTGTAATTGCAGAAACACTAACAACAAAAGGCCTCAATCCTTCCACTTGCTGTTTGTTGACTTCAGAGGGTCACCTGGGATCCTCAGGATCTTGTCTCTTCTGGCCAGCCCATTTCTCGGGCTTGCTTGAGATACAGGTGTAAATATCTTGTGTGCCTTATCCAAACTTGGGTTTGCTTCAGCTCATTTTCAGACCAAAGAGGAGCAATTTCCAGGATGGTGCTCTCAGGACATATTACAGTTCTGCTAAGAGCTGTGTGACAAGAGGGAGAGGAGATGGAACTTATTCCTACTAGAGGGAAAGGCCTGGAAGCAGTTGTGGTTTTGACTGTCGTGAATGTAAATGAAGGTGAGACTTTAAAGTTTTGTTTTGAGCTGTCCCCAAGGTAGAACAGGCTGGGTAGGGAACAGTGAGGCTGCAGGAGCCTTGTGAGTACTGAACCCAATCACCCACCAGCACTTGATGAGGGCTTCACCACCTCTCATGTCCGCACCCCACAGACAGAGAACTTCCCTTCTTCAGATTCTGCAGTGGTTGTGGTTATTGGTCTCTTACTCCAGGTTTAAAGTTGGGGTTTTTTTAGGATGTAGTTTATAAGATGTTTTAGAGACCAGAGCACATAGAGGGAAGGATGTGTATGCTCTTCTGAAGCAGGTACCTCTTGGCTGTTACAGTGAAGGAAACCATTCATCTATGAGAACACTGGATTTGCCCAAGAACTAATGAATCCCCATTTCTCTTATCCTCTTGATGGCCTTGTTCAAGTTTGGACTAGCCAAAGAGCAAGAGTATCAGTCAGATCAGCGATAGATTTATTTAAGTAAACATGACCTGCTTAAACGCTGTATGGAATTTTAACCTGGGATTTTGGGCAGGGAGCAGTTGAGTTTAAGCCATAGCAAGTCAACCTCCAACTGGGTTGGCAAGGCATCTGTGAAGTCCTAGGTACCCCATCAGTCTTCACTGATAAAGAAAAAGTAGTTGATGCAGGTGGGAGTAAATGAACCAGAAGGCAGAAAGTCCTAGCAGTGTTTGTTCTGGACTCATATTATTTAGGGTACAGATGGTCAGGGAGGAAGGCTGGAAAGAGGGAAGAAGATAAGCTGTGCCATGCACAGGCATTGGCACAGCTTCCTATTGGCAAGTTTATGGGAGTCATGCACGGTGCTGGGGATACTCCACAAATTTGGTGCAACAGGGTTAGGACCATGTGAGTAGAGAAATTGGTCACTCCTGAGTAATTAGGAGACCACCAACTTTTGCAGTACTGTCGTCTTTTCTATGCTTGGGAAACCAGAGTTTATGGATTCAATTTAAAGTCTCCTCTCTGATGTCATGCTCGCCTTCTCTGCATGATTGGTCTGGAGTGGAACACAAAGCTCTCTTAAACTTGAAAGCCCTTTCCAGGTAGACTCAGTATTCTGAGTGAGGTATGGCTGGACACTCTTATCAGGGCTTGGGACCGTTTGGACTCTTGATATAATGTCCTACATATAATAGGTAAAGGCAGTTTTATAAAGTGTCGGTTGAGCCAGTCAGTTATCCAATAACATCACCTTTATAAAGTTTAGTAGTATTTTTAACAACCAGTGGATGTCCCATTTACTTGCAAAAGCAACCTTGGTGAAATGCCAGTGCTGTTCCTCAGCAGTGTGCTCTGGGTGGGCTGTGCAGCTTGCATCGCAGGTCGCCTGTGGCTACAGTTTGGTGTTTGGGGGAAAGAGAAGAGCATCTGGGTGTTTATAACCATCATGGGAAGGATTTGTGTACAGACAGAATAAAGGAAGCGTTAGCTCTTGATTAGTCTCACACCACTGGTGGTAAGCTTTGTAAAGGCTCTATTGCCAGAGCACAAAATTATGACCCACAGCTTAGTCCTTGCCTCCTTTGTTACTACTGGTGCTGCGGGATGGGGTTCAGGGACCTGCCTGTCCGTACTCTGTGCCTGGAGACAACAAACCCTGCAAGACCAATGCCAGTGGTTTCATAGGAATTGAATCCTCTCCTGCTGAAGGGAAATGATGGAATATGGGCTAGATTTCTGTCTTAACTGGAGTCGCTGATATGTGGTGGAGAAAACTCAACAGATTTCCTTGTAACTCTACCAGATTCAGGAAGAATGAATCCCAGGTCTGGGAACTTTGTGAAGTTTTGAAACAGGAAGAATCACGCCCAGTTTCTTGTAGTGGTTGCAGTCTCTACAGACAAAATCCTTCATCTCAGGTCAATGAAACCCTTTTTTTAATCCAGTTCTGTTCTTTGACTTAAAGCAATTTTATTAGAAATTTCCATCTGATTCCTGAAAATCCCTTCCTCTGCCCAGCTGCTGTGTCAGGCTGAGCAGAACCGCTGAGAGTGACAGAGCCTGAAGACAAAGTGACTCTTTAGTCATTCCCAGCTTCTTACATGGCCTGCCCTGTCTCTCTGAGACACAGAGAAGGAGCAATTTGAAAGTAACTGAATGCCTACCATCCTCTCATCATTCCTTTTTCAATTTTAGATGAGCAGCAGATAAAGCAGGGAGGACTGAAGGTCATTTTTCTCGATGGCAATTGGACCTGCCAGCCTACTTGCAGATTTCTGCTTCTCACGAACTACGCTATTTCATTTGTAATTAAACAAGAGAGGGGTTTCTTTGGGACTGGGGGGGAGGGGGTATTTTCACTACCCACATTATTAGGTATCTACCTTCACTGATAAGATTAGGAGACCAATCATCCATGCTGTGCCATAGCTCTGCTTTGTAGAAGCCTGCCTGCCTCCCTCTTCTGCCTGCACAGAGACTTTAGGGAGAAGTCCTTTCACCAGCTTAGATAACTGAGGTGTAAAAGCACAGGCAGTAAAAATATCTCATGGTGCTTAAGGCTCCTTTGCTTAAGGAGAACAGTAAAGCTCCTCCTGCACTGGGGTGTTGCAGTGGTTAAGAATGTACTTTTATTTTTTTCCTGGAGCAATTTCTGTCTCTTATTTTCTACTGAACATGATGGAGCATACAATTTATTGATAATACCGTGTTCTTCTGGTCTAGTCACCCATAGGAAAATATTTACAAAGACATCCCTCATATATTTTTAGACACCTAGTATAGGACATAATGCTCTTCAAGCAATCCCCGTTTTTTTGCAGAATAATTCAAGTTAAACATGACTTTTGGAGGTTCTGTGATCCAAGCCCCACTCAGACCAGAGGGGAAGAGTAGTGCAGGATCCTGCTATCCATCCTTACCCTGTCACAGCAGAGAACTGGCTCTTTCCATCATGGTTTTCAGGAGTCAGAATTGGTGTGGTCCTGCCAAACTGCCCTGCTGGAGTGGCCATTCTGTGGCAGCTGTGGCAAAAGAGATGGTCTGACCTCAGCGAGGTGGACTGGGAATGGTGTGGGAGTCTCCAAACTGCAAATCCATTTCAGCCACCCACATGGGAAACTCTGCATAGCTATGGTGCTCTATATGCTAAAAAGTGGTTATCACAGTAATAATAGGATGAGAAAGCTAAGGCTTTTCATCAGGAAGCAAAGAATGGTAATGGAAAACTTAGGTTCCCTGTTGACATGGTTATCCATGTTCAAAACCAGAGTGGAATTTAAACTTGCTTTCTAGGGTTCTGAAATTTCTGGGTCATTTTTTCCATCTTAATTTGTGGTTAGGAATAGAACCAGAAAGGCCAAGGTACCTCACAATTTCTTCGAGCATTTGGAGTCATGAGCAGAAGAAAAAAAATGTCCCAGAGATCACAGAGGAGATAATGATTTCCTTACCGGTTGGGAGCCGGGTTTTGCAGAGCTAAGAGGTTTGCTTTGGTTTCCAGTTAGACCTGGGTCAAATACAGTCCCTGGGTTTGCAGAGAGACCTGGCAGGAGGCAGGGGGCTGTAAAGACAGGACTTGGGGTCTCAAAGATTTTCTTCTCCTCAGGTTGCACTTGTTGCTCCAGGAATTCAAGGTTTGCAGAGAGACCTGGCAGGAGGCAGGGGGCTGTAAAGACAGGACTTGGGGTCTCAAAGATTTTCTTCTCCTCAGGTTGCACTTGTTGCTCCATGGAATTCAAGGCAGGGAGAGAGAAGCGTTGCCTTTGCCTTCCCTCGTTAGAGAAGAGGGTTTTTCACTGACTGTTATTGTAGGTCTTGAGTTTGTCCCTTCATCCTGGAGGGGGTGAAGGTGCCATGAAAGGCAAACACTGGCTTGTTCATCCAAAAGTGAGCTTTTCTACAAGAAAAGTAGAGATTGCATTTTGCCTTGAATAAGCTGGCTAAAGTTTGGAGTTGGAATCCACAAAATATGTTCATTTGGGGCAGGACATGATTCTTTTGAAACCAATTTTGCCAATTGTGGGGGCTGTAAAGTCCCTGTGACATAATGTGCTGTCAGCTGTAGGTGTCTGGAAGCTTCTGGGGAGGAAGGAGTTAAGGATTCTGCTCTGTGAGCCATCCACAGCAGGGAATGACCCGGTTTAAAAGGGTTAACAGTATTTGGTTTTTCAGAACTATTTGTTATATCAAGTTAGTGCAGCAGAGGTCACACAGGTCGCTGTGCCTCCCCCTTCCCTTTCCATTCCCAGCCCCTGCTCCGTTCCTTGTTCCTTCTCTAATCTGATGACCTCAGACACAGCTCTTTCCTTATGATGTTCTTGACAGCATCTTCAGACAATATCCAGCTCGACGCCAGTTGTCTTTCCCTTTCTCTCCTGTCCCTCAGGAGAAAACCTTGGATGCTAAAAGGCACTTTGTGCAGTGGGGAAAAGCCTCAGCAATTTGTTCTGTGGTTTTTGGACAGGAGTAGCTCAGAAAACAGCTTTCCTTACATGTGCTCTCTGAGCATGACTGTCTTTTCTTCCTGGTGTGTGTTTCTTTCCTTCTGGTTTGTTTTTTTCAGTTGGCTGGTTTGGTGAATTTTTTTTTTCATTCTGTTTGTGTGTGATTAAAAGCCTTCTGCAAATCCTGACTTACTTTCTGGTCTCCTTGCTGAGTGTGTCTTGCAGGAGTTGTGAGCAAATGTTTTTTTGGGGAGTACAAGTCAACTATTTGCAAATGGTAATGGGAAGTTTAGACTGGAATTTGCATGTGGATTTAGTGACCAAATGAGGTTGGATTTGCTATTCTGACTGGGAGAGTTAAGTACAGGAAATGTTGTTGAGATGGTTCTCATTCTCATCCCCCCTTCTGACTGTCATCATCTTCCAGTTGAAGCTTCTCCTAGAGTTTTCCCAGTGTATATTCTGACCTACTTTCAAAGGGACTGAAGGTCCACAGAAAATAGACTCCTGAAAGCAAAGGAAAACTTCAGGTACTTGGTCTTTGAAAACCGGACTAGAATCAATGATAACTGTCATGCTTAAGCATTTTTTAGTCTTACCAGCATCACTGTTGGACCATCATCAAGGAACAGAATACAGACTGCCCTACCTGAGAGGGTATCAGGAGAGGCCTCATTTCCCTGGTTCCTTGGTTGTGTCTGACTCTGATTCTCACTCTTCTGCACCCATTTTGATGTCCAGTCAGCTGAATATTTTTCTTATGGATGTTCCTTGCTTCTCCTTTTATTCCATTGCTCATGCTGCAGCCAGCACCAGGGGAGTTACACGTGCTCTTAGGGGGTAAAACTAGTAAAAGCGTAATGGACCATTTGTCTTCCTTTGCTGTGGCTTGACCTGGTTCCTGAGGAGCGTGCTGGGCTTTTAGAGAGGGTCGGTGTGGTGTAGTCCTGCATGTCCTTCATCTCCTAAGGGAAGCGAATGACCAGCACAGAGCTACTGCTGGTAATATTAAGGCTGTTTCTTGCAGCCTTCCCGGGGCCGGGGAGCAGCCAGCCCTCAGTGTTTTTAGCAGAGCTGAGGGATCAGGGAGAAGAAATGTCCAGGCATAATTGTTTGAATTCAAAAGCAAATTGCAGCTGGAGCATGGTTGTGAGGCTTGCGCTCGCTTCCTGATCGTGTTCAAGAGCCCAAGTTCCAGTAGTGGCAATAGCAGTTAGAAAGCAAAGTTTAGGGCTGTGTCTGGTTTTATAACTTTTTTGTACACCCAGAAAATCCAGATTTTTAGTTAAGTCACCACAAATTCACCTATCTGGAGAGCAAACAGTTACATTCCAAGTGTTGTGTAGCTGGCTAAAGCGAAGTTGAAGTAAAACATTTCACTGTTGTTTTTTATCAGTTCACAGTTTGCTTCTCTGTTGGTAAGTTACAAAGTCTGTTTCCCAGTGGCATCTTAAGGATGGGATGCGGGGGGAAATGGGCAGCCCCTTTTCAGTGTCTGTGAAGACAGGACAAGGGGCAATGGCTGCAAGTTGGAGCACAGGAAGTTCCGCACCAACGTGGGGAAGAACTTTTCCCCAGTGAGGGTGAGGGAGCCCTGGGACAGGCTGCCCAGGGGGTGTGGAGTCTCCATCTCTGGAGATATTCCAGCCCTGTCTGGATGCCTCCCTGTGCAATATGAGCTGGGGAGCTGCTTTGGCGAGGGGTTGGACCCGATGATCTCTCGAGGTCCCTTCCAACCCCTATGATTCTGTGATTCTTTGCTGGATGAAGCAGAAGAAAGGGCTGTGGTTTGCATACGGTGCGTGTGTGAAGCTGTTTCTTGAGCTCCACTATGGAGCGTGAGGCTTGGCTGTGAGGCAGTGACAAGTACCTGACAGCAAGTGTGATAGCTGAGGGATACTTGGTCATTTCGGGTGTGGTATGTGGTGAGGGGGCTCTGTCCAGATACTGTGTTCAGGCAGTTCTAAGTTCCACTTGCAGCTTTGGCATCAACTCTCTTTAAACAATCTGGCTGGCATTCCTGGCTTAGTTTCCCAGTGGATGCATTGGGGATTGTACTGCATACCTATCTGCCTCACAGCAGTAGTTTCTTCTTCCTATATTATAGCAATTTATGAACATTTGGGGACCAACCACTACAAAAAAGTTTTGAAGTCATAAAAATTCTGGCTTGTGGACTTCTTCAGCTGAGTACCTCTTCAATATGTTGAAAGAAAATCTGTCACAGTTTCACCTTCTCTAACTGTAGGTGGAACATTCCCGTTTCACATCACCCAGGATAGTCCAGGTATGGAATTCAGTATCTGCATGTTTCAGATCTTTGCTCTAGATTGTCTGGGAGGATTTCAGATCTCTGCTCCAGGACCTTCCTGGATGAATCAGGAATTCTAGAGACGTGTGGAGTTGCTGTGTCCTTTATTGTGCAGTTTTCTGCATGTCACCACTGGCCTCAGGACAACAGGGTTTTGGGAGCAAAAATGTAGTGGGGAATCTGGAGGAATTAAACTCTTTCAGGTTTTGGGGAGGGGGTTGGGTTTTTTCTTTGACAATAAAGACAAGCCACTCTTTTGTCATTGCAGCCACTTCCTTGCCCACAAAGTCATCTAGCTCAGAGGACAGTTAACAGGGAGATTTCAGGTAAGGGAAAGATGGATATAGTTTCTATAGCAGGGAGAAAAGCATCAAAACAGGAATGGCAATTGGCAGGAGGAGCCCTGAAAGGCCAGAAGTTTCCAGCTCAGAAAGACAGTCGGAGAGGAAGTCAGTGAGTGCAAAAGGATTCCCTCTCTCCCCACCTATCAGCCCCCACCCTCTGTCCTTCCTCCACACCCCACCGAGGGAGATGGGAGAAGAAACTTGGCAAGCCATCATGTCGCCAATCAATCTGTGGTGTAACAATTAGCACTTAAGCAGCACTCACGCTAAACACAGGCTCAGAAAACACTTAAAAAGGAAAAGGAAAAAAAAAAACAACCCCTAACACAAAACCCAACCAAAACCCCAACGCAACAACAACAACAGGGGAAAGCTGGAACAGATCAATGCCACGCCGAACAGGAGGCACCTAACACCACATTATTGACCAGGGCGATAGCGCTTTAAGTGTGTGCTCTCCATGCTGAGCAATTAGCCAGCAGGACCACTGCTGCGAAGGCAACTCCACCACAAGAACGAACCCTCCCCTGCTGCCCACGCTTCCCCCAAGAGGTGTTTAATGACAGCTTCATTTGTTAGCGTGATTCCAATAGCTGGCGGCGCCGGCATCCTTTCCATTACGGAAGAGAGTGCGAGGGGCGGCTGGGCAGTAGGTCTTCTCCCCCCTCCCTCTGGCCTGTGGTAACAGAATACAGTAGACACGGAGTCTGTCTGTGCAGTGGCTAAATTGATTGTAATGGGTTTCTTAACGTGGTGAAAGAGCCGACTGTTTTCTCGCCTCAAAGAAAGGCTGGAGGAAGGAGGAAGTGACTCCAGCGGCCGCGGCGCTGTGGATGAAAGTAAACTTTTGTTTGGTAAAGACCAGCCGACTGCAGACTGTCTCTGGCCTTTCAGCTAGCTCTCAGCAACACTGTTTGTTAGAAGAAAGGAGAGAGGGTAGAAAACAAACTGTCAGCTTCCTGCCTTGGCTCTTGCTCTCATAATAAGCCTGCTGTCTGGCTGCGCTTCCCAGAAGCACAGTGGAAACCTCTTAATGCTGTGCAGTCTGTATTCAGAAGGTGCCTATGGGCTAAGGCAGTCAGAGGGAATCTCTGTACGTGTAGAGTAGGGTACGTGTGCTTTTAAATGCTTGGCTAGCTGGTGCTTACTTCACAAAGGTGTCCCCAGCTCCCATGATAGGAGAAGCTAGAGCCAAGCCTAGAGAGGATATGGCCGTCTAAAGAACATCCAAGCAGCGTCTGTTAGTGATAACTGGTGTTTATATGGAAGCCCAAGAGCTGTCCTGGGACCTCCCAAGTGGAGAGGCTTGTCCCAGGAGAGACTGTGTCTGTGCAGAGAGGTAAAACAATCCCTCAGACATCTTAGCAAACACAGCAGGAGGCGCCATGCGGGGTCTTGGGCTGCGTGCTCTGCTCTGGTCCTGCTGATCTCTGCTGCACTATGACCTAAGCTAGCTGGGAGCTGCCCAGGGTAACCGGGCTATGGTCTATCCTAGGAGAATCACTGTGTCCTATCTGAGCAGCCTTTGTCATCAAAACAAAACAGATGATACACAGATCTTGGAGCTTTTCTGGGAGGCAGTGTGTGTTGTAGTAGCTCTCTGCACACAAACCTGTTGTCTTCAGCTGGCGTGAGCCATCCGCACATGAGCACGTTGTGTTGGGGCAGCAGGGGCTGGTCTCTTCAATGGCTCATTTCTAGATGTATGCTTTGGTTCCCTCTGTTCTTGCCATGAAATGAGTCTCTCAGAGATGGCACGGACTGCTGGATACCACAAAAGATGAGGAGGCCCAGACACCTGCTGTGTGGGCGCTGCCATATTGTTAGGGAAGAGGAAAAGCATTTAAGTTTGACGTCACAGCAGTGTTGCTTAGGTCGCAGGTGGTTACACACCTTCACACTCTTGCCCAATTCAGAAAATATGTTTATTCTCAAAGTTAGGTCTTGTGAGTAGAGAAAGGGGCTGAAAAGTACAACTTCATGTGCCATTGTAGCCAGAAGCTGCTGTTTGCTTCTGACCAGGAGGCTTTAAGATGATGCCAGATGGGGCCATTAAAGCTGTGCAAACAATAAGGAGCACATAGGGGAGGCTGTTAATGGATTTCTTTTGGAAGCATCAGCTGGAGCTGCTGAATGGGGCACATGACCTATTAAAAAAAGCCACTTGAGAAATCTCTGTGCCTGCTGAAATGATGGGAGTTTTTTACCCTCCCTGTTTATGCCAAGCCACTAAGGACCTGACATGCTGGATGCTCGCACACTTGTGTTTGCAGCTTTGCTCACTTGCCAATATGCTTTATGGCTTGTGCTCTAAAGCTCTGAGATCAATGGGCTGGGTGAAGTGTCCTGACCACATCGTTCTAAACCGAGAGGAAGCCACGTTTAAGGAGATGGCTTCCATAGAAAGGTTGTTTGATTACAGCTTCTGGGAAGGGGAAGCCTACTTTTAGTGCAGGTGCTTTCCATGGTTACAGACCACTGTTTTCCATGGGGAGCGAGCACCACAGCTAGAGATGGCTAGCAGAGGACTTGAGAGTATGTAATTTCTTAGGCCTTGAGTTCTGTTGGGGGGTTATGTGACACACAGGTTGGGTGATCCTGTGATCACCTACTGACTCATTTTGAGCCATGTGAAGGGAAACGCCTCTACTTGCAGTAGCCAAAGAAAAAATTACATGAATGTTAAGTCATGTTAAAAAGGAAGATACAGGTATGCTCCTTACCAGTGGATCCACATCCAAAATTGCCTTGCAAGGTGTTGTCAGTCTGTCTGTCTTGGCAGAATACTTCAATGTTCTTGCTTGATTTAAGGAGACTGTTTACTGTCACAAAGGCAGTTAGTTCAAAATGTGCATGACAGAACAGTACTCAGCAGTTTCAGTGAAGAATTGTTCCTTTAATCACAGCAAAAATAGTATCTCAAGTAGCTGTACTTTTACCACTGCCTGTGCAGATGTGGTCACTCTTGTTCTATTCATTCCTATCATGGCAAGCTCCTCAGTAAGCTCCCATATGGAAAGAAAGTTTGAAGAGCTGGCCTTCCATGCCCCAGCCACTGGAGACTCTGTGTCTGATGGTGCTTTTTGAGGTTAAGTGTGCCAAGTGAGGGTAGGAAAGCCTTGCCACTTCATCCACAGGTCTAAGCAAGCTCACAAGAGGCAGGGGAAAGTCCTTTGCGTGGTGCACACTGAGTGTTACTTCATCCCTGTAGGGATGCAGGGCTTGTTCTCTCAGGAGGACTCCCTCCTGAAAGGTGCTATTGTATGTATTTCATAAATAGCACAGTCTAAAGGTGCTGATAAGACCTTGCAGAGATAAAGGAAGTGAGAATAGAATAGGCCTTGGAGGAACACCCTTAGGAACAGCATGAGGGGAGACGTTACTTTTGGCTTCATCTGTGCTAACAGTGAACAACTGGACAATAACCAGGGGAAAGGATGGGTGTTGGTTACTGGGGACCAGCAAGAGCAGGGCTGCTTTGCAGGGGAGGATGAGGTGGGGGCAACCATACAGCAGGCAGGGACAGTGCACTGCTGGATGGGATGACTGACAGGCAGGGCTGCTGAGATCACCGCCTTCTGCTCACAGTCTGGTTGGCACAGTCAGACACTGTAAGGTGATGCTGAATCGTGTCAGGGGACAAACCAGGGAGTTGGGATCAGCAAAGGACAGACAGGAACAAGTATTTCTGTGCCACAGCTCAGGCAGAGACTGGTGGCCTGAGCTTCAAGGGAACTCCGGGACCAAGGAGCATCGGTACCTGGACAGAGGTCCCAAGTGATGCTCTCCAGGGCTGTTGAGGCTCGTTAGTGTACTCAGGGCATGCAGATGGGCTTCTGCATCTTTGCAGTGAGGCCTTAGCCCACCTCTGCACAAAAGGAGCTAAAGACTCTTCCATTTGCAACAACATCCCTTGGAAATTGCACAGGACACTGGGTGGGTTTGCTGGAGATACACGAGGGAGCATGTGGTTTGAGTTGGGAGTGTGTTTAGCCACATTCTCAGGAACTTGGTGACAGATCATTAAGTTAAACTTGGAGACAAACTTAGCATCTTGCACATAACAAAATGATTTCTCCAACCCCTTCAAACTGGTGGCGATTTACACTGTGATGGCAAACAGAAAATTTCACAATGCCAGAACCTTCTGGAGCTTAGATTTGGCTTGTTTCAAAGGAGATGTTTTCTTGATTTTTTGTAAGCAGCAGTGAAGAACTGATAAGGGACCTTCCCACTGTCATCACCTCTCCTTGCCTTTGCTGCATGCCTGTATTTGAAAGGGAAGAAAAATCTGGCAATATGGTCACTGCCACTGTAATTCCTAAATCTCTAACCACCACCATGGTTCTGCAAATCCTCCCTTGCCTGTGCCTGGGAGCCCTTCCCATCTGCGAGAAAACATCAGTGGAAGGAACATCAGCTTGAAGTGTTTTCTCTCCCACTTGCCACCTTCCAACTTTGGTTGCTGAGAGAAGAAGAGAAAGGCTTTTAACACCATCCAGTGACCCAGCCCTAAGTACAGTCTCCTGGATTTGATCTAGCTGGGGAGACAGGAGGTCAGCTCCAGGGGCCAGGAAGAGTGAGAGAAACCATGTCAACAGGCTGCTCCCGCCGTGTCTGAGTGGTGAATGATGAGTGTGTGACACGGTAGAAGGAGTGAGGGTGCTCACCTGGAAAATGTTGTGGGAAGCCTGTCACGGATGTTTAAGTGCTGACAAGATGTGTCTGAGATATCCTTGCAGTGCATTTAGGATAAGAGTAATCTTTCTTGTGGTTCCTGATTCGGAAGGAAACTTGCTGCCCTGGTTCATAGTGGGGGAATGAGCAGCAGGTTACAGCTTGATGAGGGGGAGCAAGGTCAGTTTTCAGTATGGAATAATGCTTCTTTACTGATGTGAGGACTGAATGGGCAGTTGAAGGTGGGGATTTGTTTCTGCCATCTTCCCTTGATCCACAGGTCTGATCCCAAATCAACTGAAATCACCAAGACCTCATTTTGAAGCAGGCTCTATTTCAGGAACATCTCCAAACTAGTAAATCCTTTGGTCCAACCTGTGACATCTTTCAGAGGAAAACATCCATGGGATCAATCAGCTGCCCTTCAGTGGTCAAGTGTGTCCCTTGTTACCTCCAGGAATGTTGCAGGTGAGGTTGGAGATGGCATTGGGCAAATCTGATGCCCAGAGACTTGTGAGCAGTCCTGCTGCAGTACTTGCTGTACAGAAAAAACAGACCAGGTCAGGCAAAAGTATTTCCAGCCGCTGTAGCTCTGTCTGGGGAGCAGTGGAGACTCGTGTAAACTAAACTGCGCTGTATTTGTCTTGAGAAGGGGATGTGATGCCGCAGTGGTGTCAGGAGCACGGTGCAGAGTGGTTTGTCCTGCCGAGGGGCCGTGCTGACTGCTTTTCCCCAGTATCACAGGCAGATTGTTCACACTCGTTTCAGTGATCTGTGTGATGGGCTCGGGTCTGCGTTGGAAGCGATCAGGATGTGTGTGTGGGGTGTTTGCCTGGAGACCCCTGACGTGCTCTTTGCCTGTTCAGAACTACAGTAATGTTGGAAGTTTCTGGTAGTTCAGAGGGAAGGAATTGACTTTTGGAACTAGTTCTTCTATAGTAAATTGTTGTAAGAAATAATGACTTGGTGGGTCATTAGCATGTCCCTCCCGATGCCTTGTCAGGAAACATACGTGCACTGTGGGCCCAAAACTGTCACTTGAACAGAGGGGACTTGTCTAATTCCAGCGTCAGTTTAAATAGATAAAATGCACTGGACTTCCCAGCAGTTTTCCTCCTTAGGATGCAGTAAGCAAGGACAGAACCAGATCCTGATCTTGAGGTAAAAAATGGGAATTTTTGACTATTTATCTGAATACAGGAATTTGAATCTGGTTTTGTTTCTCTTCCTGTGTTCGTCGCTCACACTCCTAATTGCTGGAGTTCTGTCACTCCGCGGCAGGCAGCTGGGAGAGCTTGGTAATGTTTAGCCCTTGAGCCTGACCTGGCCCAGGCTCCCTGCAAAGTCCGAAGGAGAGGAAAGAGTTTTAACTGAATTTAATTGGGGTCGTCTTTGCCCATCAGCCTCTTCCTACTCACCTCCTCAGGGGGTTGAGCTGGGGCTCTACTAACTGGTGGAGATGGAAGGGTGGAGAGGAGAAGATGTCTCCACGTCAGAGCCGTGCAGCTGTCATTCTGGGTTACTGAGCAGACAGGAGATGGTGCCTGCAGGAAAGAAAGATGGTTCCCACCTGTCCAGAGCTAATGAGGATGTTTCTGATGTCAGTAAAGGTTTCCTGGTCACAACAAAAAGCCAGTAATCCTCACAACCCAGTCATGAACAATAGGCAAGTAGAGGTGGAAGACAGAAGTGAAAAGAAATGAGAAATAGGATGCAGATGATATGTGGAAGAATTGGAAGAAAAGGGAGGAGGAAAAAAGACGGGGAAAAGAGGAAAATGAGGATGTCTGGAGGGAGTAGGGGGGAAATGGAGAAATAGGTGGAATAGACTCTGAGATGTTAAACATTGAAAGGACATTGGGAATGGACCAGAACAAAAAGAGCTGAAGTAAGAACTGAAGAAAGCAGCAGTGGGCAGAGAGAAGTGATTAACCTAACAGCTCCTTTCCATGGAAAAGTTTGAGAAGCCAGGAGCAGTGAAAGATGGGACAAAGCTTGGGCATAGAGAAGTTAAGGGAAAAGTGAGGGAGAAGGTACTTGTGACTTGGATATCAAACTTTTGATCCTACTCTTGAAGTAGTTATTGACAGAAGATAAAAAATATGACATGTGCTACAAGTTAGAAGATGGGAGAAGTGCACAGAGGCAGGAAGCCTGACCCAAGCCCTGCACGACTGCTGCTGGTGGGCATCCTCTGCTCACACTGCAGCACGGGTGTACTCTCAGCACATCCTGGGAGTGGGGTAGGAGCGAGAGTCAGGCAGCTCTCGGGCTGTTGGAAGTGAAGTTGAGGGGCTTTCAGCATAGACAGTTGCCCTTGGATGTCCATTGTCATGGGCATCCTTAGTCCAAAATCTGGCAGTCTGTTTCCACGAGAAATTTGGAAGTAGCAGAACAGGGTTGGAGACCCAGCCATGAACTGAAGTTGCTCATGCAGTATTTGGATTTGGAGACCATATTTGCATCCTTTCATACTGCTTGGGTTCTGTGCAGGTGTTTCTGCTCTTAGTGGAGGATACCAGTAATAAGAAGGGAATTTTATGAAGATATAAAAATATGTGTTTATGTATGTTTAAAATATTATTATATGATATATCTATTAGTATATAATGCAGAATTTGCTCTAAATAATTCTGTAAAACAGCATTTGACTTTGTGTGACTACACAGAGCACACCTTGTATTTCAGTCATATAGTTCAAGTCCAGTTCCAGTCCCAGACTGAAGCTGTGTGCATCATAAGACAGCAAAATAACAAATCAAAATGAAACACCAAGAATTTTCTGCTAACAGATCATGGTATGTAGCTTCAAGTGGTGTTTTTTAACAATACTATGCTAATCCTAACAATTTCAGAAGTTCCCAGCTTTCCCCAGGCCCTTGGGAAGGTGGCAGAGCTACAACGGAGAGTGGTTGTAGGCAGTTTCTTGCTTCTTACTCCTGGCTGTCTTCCTTACTCTTAGCTGAGATACTTTAGCAGGAATTTGAAGACCAGAAATTACCATCGGGATAATGAAAGCTGCCCAACAAATGTAACACAGGGAAAGGACTTTCCTCAGGAATTCCACACTGATCTTGTCTCTAACTTGCTTGTCACTGGCCTCTCCTCTCAAGGAAAAAATCTTCAATCTCAACATAAAGCAAAAAGAGAATCCATTTGAAGTATTGCCTAAAATATGGACATCAACTAGTAGGTCAGCTGCTGGGATAGCAGCTATCATCTGTGACGTATGGGTAGGAAGCAGACAGCTGATGTAAGAGACTTGTCTGTGTAGCAGTTCTGCTGCAGGAATGAAACTGTGGCTTTACAGTCCTTGGAAATGGGCATCATTCTCACAGCCACCCCCTGCTCCTTTATCCTTTCCCTGTAGCAGATTTACTATGGAAGCACCAACAGGTCGTGCTCATGCATTTTTGTCAAAATTGGGCTTGTTTTGTTGGTGTTTCCTCCCAAGAATAATATATTATCAACACTCTTTTATGAGCTATTTCTTTAAATCCTGTGAAAAATCTTACATTGGAAAATTGATTCTTTCCCTTCCTAGTATCAGAGAGCATACTTAGAGGTTCCTGTGTGTTTTCCATCTTTTTGTTGGTTTGAAAGTGCTATCAGTAACAGAACTTGGAACAGTTGATACTAAACATCATGCTGAAGGTGCGATGTCTCTTGCTTTGTTCTAGCTGTCTAATGATCTTCTGTAGTTGGTATGAGAAGATCAGCAGCTCTAGAGCACAATTCAACTCATCTTAAAATAGGTGTCAAAGCAGAAGTGAATCCAGACTGTCCTGTTAAAAACAGGAAGATGCTTGAATCCACCCAAGAAGGACAGATATTTCTGTCAGTGCAGAGCAGCCATTGCCTTTTATGAGTTTAAAAATAAACCAAAAGCAAAGCACGTCCCATTACAGCACTGGTGCTCCCTCTCAATGTGCTGTTACAAAACAGTGTACAAAAGCTACCAAATTTCAGAGGGGAATTTTAAATTAACTGTCAGCACACATAAAACCACGTGTTTTAATTAGTATTTTTTTTCTATATTGAAAATTCTGGCCTGTCAGTCTCATCAGATACCTGCGAGGCATTGTTCCCAAGCAGAACAAAGGCAAGGTACAGACATTGAAGTAGTGCTGGGCAGTGATACAGAGGAGCGTAACTCCGATCAGGGCTTCCAATTATCCTCCTCATTTCCCAGTGTTTGCCACTGGCCAGGACCAAGATTGGGAAACTACTGGGTTGTTTCCTAGTCAAGTTTATTTCAGAGTTCAGACATGTTATTAGTGTTTTGTTCCACTGAAGGATGTTGGGTGCTCCCCTGTGAGATGGCAGGTGGTTTGGGGCTGTTTGCTGGAGCGGTCCTGCTCTGTCCCCGCTTGAAACTCCAACATGTCGCAGTGAACAATCACTGCCAGACTCTGGGGAGGTCAAAGCGATGCAGCCCTGGAGTTTCAGCCTCAAATAAAACTTTTAAACGAATACATTGGGGTCTTTCTCTCTCATCCCAGCCCCCCTCAGCTCCCCTTGGTTGCCCTCCTCCCTTTTCTCTTTGAAGAAGTGTGTGTTGATGTAAGCGGACAACACAGGGAGTCAATAAAGGGGGTATCGAGAGCCTAGGAGGAGATTGCCTGCAGCAACAGAGAAGACACAATTACTGCAACAACTGTCCAACCAACCACAGCCAGGAGACTCCACTTAATCTAATTGAGTGTGAAGGCAGGCTGGAGACACAGGACCTGCTCCTCCACCCCCCCTCCCATAATATAGACACTATTGGCTGCTAATTGGCGCCAGTGGGCTGGTGCTAATTGTGCTGATGTCTTGGTCTGAGGACAGGCATGTGAAGGATGAAGGGGTCTGCTGGGAATAGGAGGAGGGAAGAGCGAGGGAGACAGTGGTCATAAAAGTTGGAACAGGGCTTTAATTTCATATCAAATATTTAAGTAAGTGAGTGGAAGATCTGTGAACTCTCTTTGTGGTAACCCACAAAAGGCCTTGGAGAATACCAACCCCCCTGCCTCCAGCCCTAGCGATGAGCTGTCTGACTTGCTGTGTTCTTCCTCCTTAGCTTTGTTTAATTAATTGTGAGAATTGCTAATGATCCTTTATTCCTCTTTGTACCTTCTTTCCTTTCTATTGCAAGTTTTTCATTATTTCGTGGAGTCAGCTTTATCAGCTCGAGGGCTGTCCAGTTTGCTGGCGTTGGTTGCACAGGAATTTTGGCTGAACAGGACAGCTACATGACGTTCCTCACCCTGTGGTTGGATATGGTCTGGTTTGTACAGGCAAGGCCAGGATGACAGTGGTGACTGTGCGTGGTGCTGTTCCTTACAGAGGTCCCATCAGACTTGGGGTTCTGGAGGTTCACAGGTATCAGGAAGACTTGTTCACATAGACAGTGTCAGTGTGCTAAATGCTCAGATGTACGCAGCAAAGTTAAAACAGCAACTTGTACTCCCAGTGTGGGTATCATCAGAGCTGTGTAGTTATGTGGGAGTTGTGTATTTCACACAGGGAAGGTGTGATTGGAATAGAGAGAGGGCTATTTTACTCTTAGTAGTAATCACAAGATGTTCATGTCCCTAGTGCCTCCTAAAAATGGACCATAACCATAAAAGTCACTTGGGCCTTGTAACATTGCACAAAACAGTGTATAAATAACTTTACAATTATAAGCCTGGAACAGTTCTGGTTCTGTTACCTTTGTGTGGTGTGTAAAACAGTGGTGACTTGACTTGCTTGGCCTCAGGGCTTTACTGCTCTAAGATGTTCAATATTAAATAGTAATTGCAGAAAGTACTTTAATAGGTTCTCTCGGTTGGATGTTCTGAATTCATCTATATATCACAGGCCACTGAATTCAGATAACGGTTTCAACCTAAAATTAAATTTTAACTTAACGATATCTAAGCAGTTTTAAGCTTTTTATAAATTATCACAATGAGCAGATTCTTGAGTGAAAGGCTGGGGTACCCAGAGTTCCCTGCCTCTTTCTTCCTCTCAAAATATAATCACGGAACTGATGCACGAGGCCTTTAAACTCACTTGACAGCACGTCACTTTTACTAAGGAGGGCAGAAAGTGACTGAAAGCTCCAGAGTGATTTGTTTCAAAACCTAACTTCCAAATCCCGAGTTCATGAACAATCGGTTCTGTCTTACAGTCAAAATATGCCTACCTCTTCCATGCAGACACAAACTTCTAGAATATGGCATCCTTAAGATCGCCTGTAAGCCTGGTAGAAAGGCAAACTGTCATAGGTCACGGATATATTGGGTCAGACTTGTACCGGCTACAAAAAAATGCTGTACTCAGCTCAGTCTTTCTCTTCAGAGTAGCTCTTGACTTGTGCAGATCCATCATATCCCTTCCACAGATGATGTGGCATTTACTTTGGAGGTCTTGGTGGATCCTGCAGGCTGTACAAAATACCTTTAGCACCAGAGTTTGGATTCTGATTGTTAGTCGGCTTATTTTCCTCGTCACTCTGGATATAACTCTGTAGTGCAGTGTTGTTCTGAGGTACCCAGGCTGGCTCATAGCCAGCTAACAAAAAAATGCAGTTGTATGGTTGATACCAGCGCTCTTAAGACTGTGTTCATGTTCTCTCCTTCCTTTTAATAGAATCTCAGAATCACAGAATACTTTGGGTTGGAAGGGACCTCAAAGATCATCTAGTTCCAACCCCCTGCCATGAGTAGGGACACCTGATCAGGTTGCCCTAAAGCCCCATCCAACCCGGCCTTGAACTCTGCCAGGGATGGGGCTTCCACAACCTCTCTGGGTACCCGGTGCCAGGGCCTCAACACCCTCAGAGTAAAAAATTTCTTCCTAACGTCTAACCTAAACCTGCCCTCTTTCAGTTTAAAGCCATTTTGCTTCCTTTTCTGTCCTCCTACTGTTAGTTTTCATGCTTTCCTGTGAGTCGACAGCACTGATTATACAGACATGGGGGAAATCAGCTTTTGGATCCATCTGAAAGCTCAGATACCTTATTTTTATTTTCTTTGATATACTTTTTCCTTTTTTTTTCTATGCTAATTTGTAGATCAGCAAGCTGAGTTGGCTAGTTGGGTAGTAGCACGATCACTGGTGCTGACAGCAAGAAAGCAAGAGGAATGTGTAGTTAGGAGCCCTGAGACTGTCCCATTGTGGGCTTAGTTTGGCTTAATCCAGCTATAAACTTAACCCAACAAATGTGGTCTGGTTTCATCTAGATAGCCTCTGCTTGACCATGTAACGCTGTAGGGGTTATGGAGATCGCATGGCTGAGTACATTCCTTCAGTTAAATAGATCTCTCTTGTAATCTGCTGTAAAACTCAGATTAAGTTACTGAAAAGCACGTACCTTTGCAGTGGTCTGTGCAGGATCTCCTTGCTCTCGGTAGCACCCAGATCTGAATCAGCAAAGCACCTGCAGTCAGTGCTGTTCGGTGCTTACAGCTGGGCTTGTGCTTTGGTGCTTGCCTGAGTCGAATGGACGTGCTGGTCTGCTCAAAGGTGAGTGCTGGTGAAGCTGGGCTCTTGGGTAGGGTCTCTTTAGCACTTTGGTCCTCCCTCAGCTTGCAAGCACGTAGTGCAAGAGTGAGCCCGGATCTTGTAAATAGTAATTCAAACCTTCAAGAATGAAACTCCCCTTTGGCATCATGCTGAGTCTCTCTTGAACCATTGAATCTAACTAACTCTGCTTTAACAAAAGAGAATATCCATACAGCTTTCCCCTAGTTCAGTCTAGGAGTGTCTGTGGGGGTTATTTCTGTGAAAAAAAAAGTAGGGGATGCATCTCATTGTTCTCTGAATTGGGAAAACAAGAAAAGCTGCCATTCTAAAGGAATCCAAGTAACAGCAGACTGCTTTCCTCCCTTTTAGTGGGGTCTTACCCCAGAACAAAACTAATTCAGAATCTCTGCTCGCTTCAGTGGGCTTGGAATCGGGGTGTTAAGCAGAGTCACAGTGTTTTCACAGAATCAGAATTACAGAATTGTAGGGGTTGGAAGGGATGTCAAGAGATTGAGTCCAACCCCCTTCCCAAAGCAGGTTCCTTAGGACACATCGCACAGGTTGGCATCCAGATGTGTCTGGAATCTCTCCAGAGATGGAGACTCCACACCCCCCTGGGCAGCCTGTCCCAGGGCTCCATCACCCTCACTGGGAAGAAGTTCTTTTGCAGATTGGTGCAGAACTCCCTGTCCTCCAACTTGAGGCCATCATCCCTTGTTCTGTCCCCACAGACACTGAGAAGAGGCTGACCGTTTCCCCCTGTGTATTGTTTTTTATGTATTGGCTTCAATAGTTCAGTGCCAAATGTGGGAAGCTGAAGAACTGAATCATTCTATCAACTTGGGTCTTATTTTTCTTCCTTCAGAGGATTTCCCCATGTTATCTTGCAGTGCTGCTTTGAAGGGCAACTGTGACCAGGGAATAAAGGGAAGAACCCAGCTCCATTGGCTTAAAGTGCAAACTAATTTTCCTTTAAAGCTCCTTCCCCTGTCCCATGCCTTTTCTCTGCACATACACTCTAAGTGAATTCCTCGGCACTGGAGGAGATTGGTTTGACAGGCCTGATGATTCACACCTCCTGTTGAGCTTCCTACTTCAAATCAGTCCAGGCTGACAGAGGAGGGGTCAGCGACTTTGACGGGAGGCTGTGATTACAGCAGTTTTGTCCGAGGTGGAAGCAGGAGGTATCTGAACTGAAGACCTCACTTTTCCATTAACAAGTGGAAGAATTTGTTCGCTCAGTGTTTTGGTGTGTGTGATATAGGTGAGACTCTGAACACAAACCTCAGAGTGTGGTCTGAAGCCATCTCTGGCTTTCCATTTAGACAAGTGAATTCTTACTGAGCTGCTCAGACTTCACGGGTGATGGGGTGATATCATCGGTGCTGGGAAGCTTCCCTTCGCAGCAGGGTAATTTTTACATGGTAAATAGCTATTCATTACTGCTGGTTTAATGTCACTCTCGGTGAGAGCTGGGGCTTGGCGGGTGGCTGGCTGAACAGTGCCGAACGTGTGTGCGTATTAAAAGATCAAGGAGCTCATTATCTACCCTGGCAGGGGAGGGAGCGCCTGAGGCTTCCCCAGTGCCTTTGCAAACCAGTAAAATGAAAACGTGCCTGTGTACTTGGAACAAGAATCAACACAACAAACCCAAGTGAATGTGCGAGCCCCTCAGCCCAGCTGCTGGCTGCACGGTCCCTCATGACCCCGCCACCACAACGTGTGCCCTTCTCGGATACAGGCACAGATGGACAGAGTGTGTCACACTTGTCCAGTTTACCTCAGGGTGTAGAAATGAGACTTGAGAGAAATTAGCATGTGTATGTATGCACCAAGTAATATTTGTATGTGCCTGTACCTGTACTCTCAGACAGAAGTACGGACAGGCCCCGCGTGCGGCCTACACTGGCACAGCACGGGCGTTTCTCCCTTTCTTTGACAAAATAAAAAATCCCATTGATTTTTACTTTTCATGCTTCCGTTACCAGCTCCAGCTAACAACTGCCGCTGCTGTTCCTTATCAATATTTGATGAGTAGGGTGAGGTGGAATGGAGAAGCCCTGAGAGTTTCTCCTCCTAAATGGTCTCTGTGAGGGTTGAGGTTTTTGTGGCTTGTGTTTATTTTCTGTGTCTGTTTTACTTGGTTGGTTCAGGTCCTGAAGGTGACTTCTGCTGAAAGACAGGATAGAAATAGGGCATCTCTCCCCCTGTGTCTTTGTGTCTCTGTGTGCACTCTTCTGTTGGCTCATTTCGGGTCTTGCAGGCTTTTTAGATCTCTACGAAATTCGTGAACGGTGGAAGGTCAAGCAACGCTTGTCTGTACATAGCTGACATAACTTATCCTTAACTATTTTTTCCCAAGCTTTATCCAGCTAAGTGTTCCCAGGAAATAAGCTCTCATTTTTAAAATTATCTTTCAAATCACAAAATTAATGACAGCCCTAGTGCCTTACTAAATTCTGCCTATAGCTGTTAAAAAAAGAAAAAAAAAAGAAAAGAAAAAAAGGAGTAACTCCAGAATAGAGCAGCATACCTTCAGGGCATATCTGAGAGTTATCCTTCTTCATTTATTCTCCCCTTGCTGTAAAAAAGAAGTTTCCATAGTACCTAAACGAGAACATTCTTTCTTTTCTTGTGCTTAAGTAGCGAGTACAACTTTGTGGATGGGAGCTTATGTCAAGGTAAGGTTAAAGGTTCACTCATTACTAAAATGTAATACTCGCTCAAACAGACAGCACTTCTGCAAATGCTTTTCCTGCTGAAGAGCTACTCTGTTCGCAGGCATGGAGACCTTGGGTGGGATTACCCAGAGGGCAGAACAGGAAACAAAACCCAGTTGTCATTTTGGTGAGCACTAAGGTAAGCGAGAATGTTGGGCACACTCAGGAAATGCAACAAGGAGAGCGTGTGGAGCTTGGCAGTGGACATGCTGGGTTATGAGTGTTGGGAAAGCTGCCAGCTATCCAACTTCTGCATTCTCCATCTTATTTCTAGGTTAGTGACCAGTTCCATCACAGGCAGTTGTGTTGTCAGCTGCAGCATAACCCCCGCAGCTGTGCTAAGCAGCAGTGTGCTGGTGGCACACCACAGATCACAGTATCTCCTGAGCTGGAAGGGACCCGTCAGGACCACCGAGCCCAGCTCCTGGCTCTACACAGGGCCAGACAAGTCAGGGCAGGGCACTGAGACCATTGTCCACATGCTTCCTGACCTCAGCCCAGCTTGAGGCTGTGGCCCCTTCCCTGGGGAGCCTGTGCCAGTGCCTGACCCCCCTCTCAGTACAGAACCTCTTCCTGACATCCAACCTAAACCTCCTCTGTCACAGCTTCATGCTGTTCTCTTGGGTTCTATCCCTGCAAACACAAGCAGCTGACAAAACCAGTAGCTTAGGGTGCTACTGGATGTCACCTGTGAGTGCTAACATCTGGAAGCGACACTTGCAGCGGTGGCCCTGCTGTCAGTCGTCCTTGCGGCGAGAGAAGAAGGAACAGTGCCCTTTGTTCTGCCCTGAGATTGAGACTGGAGGGGCTTATTGTGGGGAGGTGGAGGCTTGTCAGGTTAATGTAAATGTGGGCATTGGAATTCTGTCTGTACCTTAGGCGATAGCAACAGGGTGACCACTGAAGAAGGAACAACTTGCAAGTCTAGGAAAAACCTTTGTTTTTAGCCTATCCATCAATAAATAGTCTTGTAGGAGTGACTGGCAGGTCGCTTAAGGATCTGTGCAAGCCTCACATTCACATGAGGCAAAAAATAGTGGGGAGAGAATAATATTTTCTTTATCCTCTCCCCCTCTCCCCCCTCCACAATTACTGTAGTGAACATGGCTGGTTTGTTCCCGAAGGAGTCGGAATTTAGTTCTGACTTTGAATTGTAAGTTCTGCTTAAATAAAATGCACTGTAGAGATCAGGGGAGACAGGGATAAGAGAAAGACAGATGGACGTTCCTTACCAGTCCCTCTGAACACCCTATATTCTTTGTTCTTGCAGATTAGCAAATTCTACAAAGAAACTTTTAAGATTAAACTCAAGGATGATTAAACAAAAGAAAAACACTGCTTCTCCATCATTCTGTTATTCTTTGGGTTTTTTTCTTGATCACGTATCACAATTGGATGATGTCATTAGGAGTCATTATTCCTGGATTTCTAATGACCTTTCACCTCCCTGGGGTTCAGGAGCATTTTCCCAAGGGTGCAGAGGTATCTTGTGGGTCATTGCATTGCTCTGGGGCTTGCAGTCGGACCAGCTCGGCTCCTGTCAGCCCCTGAGGAAGGATGCAGATCGGAGGAGAGCCGGCAAGACGGCGGGCAGCCTGTGTTATTTTCGGACATCCAGAGAGGTCTTGAGTCTTGGTTCATTAAAATCTCTAAGCTGAAGGGCTGTGCAACTGGTGTGTCAGAGACCTTTGGGTTATGACTCCAAGGCAGGATTTCTGCCAGTGATGCCTACCCGTATGGTCTGTGTTGGATGGAGGAATCTGGTGGGTTTTCCAGAAATGAAAGATGACTGTTTTACTGTATTTACATGTGTGTGTGCTCCTTAAAACTTGGAGAGGGTTTCAGAATGCTGTTGGTTGGTTTTTTTCTGGTAGAATTTCTATAGCACTCTTCTCAGGCCGAGTAGATTAATATTTTAAAATATCTGTCATTTTTTTCCTCTCCCCCTTCCCCAAATTTACATCATTCCAGTGGTGTAGAAGACAGGAAACCGCATCATTTCCTGTGGAGGGAAGACACAATTCATCTATTCCCTGAGATGCAAGCGTTTGGGTAATTAATTAGGGAAATAGAATGAATAGCATCCACAAGAGATTCAAAGGAGCCCAGCACCCACACGGTGCAGCAAAACGGGGTTAGTAAGTTTGGGTTTGGGGTGGTTTTGGGGTTTTTTTTCCTCCCAAATAAGCTTTCTGTGTCAGGTACTGAACTTGTGAAACCTTCATTGCTGAGCCCTTGGAGACCCAGATGAGCTCTTCTGAAAAGCGTGGCCCCCTCCTTCCATTCAAGAGATCAGTTCCAAAGCACTGTGCAAGGCATGAAGGGCAGTGGGACACCTTGGCCACAGGTGGTGGCAGTTGCCCTTGCAGCACAGGCCTGTTCTTTCCCACAGCTCAGGGATGTTTTTGCAAACTTTTTCCAAATTTCCAAGTGATTCAGAGCCCTTTTGAAATAGACCTATTTGGATGAGCAAAGATTTCGTTAGGAATTTATCAGACTCTTCAAAGCTTAGGAGTATTCCCCGTCTGGGAATTCTGGGTAGGACTTTTTCATTTGGGTTTTTGCTCTTGGAGTTGCAGCAAGCATGTGTTCTGTTTGTTAAGGTGGTGAACCCACGGGTTGTTCTTCAGTTTGTGGTTAAAGAAAATAAATCAGGGAAAATTACTTTGTATTAAGCAAAACACTTTCTGCCTAATTTTAATGCTGCTCTTTACATCTGGGTATGCTATGAAATATGAAAGTTGGACAAGTCTGGGCTTTTTTGAGAGATGTAGTGGCTTCATTTCAAGTGTAAATGCCTAGGGATGTCTTACACTTTGGTGGTTCTGCTCCTGTGGTGGCAAAGTTCAAGCCTGTCCTTGTTCTGAGCTGCGTGCTGCCGGTAAGAACTGCTCTTGAAATTGAAACATCACGTGGAGGATGGTGTAGGGATTCAGTTACAACAGGAGCAGCTTTCACTAACCATGTGGGGCATGGCCAGCAACACTAGCGTAAGGGGTCTACCTCAGAACAAGCAGCAAGACAGAGAAGAGGCAAAGCTCTTGGGATGGCAGTTTTTCAGTTGCAAGGCATAAATCTGGGGCTTGTTCAAAGCTTTCTGTGAAATGCTGCTAGTCAAAGAGAAAGGAGAGAGTAGAGCCTCTCAGGAGGCAGTTCTTGCTGTGCTCCTGGGACACTCTGGGGATGGCACAAGGATAAGCAAGCATTCAGAGGTCTTGGGGGTTTTGATTCTTGGTTTCTTGGGTTTTTTTCAGGAGACCACTGCTTTTAATGCTCACTTGTTGCCCTTTTGTTGGTGATTACAGGCTTGCTGGTGTCCAGGGTTCTGGCTATAGGCTTTCTGGAAGCACTATGCTGCAGACACCTTTAATCCAGTGCAGCACAGGTTAGCCATACTGGTTCCAGATCTGCAGATGCTGATTACCCATCTCCTGTATAAGTCTTACAGGAAAGTTGTAGTGGAGTCCTGGGAATTTACTGAGAGGACTGGGGATACAATTTCACAGACGTTGGAAGCTGGCAGTGCTAGTGAAGTCTCCTGGCTGATCTTTCTTGTCCTGTGCTGCTCTTCACCTTGTGGTAGCAGTGCAAGTCTTCAGAAAACCAACCGTGGTTGAATATGGCTGCTTCTGATTTACTGAGCTGATGAAAGCTGCTGACTTCTCTACCCATCCTTTGGAAGTTAGAGAAGGTACAGTCTGGGTCAGCTCCTCATTCCTACAGATAATTTCTAACATTCAAAGCTGTTTGCTGACCAAAGAGCTTTGGGAGGTCTGGATGTTTTTCTCCTTGAAACTTTTGTCAGCCCTTTTTCCTTGTAGGTCTCTTCTACTAGTAAGCAAGTCCCTGGTTTTCTCACTGTGCAGTAAATGTGAAGTCTGTGGGCAACATGAAGTGTCTGGGCAATGCTGACATCAGGTGTCCCCCATGGGATCAGTCACACTGTGATGCCAGCTAGGTAATTTTAAAGATAACTGGGTTCTGACCTCTTTAACGTGTATCTTTCCCTGTTTCCTGAGCACAGAGTCTGTTTTGGACAGATACCCCTGGTTGTTCTTCTCCTTAGCCTCACAGTCAAAAGCTGTTGCACGCACAGTAGCTGCGAGGCATCAGGTTAACAGGTTATTCTGGGATGTCTGGGCCAGCTGTTCTCCCAGGCAGTGCACCAGAGTCCGTTCCGGGCAGAGCAGCAATCCAGTTCAGGTTCTGCTCTGCCTTCTGAGCAACTTAGCAAACCACATCCTTTCTCTGAGAGAAAAATGATCTCTTTTCTTCTGTAATATCTTTCCTAAAATGTGCTGTACAATCATGTCTCTGAAATATATGAGGCGATAGAGCAAATATATTGAAAAACAGCACATACTTGGCCAGTTTTGCTAACAAGTAAAATACACAGGTCTGTATATGACAACTGTATGTGTTGAAATATATTGAAAACATATTTGGACCATTCTGGATATACTGAAATACTGAAGACTGGCCAAATCTGTAAAAAATTTAAGTCTGTGTTATATATATTATATATTTAAAAAATCATTTTTGCAAATAGATAGCAAGGAGACTTGCCATGAAGATGTGGGAAATACTAACCACGCTTGATGTTTTCCTGATGGAAAGCAGCGCCCGTGGATGCTGTGTCATTACAGACACTGCAGGAAGAGTTAACGGGGCTGCTAGCGAATAATTTGTGTACTGGGCCTAGCACCAGGGTTCATTGATCTTAACAGAGACCACTTGGTAACAGTGAATTCTAACAGTAACGGCTCCCTTGGCGTTGCTGGTGCTGATTTAAGCCCCAGCATTTCTTCTTCTGCAGTCTCTTTGGATTAGCTTGAGAATGGACGGGGAAGTGGGAGCAAGAGTGGTTGTGACAGCTCTTAGGTGAAGGAGCGTGCAAGTGCTTGTGGTTTCAAGAGAAATGAGAAGTTTCTGGAGAAGGAGCGTTCAGCGAGGCTTGGGGATGGACGTGACCCCTTAGCAAGTGCTCTTGTCCTGGCCTTTGCATGAAAACAAGCATCTCCCTTTAGCTGGCATTTGTGAACGTTCTCCAGGTAAGACTGGATGCCAGGATGCCCTGGATGAAGTGCCCTTTTGCAGTATGACACACAGCCTGCCAGAGCTATCTGTGATTAGGGCAGAGTTGTAGGCACAGTGCAGCTGGGATTCCCTTGTCCTTTGTCTTTGCTGAGGTCACAGCTGTAAGCTGTGGGTGTAACTCCCCAAACCAGCACTGCCACGCTCTATTCCTAAAATCCAGCAGTTGCCCCTTTTAGGAAGGTGGTCAGGGTCTGAATTCTCCTGATGAGTTTTTATGGGTATGTTGTTATATCTCAGAAAGACACGGGGCAGGAGACCCTAGCTTTTTGCCATGGAGGATCCAGGGCTTTCTCTGACTTTTCCTGGCATGTTCTAGCAGCAGTTGGGTCCCCAGTGAAGATGAGAGCTCTGCTGAGAGCTCCCTATGCACATGGTGTGCACAGCACATACATTGTCTGCGTGGGTGTTTCTGACTGGGGTTGGGATGGTCTGCTTTGCTTGCTGGCCCTGTTGGGTTTTGCCAGGGGAACCGTAGTTACGGTGACAACAATTGAAAGTGAGGTAGTGTCCCTGAGTTGGAATGGTGAGTGTCCTAGAAGTGGTAAAAAGGCTTATGGGGTGTTTGAAGACTTGAGAGAGAGCTGTCTCTGAGCTAGGTGGTAGAAACCAGCAAGGGCCTGGTTTCCTCATGGGAGTTACACTAGATTAGCAGCTGTGGGGGAGGAGATCTCCTATGGAGAGCAGCTTTTAAAGGAAGACCACTGTTCCCCTGAGATGACCCTGCTGCATGGTTTGAAAGTGAATGGTTCTTTAGTTCTTTAAATTCTCCTATTCCTGTGTTAGGAAAAGCATTAAGGACAATTTGGGGTCCTAAATATGGCTTGCTGTGTATGTAAATCAGTGATCTCTCAAACAGGAGTCACAAATCCATGATACTGTTGACCATGAGAATGTATTTCTGTCTACTCTGTAATACAGAGTCTGTGCAAACACTTAGGTGCCTGCAGGAAGTTGGAGAAAGACCAGTCCTGGAGAGAACCCAAAGCCAAGTATATTGGCGCTCCTGTCATGAGATGATTGATGAGGGTTAGGAGTGTCAAAAATCAGAGTCATCTCTGGCTTACTCTTCTGAGATCCCTTCTGCTCTGGAGATTAGCTGCCCTGAATGATGCTCCTGCCTAGACCAAGGGTGGTTATGCTTCTCCTCTTGCAAAGCGTCAGTGGTTTAGAGCTGGACCACCTCAACATCTCACAGCCTTAATGAAAACAAGGAGCAAACTGGAATTCTTCCGAAAAATAAACAAGCCCACTTTCATGACCCCTCCTTGACCTCCCAATGAGGTGCTAATTACTAGAGGATTAGCACCTCTTCTGTATCAGAATGGGCCCAGCCAAGGAGCAGGAGGTGACAATACTCTGCACAAAATGCAAATCCAGAAGAATTACTCCAAGAACAACAGACAAGTGCAAACTTAAGAGCAGAGAAACCTTCTCGATTGTAAGTTCAACCCCTTGTCTATAAACACTGCAAAATTAATGGCTTTTGGAGGAGGTGGGCAGGAATGGATTTCTTTTTTCCTTCATGTTAGGCAAATACGAAGCTTTTTCTCTTCATTTTCTTTCACAGCTCAATAGAATGCATTTCTTCAGTGTGGCCACGATGATAGCACTGTCAAAAAAGGCTTATTAAAAATTAACTACACCAGCATCTTTATGTATCTGATTGTGCTGAATGTCATACCCTATGTTCCATCCACCGGCAAGCTGGAATGAAAACTGGGGGAATCAGGACTTGCACAGGAAGCCCTGGCAGAGGTTTGTGTGCTTTGGGAGTGATGTTCTGTCAGGCTGAGACCCTGCAAGCTCAGAGACTGTGTAGGGTGGTCTCATCAGCTTCAGGGGCTGTGATTGTTATGTTGGGGCAGTGAATCCTATGGCAGTTCACTGGTTTTGGAATGTGCTCTTCTTGTTTTCTCTTTAGGGATTAAGGGCCCAAGAAATCACCTGGGTAGACTAGAAATGACCTCTCCTGTGTGTGGTTGCACAGTTGACTGGTCTATCTTGTACTTTCAAAGTCTGCATCAGGGAAGGAGGAGGTTCAGGTTTATGCTGGAGCAGCTGCTGCCCTGGACCATGCATCTCAGGGTACAGCGAATATTTCACTTGAGATACTTCATTTATAAAATCTGCATCCTCAAGGGCACTGGTCTTTCCAAGTATTATAAACCCAGAAGTTCTCAGTGTCTTCCAAGAGACCTGTTAGGTTTCTTAGCAGTTCTTCTGAAAATCAGCCAGTGTGTTGGATCTGCAACATTATCTAGATAATCTCCAGATTATCTAGAAATCCCCCTTGTTTTGGGGGGTTATGTGATGGTTGAAGTGACAAAGTCTTTCTGTTGTGGCTATTTCCATCTGGTCCTGTGTGGTGTGGAAATAAAATCCTCTGGTATGAGGAATCTTTACATTTGCATGAGGCTTTGTATGGGGGGCTTTATTTTTGGTAGAAATCATATTTCTCATTAGATTTTTTAATCAGAGATTAATTTAAAGATAAATTAGATTTCAAGAGCTGACTTTAACTGTGCTCTTGGCCTGTAGCCACATCTACTGACAGCCTTTTGCCAGCAAAGGTGCAAAGAAGTGAGATCCCCAGTGTGGCAGGAAATGCTGTAACGCTGCTGGTGGAGTGTCAGCAAATCAGTATTTCAATTCCTGTTGCATGTTTCATTTGTGAGTGATGGTCATCAGCCCGGGAACTTCCAGTATACAGGGGTGAGGCATCGCTTCTCCACTGGGAGCTCCAGGTAGACCGTATATCTCCACAGGGATGGAGAGGCTGGAGTTGGCCTGAGGCAGTGATGTGCCCAGGAGGGGGGCTACACCAGGAGCCCCCGGTGCCCTCTTGTGATTCAAGCCAGGATGTGCATTAGGTCTGTGCGGGTCTCTGCGGGGCAGGGGCTGTGGAGGTGATACCTCCATGTATCACCACAGCAGGTTATGCCTTCCCATGCCTCCATGTACTTCTCCTTTGGATGGTTTAGTTTGTGAAGTAATTTGGGAACTAAGAGTTAAAGTTGGTGATTATTTTTTTTCCTGGAGATCAGTGAGGGCTGATGAAGCCCACCCACCATGTGCTCCTAAATACCCACATTCTACGTAGTGCACAGCGAGGTGTGTTCCCTGGCACAGAACAGCCTCTCACGTCGTACGTGCAGTGCACATCATCAGAAAAGACACTTCGTGCATCACGTGTCTTTGTTCAGTCCTTCAGCAATTGCTGCTCAACACGAGCTGCTCCATGTTCTTTGCTGTAATTATCTCTTCATTTGTATGGATGGTCCTATTGTAAGAGGAGAGTGATTTAAGGTGGTTCCAAATACCAGCAAGAACTTTGTCCTAGGGTTAGGAAAGAATTTCTGAAGTGTGAGATACAGGTTGACAGGAGCAGCCCCAAGTCTGGTGTCCAGGGTGTCCACCTGGATGGTGAGAGATCAGAGCTCCACATGCCTTTGCTGGCAAGTGCTGCATGAGATTTGCAGATGAGAAAGAACCTGTTTGGGAGTGAACTGGTAACAGACCAGTGCTCTGCTCTGGGGGGAAGGAAGGCCACCTGAGTCTGAAACTCAAGGACCTCTTCCAAGAAGTACCCTAGTAGCAGTTGTGGGGTTTTCCTGAGTGGAAGTCCACTCATGAACCCGAGAATGCTGTTGCCACAACAGGTTTTTTCAGTGCTGCTGCGTTCTTGGGGGGAGAGTTTGTTTTGGATAATTGATTATTCCAGAAGAAGACCAGCTCTCCTGAACAGGCTACTTTGCCTTAGTATTACTGTTTTCTTAGATGTGAACATGAGCTGCTTATCCAGCAGTCCAGAGCCCCCTTGGGATGAAATATGCCCTCTTCACTGGTAAAGCCATCTTCAGACAGAGTTTTCAGATGTGTCCCTTGCCCTGTTTGGGGCAGCATGTCTTTTCTTCTTCTCTTCCAGGGGCACAGATCACAGTAAGTAGCTTGGCTTGGGCAGTGCTGCCCGAGCGGAGCTGTGCTCTAAGTGCTGGCTGCAGCCTGCTGGCTGTCGTGGCCGACACGCTGCGTAATGCAGCTTCCTGTTTGGAGAATGACCTCCCAGGTTTTCATCGAGTCCAAGAGACTCCTGGCGACATTGTTCTTCTGCAAGAGGATATGTGCAGTATGGGGCCACAGTGACACAATCAGGATCTCCTCAGCGTAGTGTCCGAGTGGGGCCTCTGAATAACAACCAGATTACTATCTCCAGCTTACCCTAAACATGCCTGCCTCCTTTTTACAGTTTTTGTTACCAAGTATTGTTGCCAGGATGGATTTATGCTGGGCCATTTCCCACTCCAGCTGCGTCATTACAGTCATTGTCATGAGAACACAAAAGCAGAGACTGAATGCCTTGTGCCTTCCCAAAAATATATTTGTCCCATTGCACTGTTGTGACCTTGGGAGTACGATAGAGCTTGATCTGCTAGTGGCTACTAATGGGAAGGTTTCCTGATGGTGTGTTACCAGGGTCCCTCAAAGGCCAGGGGAACTCCTCGTTGTCTGAGAACCTGGCTAGAATAGGTAAAGCAAAATTGCTGAGTGCAGAATGGTTCTAGAGGACAGTAGGCGAGACACGTGGCCACATCAGCTTAAACCTAGAGGGATTTTTTGTTCTTTATGGATTCTCATGCCCGCCCCTTTTTCCATGCATAAATGGTATCTACCCACTAGAAGGCACTGTTGGACAGTGGACAGGCTGGGGGTAAAGTCAGTGGACTCCAGTGACATCAGGCAAGTGCCTTCCCCTTTGAGTGCCTCAGTTTCCCCATCTGAGAAATTGTTAATAGTTTGAGGAGTGTTGACTGATGTGGTGTAGGGTAGTTGGATGTTATAAAACACTAAGGGAGTCAGTCAAACTGTATCCTAGTTTTAGGAAACAGATAAACCAGGTGCCTTCAAGCTCCTCTGCATGACACACAGCACCAGAAGGTGAAGAGGCTGTTTTTTCCGTGGGTTTCCCATTGGTCTGTGCCCTGCTCTCATCTCCAGCCTCCCATAACATTTTGCCATGCGGCTTGTTAGAAAACAACTGCTCATTCAGAGGGGCACATGCTAATTTTATAAGCTCACACCGCTGTAGCGTACAGCAAGTGAGATCAGTGCAGAGCCCTGCCCAGTGAGCTTCCTCCAACACAACACCCAGAGGAGCAGCCTGCAATGCCTAGCTCAAGCATTGGCTTGACACCAGGTAGGGACTCTCTTGCAGCAGGGTTTAGATACGCTGCTGATGGCATGTGGTGGATCTAATAGCAACCAGGTTTCCTCCATCAGTGTGCTGATGCTGAGATAGGGGGTTGGTGCTTCTCTGCATCTCTTCAGCTAAGCTGTTGCTTCTCATTGGTTTTGTTTGCAAAGCTCTGTGTGATAGAACATGATTTTCTCTGCTGATTATGGAATAACCTGAAGAAACTCTTTCAGAAGAGTCACGGTTCCTACTGGAGTTCTAGGCTCTGCAACAGGAACATGGGATTTCCCACCAATCTGTGTGCCCAGCTGCAGCCTCAGTTAATGAAGCTGCTGTCTGTGTTGATGAGGATGAAGGTCATTGGCCTCCCACCTGCCTCTCCCCTTGAAGGTGTTCTGAGAGCAGGGAAGGCATCCCTGGTTATCACAGAATCGTAGGGGTTGGAAGGGATCTCAAGAGGTCATTGGGTCCAACCCCCCTGCCAAAGTAGGGTCCCTAGTTCATCTTGAATCCAGAGGTACACTTCCATTGTGCCCAGGGTGAGCTGGGATGAGGGTGCCTTCATCTGTGTTTGTAACCTCAGGGAGGAGAAGAAGCTGCAGAAGCTTCCAAATGATTTACATTCTCTCTCTCATCATACCATCAGCCTAGCCTGCCAGCCTCCAGCTGGTTCCTGCATAGTGGGTGAAGAGGAGGCTGTAGTGCCTTTCCCTCCCCAGGGCTGCACACAGGGCTGGGGAAGCACAGACATAATCCAGGGCTCCATACCCGTGCTGGCAGCTGTACGCATCCCGGCACTGAAGGATGGCTTCTTTTCCTCCTGGCTCATGTTTCTAGCCTACTCATTCCTAACTTTTCTCCAATGTAGATCTCCTAAAACAGAAGTTGGCCCAGGCCTGACTTCTGTTTGAAAGCCACCTATTGAGGAAGAAGTTCTTGCATGGGAAACAGTTTCACATCTAGAATCTGCTCCGAGACTGAAGTAAAGAAACCAGCTTTCTGATCCCTGTCCCTGTGCGGTCATGCAATGAGCAGGGACAATCTGGTGCTTCATGCTTATCACCTCTCTCGATTCATGACTGTCAGCTGCTGCTTGTTAGTGTCATATGGAGCAGAACCAATGATTTCAGCAAATGATGTGACTACAAAATACTCCCTTCACATCACTAGCTCCACCAATCTCATCTCTTCCTTCCAGCCCTTGGGTACATTAAATGTTTTGGCCTAACGAAGCTCTCTGATCTTAAAATCACTCCAATCTCAATGACCTCCTGTGGCAGCGGGTAATATTTAAAAGCCTTATGCGCCTGCAGAGGCTCCTTGTCTCTCTTTTGGGTTAATAGTTAAAAATTCATGGTTGTTTTTCAAAACCTAAATTGCTTTACTCTCTGCAAATTATTCCCCTTTCAATTCAAAATCAAACCTTTGTCTAGACTCAGCAGACTCTGGGCTAATAGCTCTGGCAGGCACAGATACTGACAGTTTATCAAGATGCTCGCTTTCTGCCCCAAACTCACTCGTCTCTATTTCATGAGGTGGTTTTTGTTTTCTTTTTTTCAGCAGCAGAAGAGTGTTTAGCTAATTGGGTTAAGGAGCCTTAGATGTTACTTGGCTCTCTGCAGAGTGTTTCTTTTTTAGTGGTGCCAATTTCCTTCACAAATGTATTTCATTGTGTGGCGCATTTGATCCTCATATCCGGAACGGTACGTGAATCCTGAACCACCCCCAAGTCTTCTTTATAGCTGCTGTGTTAGTGATGCAGCACTCCACTGACTCAGAAAACGCACCCCGAAATTTAGGGGGTACTTCCGAATGAAATGAGAACATAAAGAAAGGTAAAATCCTGCATCTGCTTCAAGTCCGTGCATGTATTCCCCTGTGTAGCGGCGAGTGTGGCGAAGTGGCCAGCGCCTGTGGTGGCCCCGCAGGGGTTTCCAGTCTGCACTCCAAATTTCAGCTGCGTTTGCGTAAGAGCCTGGGAGATGTGTAGAGGTGTCGAGCTGGGACGATGCACGTCAGCAGAAAACATTTATCCCATAGAAGACATTGACTAGAATTATCTTTCTAGAACAGCTTTTGTCTCAGGTTTTGTGTCTGTGTTCAGGTAGAGATGAACCATCTGTGCTGGGCAGGTAGCCCACAGGGGCCTGGAGCGCAAGCTCAGCTTCCAGGGAGCAGCCACTCTTATAACATCTTCTGGGTTTGCATCCCAACAGACTTCCCATCAGCAAGGCAGAAGTTCAGAGTCCAGTTGGCTTTGCTGTTAAAAAATCCTGTTGGAGTAGTGCTTGAGGTACTACCTACACCCAGAAATCTCTCTTTATACTGCCAGACTGGGAAAAAGGAGTCAGAGTGTGAATGTGAAGCAAACCTTTCTGTAGGAGTAGGTTATATGAGCATGATAGCTACACAGTGTGGAGTTCTCACATTAGAAAATCGCCATTGCAATTGAAAATTCCTCTGCAGACTTAATCCTGATGCAGCTGCTGGTACTACACTAGTAGTAAATGAAATAATACTTAGCACATACTTCAGCATGCAATTAAAATATATGTATCCTAAAACTTTATTTAGCCCACCCGAAATGAAAAGAAATCCTGTTTTCTAAATGGGAAACTGGGGGAGAGGGGGGAAAAAACAATTAATCATGCTGGACCACAAAACATGTTGGAGATGAGACAGAGCTGAGACCAGAGGTTCAGACTGCGGTATGTCTGTACGGCAGCCCTTTATTACAGGAAACTGGAGATGTAGGCACTGTTGCTGTCAGATGGAGGATACTTGCTGCTGGGAAAAAGGGGACTGGCTTTGGGGAGAACAACTACTTTCTATAATTTTATTTCAGGATTCAAGTGGGCAACTTTCTCATGATTACTGATAATCAATTATGGCTAGAAACAACCACACGTTAAAATATGCAATCATAAGTCAAATGGAAGCAGACATGGCCTGTGGGATTTTCTAGTGGTTTCTGATTGGAATGAAATCAAAAGTTAAATAAGCTTCACTAGTATTCAGTTGTGGTGAACGTTCCTAGGATTTTGTGTTAAAGGCAGAAGAGTGGGAAAACTGGGCTCAGGCTGTGCTGCAAACCGACCGCTTCCAGCGTGGATGCCCAGGGCTGGGCACCAGGCTCTGCGCTGACAACAAGGAGAGCAGACACACAGACACATCCCAGCTGCAGCCTTGGCCAGCAGCTTGTTCAGACCCACAAGTGCTCAGGGGGCTGCTTGGCGTTGCAGCCCTGCAGTGCTGAAAGCCACAAGCTTTTGAAAACATGAATCTGGCCTTCTGACACTGAGACTGGCTTAAAAATGATAAGATTAAAAAAAAAATAATCTAAACCCACATTTGCTGTTTTTACATTCGCATTCTGTTTGTCTCTCCCCCTGGGTCTCATGTCTTCAATCTGTTCCCTGAAACCGCGACAATTAGAAACTCTCCTGGGTTTTTTGTGAGGAAATTTGATGGTCTTGTGTAATCACGAGACTCCAGGCCCTGATGCTGTGAGGAAGAGCAGTTAGAAACAAAATTCAGGGAGCTGTCTCCACTGAGAGGCAACTTTTGAACCAAGGTATGGGGTTTTGAAGCTTTGATCTACAATGGTCAACAACATGAAACTACGATGAGTAGGATTTGTCACTGGGAATGAAATTGGTCTTCAAAGTGCTTTTTGCACATATGTATGAGTTGTGAGTTAAATTAGGAAGGTATCCTTAGGTGTTCTACTGGTTGGGACAAATTTTAGATGTCTCAGAGAAGTGGCCAGTCAGTACCTACAAAAAGAACTCCTGTCTCCAGTTGTAAGGCATGCAGACCACCGGAGGTGAAAACCAATGCTAAACTGAGGCAGAACATTGTGTAATTCAGCTCTCCAGACCCAAATACTGCTTTCTTTTGCTCTTTCCAGGTGGGGAGAAGGTAAGCCTGGAGTGGGAAGAACTGTGAGCTGCAGGGAAACAGCATCCTTTCAGATTGCTTGTGTTCAAAACTTGGGGGCAAATCAGTACAAGTTGATGTGTTGAGGTTCTCTAGTCCACGCTGAATGCTTGAGGGAGGATTTCAGTCAACAGTCCATACCAAAGATTAAGTTGCAGGAAACGAGCAGCATAGTACCAGCACCTCCAGCAGCACCTCAGTGTGCACAGCTTACAGTGACATTACAGCTGTCACAGCGTGATGGAGCTGGAACGGGGAGGAAACTCACGGTGGTGCACTTGATGAGGTTGCTCCTGATGTGAAATGAAGCAGCACTCGGTGCAACTTGAGCAGATGGCAAAGATGAATTTGTCCCATTGTTATTTCCCACTACTCAGGAGGCATTTACTAACCCCTGTACATGCAGAAATACTTTTCAGGCTGCAAGGGGTGTATGTGATGTGGAGGTGAGCATGGACTCAGTGAAAACTTCACAGCCCTTTTAAAAGCTCCTGTTCTGTGGAGCATCAGTAGACTCTATGCCATTGACACTGGATGAGAAACTATCTCAAGATACACAAGCTTTGTAAGATGTGTTTGTCTAAAGGTATCATCAGCATCTAATTCTGGGTCTGAGTTGAACTCCACAAGTAATTCAGTGTGAAATCTTTTTTGCTTTTCTGAAGTGTGGAGCAGAGGAGGTGGGAGATGCTGCTAACACCCAGCAATAACTGGTTCCCCTGCTTGGCAACCCCCTTGCTGGTGTAGGTAAATGGAAATGACTTCATTATTTGTTTGTCCCTTGTCCTAGTGCCTTTTATTTTTAAGCCTGCCTAACGCAAACCACAGCCCCTGGGGAACCTAACGAGGGTCTAAGTGGCACCAATGCTCCCTGTTAACAATGGGCTTTTGTTGTTCACACTTTCCCTATCACAGTGTCCCGGAGGAACGTCCTTGCTTAGGAGACTATATTATGATGTTATGACCTCAGAGAGGGGTGGGAGAGGAAGGGAGGGTTCAGGTGTATCTTTAACTTACTTGAATAACTTTCTTCTAGTTGTGTTTTCTTCCCACCAGGATCTTTAATAACTCCTCTGAGGGGGCTGCCTCTGTGCTATAAATACAGGCGCATTATCACTCGCTGCATTGTGTGCAAGCGCTAATTTTCTGTGCTGGGTTTGAACTTGTTGACTTTTGCGGTTGGTGTCAGGAAATGTTGGGTGGGAAAGGATTAAAGAGGCTATTGATGTGACTCGGAATCTCAGGCCAGGAAGACTGGTTGTATCATCTTAGATCTAGAGACTCTGGTGTTGATATCCAGCTTTGGCTTTTTTTTTTTTTTTTTTTAATAGAGTAACTTTAGTCAGATCCTTGTTTCTCCCCCCACCTCCCCCATCACAAGCACGCTGACTCCGGCACTCTGGGCCATAGTCTCCAAGGAGGAAGTAGACCCTGTAGTCGAATTTCCTGGTATTATGCCATTTTAACAACCTCTCTCTTGATTTAGGTGTTGCAGGCTGGCTAAGAATATTCCTTGACACTTGAAAGGGACCTTTATTGTTTTCTTAATTTGTGAAGAATTGCTTGGTTTTTTTTTTTCTCTCCAAACTTTTCTTTGTAGGGTCAGACTGGAGCCATGTTATTGTTGTTAAATTTAGATCTGAGACTATATTAAGTCCTCTGGCAGTCTGCCCTAGCGCTTTCACTTCTTAAAACAGGAAGGCAGGCCTTGGCCTATTTGTGCTCATGTACTTAAAACGGGTGAGAAGACGACTTTTTACACTGCTGGGAAATAAACATAAGACTGCATGGTGTATATATGACGACTCTTCTGCTGGAGCCAAGAGACAATTTCAAAGGTATAAGCTCCTCAGCCTCATCGTTCTTCCCCAGGAATTAAGCACGCCAGTGCCTTTTTGGAAACTCTGTTCCCAAAATAATTCTATCACATGCAAAAGTCTTGTGTTATGTGTGGGGCAGAGGGAGAGCTGATTCAGCAGCGTAGCATGGTCGTGGCAAGCTTTGAAAGGCAGTAGGTATGTAATGGAGCAAGCATCGTAAAGGCTTGAGTGATTGATGGGCTCTGGCCTGATTGCCAGGGGTATCAGCTCCTTCCCAAAGTGCTGCACGCGTTTGGGTGAGAGTTCTCTTTCACAGCATCGTGGAGGGTCTCCTTACAAAGGTGGCCACCATGACAAACCAGTGAAACAATGCCAAACGGATTTTCTCTAAAAAGTCACCATTTGGGGAGGGAAGGAATTGTCTTGTGTGCTCAACCCCCCCCCCGAAATTCTCCCTCAGACTTGGAAAAACTATGAAAGATTTGCCCTCTGTTCATCTGCTTGTGACATTCAGCACCCAGATGTGAACACCAGCATTACTCCATCCTTCTGTCTGAGTGTTCAGATAGAAACACTGTGCCTGTGGTGCTCTCTCTGTGCTTCTCCTCCTGTGTCAGGAAGAATATCCCATAATTCTGTTTGACAAATTGCATTAGCATTCCTTTCCTGTTCAATGTGGAGCAGCTGTGGGAAGGCATCAGAGGACTATCAGCACCTTAATGAACTTTTCTTTGTTCTCAAACCAAAGTAGATAGATTCCATAATGAATGATAACATGGTTGAACTTACAAGCAATTCTCTCTCAGCCAGGTAAGCTACTCCGGACTGAAGGCACTTCCAAACCAGAGGATGTGTTAACCAAATAGTAAAGTGTGTGTTATATACCCTGAGAAGGGGGTGACCTTTGGGAGTCTGTGCTCCTGCTTGCATTACGTTTCTGTCTGTGGGAATGCAGAGGAACCTGGTTGAGCTGCTCTTCCTCAGGATGATGTTCTCAGGTAGCACAATAATTGTCATGAATCCTGTTAGATGAACTCTGTTCACTGCCTTTCCCACTTCATTTCAGGGAAAAAATGGGCAGGGAATAAAAGGGGACAAAACATTTGGCTTAGAGGAAAGATGTTTGACCTGACTTTTGGCTGCAGAAGAACTGAAATAGCTTCTCTCCTGTATTTTAGGCCACTTTAACTGCAGATACTTGTGCAGGAGGTACCCATAATCATCAAATTAAGCAGGAGGCCAGATGAAGTCCTGCTGGTGATATTTGCATTGCACTTGAGTCCAGGGCACTCCTTAGATTTGGCATTTGTATTTCCCTTGTAGGCAGCCTCAGCTCAGAATTCAGGATATTTACAGGACTCAGGATCCACCCAGAGTGCTGACAGACAGCACTGGAAGGTCCTTCTAAGAAGGACTCCAGTCCATCTTCTCACTGTTTACCTGTGGGCTGTAGGAATAGTCGGAGGCTGGCAGGCTGAGCACTGCATGTTTGGCGTCGAAGCAGCTGTTTTTCCTTCTGGCTACTGGATGTCCTTTCATGTACCTGATGATCGTAGCTCTTTGTTTTCTCTGATTTCAGCTTTATTTCTAGCTTCTGGTTAACGGAATTACCAGATCCCTTAGGTGAGAAGTTGCTCAGCTCAAGATGGCATGTATTTTGAAGGCATAGAGACAGAGGTAATGTGGATTAAGGTTTTCTGTTGGTGGGGAGGTTAGTGGAGGATTTGTCTCTCCCTTTTAGGAAGAAAGGTTACAACATGTCTGCTTCCCTTGAGAGGTAGAAGAGGAGACAGAAGGGTGAAGGAGAAACGTTGGATGATATGAGGAGCGATTGATTGTGTAGACATTCCATTTCGAGTTGTGGTAGTTGGTGTTGTCATCATCTTGTTTGCTGCTTGTTTCTAACCAGCCTCCCAAGTCCTTGGGTTATGCAACGGTGTTGGTGGCTAAAATGTGCCCTCCTACATCAGGCTTCAGCATCTCAAAGTAACCTGGCTTCTAAGATTCCCGAGATTCCTGTGGAAGGCAGCGAGGGGGGAATGCTCAGCACTTCAGGAATAATGACTAACTCAGGTTACAAAGTCTGGCTTTGTAGTGTCCTGCATCTGGATCTCAAAACTGCCTCTCAGGCTGTAGAATGAACACAGATTAAGGTATCTGTCCATGTTTGTAAAGAACAACTTGGAAACATAGTCCCTAAACCAAAAAAAAGGGTAGGGAAGGGAGCAAGTGTTAATAACTTTACATTTTCCTCTTTTATTTTAACCTCTCCCAGAATTTCTGGGCACACCTGACTCTTGCCTTTTATGAGGAGCGGCACAGCCAGAGCAAAAGGCAGTATTGCAGCACCTGCAGTTCCTGCCTTTTATACAACTGTGGCCAAATGGGAACAAATTGCTTGGGTGGGCTGGAGACCTGTGCTCCCCTCCAGTTTTGACTCTGTCCACATGCCATTTCTGCAGCTAATCCTTCCTCTGGGCAGACAGCTCGGAGCCAGCAGCCCTTTGAAAAGGGGAGGGGGCTGTGCACAGCCTGCCGACAGCGGGATAAAAACTGTTCCTTCGAGGACTCTATAGATTTGTATTTTTTTTCCCTATGTAAAAGCATTCTCACTCTGATAGATATGATGATATGTGCTTCACTGAGGCTCTTTTTACCTTTTCATAATTCAGGAGCCTGTCAATCACAGCCAAGCGAGGGGCTGGCAAAGGAAGGGGTGTGAGGATGGGTGTGGGGAGGGCTAGGGGCAGGCAGAGACAGCAAAATGCCACTGTGCTCCAGACTGCTGACAGTCCTGATTCCCAGGATACCGCTGTCAATGGACAGGCAGTAGGAAGTGATCCCCACTTTGTGGAGAGGCACGTTATGGGATTCAGGCTGCCCTGGAAGGGGCCAGGCTCTGGAGGACACCTCTGTGGGTACCAGCTCAAATGCTGGGCTGTGCACTCTGTGTTCACTGACACACTCATGAAGAGTTGGATGGTTTGGTTTGTCATGGGAGAAGTGATCAGCAGGAGCTTCTGCAGTAAATGGGAACAAGTTGCTCAGATAAGAATTGTCTTTTTGCTGCCTTTCTTTGAAGCTGGCTGTGCAGAACTGAATTAGGAGCAACCTTTTTAATTGTATTTCAGCTCTTCAGTTTTACATGAGGTCAAACGTGAAGGAGGAGAAATTCAGAAGGTTTCAGAACACCCTGAATATTCAGTTCAGGGCAAGGGATGCTAGGAGTGGGGCAAGGCTTGGGAAGAAGGCAGCAGCGTCTGGAAGATTCCTGGAATATTTCAGTAATAACGAAACTTTGAAGAACAAAATAGTTGAGGGCTTGGGCTGAAATGCCATTCCTTCTCTTCCAAGAAGGTTTATGGCAGGGAGAAAGTGGAAAGATGGTATTAAAATAATAGTCTTTTCTCCAAAGGAAAAACTTGTCATATTGCTGAATCGGTTCCTTTTCTCTGATTTCTTTTTTTCTCCTCCCCCTTTCAAACCAGCATTCCTTAGTTTCAAGCAATTCTTGACCCAAAAGGAAAACTTCATTGCAGGAGCTGAGAGTCTTTTGGGAGCTGTCCCCCCTGCCCTTATCTTCTGGCTCCTGCAGCAGGGCCAACGATAAGCCAGGGACTCTGAATTCTTTGGTTTGCACAATCTTCCTGACAAACACTTAGATGAACAACAAGAAAACCTGACAAGAGTGTAACAAGCTCAGGCTTTGGCACTCTCCAGATAGAGTTGGAATTGTTTTATCTGAACCGACTTTGGAGTTAGTTTTACTGGGGACAGCAGGGGGGAGGCGTCTCAATGGAAAAGGTATTTCTTTTTGTACACAGGATCTAAAGTTGCCCAGATCCATTTCCTAAGAATTCTGCTCCTTTATCTTTAGTTTCTCCTGGCCCTAAATTCCCCTACTGCCGAACTGTCTGCTGCCTTCTGTCTCAGCATCGTGGGATGCTCTGGAATGACATGCAGCCTGCGTTATTGTCATTATCTTGGCCTGAAGCTTGTGAGGCAGAACAGTCAGTTATTTAGTGCCTTCCTTCCAGAGACAGAAGATGTGGAATCTGTGATTGTTTAGTGGTTTTTTTTCTGCTGCCTCCTGCATACTTTTAACTTGGTGCCACCTCGTTTACCTTCTGGCCCCGCTCCGGTGTTGTCTGAACAGATAGTGGGCTCATGGAGGAGGCTGTCTGTGCCTTTCTGTGCAGCTCCAGGAACAGTAACACATCTTCACTGTGAGTTTCTGTCTCTCAGCCCCGTGGCTGTTACCAGCCAGCACGTCCTGCCCATCGGGCCGGGCAGCGAGCGGCACGTTGCTGCAGTACACTGAGCAAGGTGTTGCAATTCCGTGGCAATCTTTTTATTTGGATGTGATTGTGCTGCTTTCCAAACAAACTATAAATCAATTGCTTTTAGAGGCTGGCCTGTGGATGTTGCCTGAACAAACAGCTCTGACTCCATCTGTTAGAGCACACCTGTCTCCTCAAACACGGAGGTTTGCTTTCTGTGGAGCCTAAGGCTCTTATCCATGTCCCTTCCCCGGAAGAGACAGGTGTCTCCTGGCCAGGAAGCCTTCACCCACCCCTTGGCCATCCCTCTGCAGGCACCGTTCTCTGGTTATCAGCCGGCTGGGCGGACTGGCTCGTTAGGCAGGGGGTGTGCTTGGGAGCAGAGGAAGGAAGGTAGAGTCAGAGATACTGAGACACGGTTGAAAAGCCCAGATCAGTGGACAAGATGTCTGAGGCATATGATGCTTATCTGCTGGATTGGGTGGAGGAGGAAAGGGCATCCCTTATCTCTTCTCTAGTTCCCAGCCCGAGCTGGCTGCTTAAGGAGGCTCGCTGGAGTCTTCCCACATTCCTGTACGTTTGGGTTCCTGCTAGACAGGAAACGGCTGCTGCTCCAACACCCATTACATCTCAGCTGGTAGTGTCATTTATAGTCGGGTTCCCAGAATCCCCCAGGGTTTGGGGTGGAGTGGGGGGAGCGGAGGGGTGGAGGGGACTGTGGTGCTTGTTCAGTGACCCCCACACAAAAATACCTCCCTGGGAAAAGAACAAAAACATTTAAACTTCGTTAATTTCTTGAGCAGTTGGTGAGCCTGGGCTGAGATATGTAGGCATGTTAGGAAACAAAACTGATCCTTCCCGAAGGGAAGTTGCAACAGGGATCTGAGAGACCCCTTGGAAATTAAAAAAAAAAAAGAAAGAAAGAAGCTTGCACAAAACTTGGTGGGGTTGTCCTTTCTTCAGAGCACTCCACTGGTAGACTGGATCGAGCAGAAGCCATAGGAGTTTGTTTCGTCTACGTGGGCAGGTTCAGGGCACATCACGTCCGCTCCATGGCCAGTGCAGCCAGCTGTCCTGAGGGAGAAGCAGTTGCCCCATTCATCATTCCACATCCCATTCCCTGTGGCACAACCAGGCAATGCACCAGGCAGCCCCCCATCTTCCAGAGAGTGGGATTTCTGTGATCCTGGGTACCAGCGGGTACCAAAGCAAACGTGGCCCGTGGCCCAAAGGGTTGAGCTGCTTTTGGACCCGACCAAGCAAATTCACGTTCCTGAGCTCTGATGCTCACTCCTGTTTGATCCATGCAGAGGCATTCTTCCTCCCTGCAGGGAGCTGATGTGTGTTTGTGGTGATGCTGTGATTATTAAACAGCAGCTGCTGTTCTTTCTGCTCCGAAGTCTCTGCTGTGCTTGATCAGTGTGCAAAAATTCTCACTTTCGCTTTCATTGAGCAGTACAAAATGGTAATTAATCTTCAACATTGCAGGATGAGGGTGACCATTCCAATATCAGTTTATGTCTCAAAGGAACCTGGTAACACAGCATTTACAGTTGAGATTTCTACTGTTGCAGATGCTTTTGTGCATTCACTTGGTTACAAGTATGGTACAGTACTAGCAGAAGCAGAGATGCAGATGCCACTTCAAGTGAGGGATCCCATGAGCTGCAAACATGGCTTTTAGGTCTGAAAATGTTTAAAGCTGAAAATCCTGGTAGGAAATGTGGTGGTAAAGTTCTAAGAATTTTGTCTAAAGTAGGATGTATGTCTCATGGCTTGTTTAGGTCAGTAGAATGTTTGCTGCTGAACAGTGTGCTAAGATGATAATTGGTCTGTGCTTTGATTCAGGCAACCTCTTGAATAGGGTTGCCTAGTTAACAGGATAAAAATAGAATTTTCTTCACCCCTCAGAGTTCTTGAACCTCTTTCTCCCAGCCATGCTCCACTTAAAACACTATTCTTTACAGCATTGTGCATCTTATTTCTGAGCAGCTGTTCCAGGTGCTCAGAGAAGGGTTTGCCTTTCTCATGTGAAGCAGTCATTGCTTGCACTGTGATTGTTGCAGATCTTCAAAGAAGACTCCCCAGGAACTGAGGTTCTTCGCACTTTGTGTCATAGTCTCATCTCTTTGCATCCCTGTAGTGAAGTCAGTAGAGTTGCTAGTTCTTTATTTTGTTGATGAGAAGTGTGATGACTGTGTGATAATGCACAAAACTGAGTTGGAAACCTCCTTACCTTGCCCTGCTCACTGTGCTGTTCACTACTGCTCAGCCATTCTCCACGTCGTCTTTGTGTGTGTTCAGTGTGAGTTGGCAGAGCCAGGAGGGGATAACTTGTGTGTTGAGATCATCACCATGTAGTTTATATTTAGTTTCTCTCAAATCAGTTCCAGAGGACTTGATAGATGAAGACCCTACACAATGTTAACTTCTGCTCATTGCAACCCAGGTATAACCTAATTCTTCCCATCGTTACAGCTACAGACTCAGGGAGGTTTTTAAGCCTGGGTGAACATGGGTAACAAGCTGTCCAGCATGATGTAGTACTTGGACAGGGGTATCCATCTCAGCCAGTAACCTTCAACAGATCTTAGGCTTCTGTTTCCCTTTTTCCATTTGTGTCCTTTGCACCTCACTGTGGGCTTGTGTAACACCCAGTGCAGTGAGTTTTGACATCAGCTGAAGGTTCAAGGTGCTAGTGATATATAAATCAATACTGACAGTAACTTCCTCAAAATCCAATCTGTTCCAGAAAAAGGGTGTTGCTTGTAGGCTGGGAGTTAGTGTGCTGTGAACAGCCTTCTGTTAACTGCTAGGAAATGTGTCTCCTTCCCCTGCCCCTCAAAATGCTTCCTTCAGGATTCTGTCTCTTAGAAGAAAAGACCTGGGAGTCCAAGTAGAGAGACTCCCAGCAAATTCTTCTAAAGGGAGCTTTGCTTGGAGGGTTGCAGTGTCTTCAATGCTGTTGCTTGGAACAGGTTGTGGGCAGTTACCTGCAAGTGGAAAACAGCCGAGGGCTGTACTACCAAGTGGCATCTGTCTCCCATTGCACATGATGTAGGGTAAAAACCACATTTAAAGTCATAACTCTGGTTTTAAATTTAGTTCTAACAAGTGTGCTGTATTCTTCAGTCAGGCTCTCCAGTAGCACAGGAGAGCTTCAGTGAGCAGGCCAAGTGGAATGAGTTTGGTAAGCCCAAAAATGTATTCCTTGAGCAGATTCTCTTTCCCTTTTTTGTTTCATTGTTGTTTTATTCTTTAGACAGTTTAAATCCTTTAGCAGGTCTGGGGCAAAATCTTCCATGGCATATCTCTGCAGATGTGGTCCAGTGCCAGATGCTGTGGGCTCGCTTTTTTTTTTCTTGATTTTAATCCCTGAGGACGGGCTATTTCAAATTGGTTTCTCTCTCTCTTTCAGTGGGTTGCTGGGGTTTTTTGCCCCAGTGTTTGAAATCAATTCCATATGCTGATATGAATTTTAGTAGAGTTTTGCTAGACTCTTTTACTACAGGGCTGAATATGCATATGAATGTGTTGCAGTCTTCCACAGCCATCACTTCTCAGACTGCTTGAAACCCACGGGAATTCAATCAGAGGTTATTTGCCCAGTCCCCATTAGTAAAATCTGAATAATATTCTGAGTCGTAGGTTCAGTTAATCACTTGTAACAGCTGTATCTGTGTGCAGGGGATGCTTATGGCCTGCACCTTTCAATTTTTTTTCTGTTGTTTTTTTTTTCTTTCAAACACAGAAACCCATGCTGAAACGTGGTTAAACTTCTAAACCGGCCATTCTTATGCAAAAGTTGAGGATCCTGTTGGAAACTCTTAGTGGTGCTAGAAGCAAAATGTTAGTAATGTGGAGAAGGTCAGAGGGATCCATAATCTGACCCTGCTTTGGGACTCTACCTCCCTTCATTTTAGTGGCCATTATGAGTACTAAAAATTATAAACTAAAGATATGGAGGGAGACACGAAATGCAAAGCCTGTGACCTGAAATTCTGTGATTGGATTCCTGGTTCTATGTGTGTCAGGGAAAATCTCGGATATGTATGTGAGAGAGATTGGCAACCCTGTATTGTTCATCCTGCACGTGGATATAATTAACGTTATATTGCACTTCTGCCCTCCCAGTGACCTTGGGGAGTTTCCAGTTATGGAATCGCCTGCCTATTGTCTGACATTGTCTTACATCTTCAAATACATTCTTCCTTCCTGTGATAAGGAGGCCAAGTGTGTGGCTGCTCCTGTGCTAATTGGCATCTTGGTCTTCATGGGAACTCCAAAGTGGCATATGATTCATCTTCCAGGCCATCGTTTTCCTACCTTACTTCTTGGATATATTTAAATTGCTGACCTGTCTCACATCCATGCCCCTTCTACCACATCCTCTACTTTGCACTGCCACTTCTTTCAGAGCACAGTTTGACCAGTTAGGCTTCTTTGCTCCATGTTGGATAATCCTGGATTCAGGTCTTCATGGAAGTTAAAGGATTCAATATCTCTTCAAATAGCAGTCACCCCCCAGTCCAGTCTGTGCAGCTGTCCAGTGTGTGCAGGTGTTGTGACAGACAGTTCTTCTGAAGAGCATCTCTTCTGCTCTCTTTTGTGCCTATGTGCTCTTTCTCTTTGGAGAGAAGTGGAGGGAGCTGGCAAGGAGGTGATGGCAAAGAGGTGGGAATGTAAATGAAGAACCAAAGCCTGTATTCATTGATATCTCCATTCTTGAGTTAATATTGTTACTGGGATATTAGAGACAGTGATACCCTGCAGGTGCAGTGCCTGCCATTACCACACTGGATGTACCAGATTGAAAAGTAATTTCTATGAAAATCACCCTGCCAGGGAAATTAATTTCATTGGAAATGAACATTTGTCTTGAAGGCATCTCCTTCCTTCAGAAAGGAATCAGCTTCTTTCTCGGAAAGCAACTTGTAAAGCTTTGAGTAAAATCTTCAGGCTCTCAGTTTGGGGTCTTGCTACCCAGTTAAATATGTTGTATGGCTTCTGTGAAATGTGGGCTACTTCTGCAGCTCTCTGCAACAAAATCCCTCTCTTCTGTGATGTAAATTTACACTCAATTCTACCTATAGCACATTAGATTTTTTTCTTATATACCCTTTGGCGAGTTGTTCTGACCCCACATCTGTATTCATGCTCCTGAAAACCCTTCTTCCCGTGATGTGTATTACTGGTGCCACACCATACTGTGCATCACCCAGCCTGTTTCCATAGCAGAGGTGCTCCAGCCCCCTGATCATCTTCATAGCCTCCTCTGGACTTGCTCCAATAGCTTTCCTGTACTGGGGACCCCAGAGCTGGACACAGCACTGCAGGGGGGTCTCAGGAGAGCAGAGCAGAGGGGCACAATCCCCTCCCTCGCCCTCCTGCCCACACTGTTCTTGATGCAGCCCAGGACACAGTTGGCCTTCTGAGCTGCCAGTGCACACTGCTGGCTCATGTTGAGCTTGTCACTGATCAGCACCCCCAAGCCCTTCTCCTCAGGGCTGCTCTCCACCCATCCTCCACCCAGCCTGTCGTTGTGCTTGGGATTGCACCAACCCCCATGCAGGGCCTTGCCCTCGGCCTTGCTGAACTTCACACAGTTCACATGGGCCCATCTCTCCAGCCTGTCCAGGTCCCTCTGGATGCCATCCTTTCCCTCCAGCGTGTTGACCTCACCACACAGCACAGTGTCATTGGCAAACTTGCTGAGGGGCCACTTGATCCCACTGTCTGTGTCACCGCCAGAGATATTGAACAGGGTGAGTTGTGCTGTGGTCTTGCCCAGTGAGGCAATAGTCCCATCTCCCTTTTCCTCTTTGCATGAAATTTAGAGGAACTGAGTGTTTTGGGGGTCCTGTACTTCTCTGTTCAAATAGGCATTGAATTGGCACAATTGTTGGAGAATTGTTGTGGGGAAGAGAATGGAGTCACGTGCCTGTCCTGAAAGTAATTAATACTGTATTTTAGATGGAACTGAATGACTGGATTGCCTGGCTGCCCTTGCTGAACCACTCACTTAGCACTCCTAAGGCTTTTTGAGACCCCCAACATTTCATTCTAATGGACAAAGTTTCAAATGACAGACTCCAAACCAGAAGCAAAGCGTAGAAAATAGTGCAAATGTGGGACTCTCTGGAGGTCAGTCATGTATCAGAGGGTCTGGATATCGCTCAGCTGGAAAGAATACAGAATTTGCCATATGTTTCTTTTGTAAAATGTTTGTAATGATATATCACAGGTATTTAAATATTGGAAAATTGGCCAATTTCCATGGTACTTAAAATATATTATGTTGTACCATGTAAGTTAAATTGTAAGGAAACCAGCCAATTTTCTAAATTATTTTTAAAATCTTCAGTGCATTATGATATACACATACCACAGTATGTCTAACAAATACATATTTATGCAATATGGTTAGGGAAATATATAGCTCTAAATGTGTGTGTGTATTATATATGTATTTATAAATTGAATATATATTGGTTTTCCTTTTGAGTTCTTTTATTTGTTCACTTAACACACAGAAGAGCCCCCAGATGCACGCCAGAAATGCAGGGTTGTTTAGCCCTTGATGATATTGCTAATAATCTAAGTGGAAAAAAAGAAATATTTATTTTAAAATCAGAATTCATTGCTGATGTGGTCGTGAAGCAGCAGCAGTGCCCTCGTTGTGCATGCCCTGGGGCATGGGGGTGGCTTGTCACTTCCTAACTCTATTTAATGTGATTTCTGGAGCTATAGCAACTAGAATACCTTGTCTGCTCATCTGGAGTGGTCTTCTGGGTTTGGAAGACCCTTTAGTGAAAAAAGGTTCTCCAAAGATGTTGTGTCTGCAAGTTGTGTGTGCCTCTGCCAGCCCTCCATTTATGTGTTCTAGGAGGATACTCCCTGAATTTCAATTTCAGCTTTAATTTGAGGAGACTCCAGTGAATTTCTGAACTATTCTGAGAATGATAAACTAGTCCAGACCAGTATTGAGACAGAAAGGTCTGAGCAAAGGCAGGTGCAGCCAAGGTGGCGTTGGGATAAAAGGCAAGTCTTTGCATCTGCTTACCTGTCTCTAGAACATAAACTGGTGTAACTCAGCAGACAGGCTGAGTGGATCCCCTGCCACATTGCCTTTGTTAACTAAATTGGTTCTGGTTTAAGCTGTTATAAGGGAGATTAGAGTTAGCCTTTAATGGGGTGGATACAGAATTTTCATGCTGGTAGCTTATGTAGGGCCCCATTGTATTTATTGTGAAAATTCTAAGTTTTGGAGTTTTATCAAACCTCTGTGGGTTAAAAAACTGATTCAGTGTGAACCTAGAGGTGGTTGGACAAGTTTCCTACTGTGATCCCCATGCTTGCTCCATCTTTGCTTTCTGTGCATGCAGAAGTGCATTGAAGGATGGGGGTGAAGACTGGAGACTTGGGAGGTGCTTCACTCTGTGTCAGTGTGGACACACAGGGTGTGAGAGTGAAGGGCCGTTATGTACCCCCTGGGACTCTGATGTGTAAAGGGCCTTCTGTTAAACTTCAGGGGATGTTCCAGACATTGATAAGGATAGTACATGTCCTTAAATTCCCTTTCTGACCTGTTCCTCCTGACTCATTAATCCACAGTAATTTAGATTTATGCCTTGTGCCTTCAAGAATGATTTTCTGCCCCTGTTCTCAGGGCCTGTCTTGCAGCTGCCATGTGAAATGGTCCTGCGTGGTTTCATTTACTGGAACCCTCCTTTTCCTGCTTTCTTCCTGCTCCCTCTCCTATCTCCCTGGTAAAAGGAACCTGCCCCAGTAGCACAGACTGTGGCACGTTTTCACGTGTCTACTGTTTTCCTGGTCGCTGGAAGAAGCCAGCGAGCTTCCGTTCCGTGGCACTGCTCGGGCACCGTGTTGGCAGGCACATGAAGCAGATTCTTCAGTCACCCTTAACGCCAACAATGAGATTTATTATCTCCATTGCTCTTAGGGAAATTAGCCCAGGGAATTAATTTATGGTGTTTTGAAATGCTGTTGTCTTATCGAGTGATTGCTTGCTTACACCCAAACTCCCACTTACCTTTGGTCACAGGGATTGCGTGTTTAATGTGTGCTTTAATGGGGGCAATTAAAAGGGCACAAGCGAAACACAGTCACACTCTGGGCCGTTTATGGCATTTGATCCTTGTACAGCAGGAATGGCCCCTCCAGCTCACCTTCTCTCTCAACATTGTATCTGGGAAGAGAGATAAATTCACAGTTAATAAAGATAAGACTGGAAAACTCCCTTTGGGACCTGTGAATAGCTCACAAGTTGCAGTTCGGTTTCTAACAGCAGGATGCAGCAGTATCTCATAATCCCGGGCACCAAAAAGAACCACTGTTGAGGGAGCAGGAATTGGGGAGCCTGCATGCCTGAGTTTGACCGTACTGGCCAGGAAGATTGAAAGGGTTAAAGTCCTCTGCATTAACATACTACTGATACAGTCCTTTCGTTTCCCATGGTACACGCTGCAACCTTTTTGTGATTCTTCAGCATTTCAGGATGTAATGGTGCTCTTGGCAGGGAAGGCTGTTGTGGGCATGTTGCTTATCTGAGCATCCAAGATGGTGTCAAAGATGGAGAGGTAACTCTTGCCCTTCTATCATCTCCTACATTATTCATATTTGTATTATCATTAATTAATGATTTATGGAACCCATTTTGCAAACCACAAACCCATCTACAGCCGTATAAAGCAGCACGTATGTAAAACACGCACACCCGTATGTACACAGTCACAATCCAGGTGGAAACTGGCATTAGTTACAAAAAATGTACAAAAACTATTTAGGCAGAAAGCAGAGAGTCCTGTATCCCAAGGAGTCAGAGAAGGATCATGAATAAGTAGAATGTAATTATTCTGAATTGGCTTTAAAAATCGACTTTCTCTTGCAGATGCGCTGCAGTGCCTGTTAGATGGTTTGATTCAGACTCCTTACTGAACAAAATGGCATAACATCAAGTGGATATTCCCCCTGCAGGCAGTTTCATCTCCAGTACCTAGCCAGGACAGTGAGAGGGCTATTTCATCATGGTAATGGAGATACACGTGCAAGATACAGTGCTTTTCTAATATGAAATGAGACACCCACAGTTAAACAGTTATCCCTGGGTTTGTGTCAAACCACACATCTAGAGGTCCCCAAAGGGCTTGTTTTCCCATGGTTTCTGCACCTCTCCTTTCATCCTCATGTGCACTTACCCTTCTTATTCTTGGAAAGGTGCTTCAGGAGCTCTCCTGGGGCTTCCGTTTTCTTTTAATCTTAACTCCTAGCTGGCTGGGTATGCTTAACATGCCACGCTATCATTTTATACCTCACCTGTCACTGTAACAAGAGGGCATTAAACGAAGTTACATTAAAAATCCAGCTGATGCTAGAAAAGGCATGGCATGAGAGACTCTGGAGGGGTGATTGTGATCGCTTGTTCCTCATACAAACTGGCTGTATCCCGTCCTTTTGGAGTTGGACAAAATGTATGGGTCAGTCTTTTCACAGTAAACATAAACAGTGGCTCTGAGGTCTTCATGAATCGGGGCGTGAGGATAAACATCCTCATCTGGATTTAAACCTCCATCTTCCTGGATGAATCAGATAGCATGGTGATGGGTGCATGTGGGGGGTGTGTTTCTCTATTGGTGTTTTGTGGCATGGAGCGCTCACACTAAATCAGCTTATGATGGAATATCCCGATCACGGGCGGATCGCAGGCAGGTTACATCAGTGCAGCTGAAAGCTCTCTCTGTAGTTACGCCACACAGGTTTACCTCCGTGCCCATAAAACCACATCCACCAGAGACCTCATCAATGCAAATACACTCAAGAGCAGCTAATGAGGATTTTAATTTAGCTTTAAATGCCTTTGGTGCTGGGTAGGCCTTTACGGCACCGAGCGGGGGAAATCTCCGAAGCTCTGGCGGTTTTCACCATAAATGTCACTGCACTGTATTTATTATTTGTTTTAGCTGCATTTCTAATGACCAAAAAAAAAGCTCATTTCTCAGATTACACCGACTCTGTGTGTTACTTACCAGCACCTTGGTTTGTTTAAAATACAGCACAAAATGCAGGACTTGGCCAGGAATTGTTTTCCCTTACGAGGCTAAATGTGAGAGTGGGGGAGAGCTGCCAGGCATCTTCAGAAGGGTTGTGGGGGACGCTCCAGGAAGCCCTGACTTTAGTGTGGGCAGGATTTTACAGAGGTGTGGGCTGAGGTGGAACAGATACTTGTGATCATCTATCAGTGTGGATTCTTCAGAGGATTTTCCTCAGGGTTACTTGATACAGACCGTTTTGGTGTATGTAGCTGAGCCAGACTTGTAAGACTGAGGTTTGTCTTGCCAATGTTTTATAACTGCCCAGACATTTGCAGGCAACGATTACTTATTAATGTCGCTGTTATATTGAGTGTCACCTTTCGTTCTAATTCCCTCACTCCTAAGTGAGTCATTATATACTTCAGAGCTGACTTCAACCTTTCTCGAAGCTTGTGTTTGCCAGACCCTATCAATGGGAGATTTATGGCCCTGAGGTGGTATTTTCCAGGCTTGGTCCAGCACTGGTCTCTTTTATGACAGGGCTAGGGCAGACTTTTCATAGACTCACAGTATTAGTGCTTGTTTGAGGCACCTGTCTTAGGGTGTTATGTGTTCCCATTATGAGGCAGTTCTGGTGCTGCTCCTCTTCTTTTTTATTGCCTTAATTTGGGGGGGGGGGGGGGGCTGTTTTTATTTTCTTTTTTCCTCCCTTCCTTCTCCCACATCCTTTCTAGCATCCCCTTTGCACCAGCTTTTCCGGCTGATCTATGTGCCCGGAAACTCCAGTTTTCCCTCACCTGTTCTCCATCTGCATTCCTTTCCTTCCATAACCTCTGTCTCCTCAACATTTTTCACAGTCTCAGGCTTCTGTAACCCGGTTGGTCCTGTGTAGGAAAATTATATCTAGTTGTATGCTGGGAGCTAGCAAAAAGTAAGCTTAAAGCCACCAACAGGCTGTGATTTAAGCTTTGGTATCTTATATGTTATATATAACTTCTTTACAAGACACCCAGGCCCTTTTATCCAGACACTGAGATGCTGACTGGTACCATCCCATGTCAGCGCTGAGTCCAGCAGTAGTAGGGTGTGATGTCTTGAGCCGTGATTCAGTATGCCTTCGTGTTTCAGGTGCTTTGCAAAGCAAAGGGGCCTGATAAATCACTGGGATAATAATTCTTTACTATATTTCCCCAGCTAGTTTGGGATTTTTAGTGCAAGCTTCCAGGAGTTTGTTTGCACAGCTGGAAACCTGCATTAGCCGATGTGATTCCTCCATTTATAACGTCCTACTGACATGTTTGGTAGCCTTGGTGAGGTGCCTCTCAGATCTGAGGCGAGTGCCTGGCCACTGCCGTCAGAAATGCACCATCTCTTCAGTTTTGTGGCCAGCCTCAGCAGAGGCTGAGGATTAGCCTGTTCCTTTGAATAAGCTTTATGTGCAGACAAAATGAGGTGAAAATCCTCCTTCTGGCTTTTCTTGATGGAGTTTGCAACACCTGCTTTGCCCAGGTGGCAGGCCTAAGTGTCCAGTAAAGGAGAAATACCCTTCTGTGTGTATACATTCAGATCCTGACTATTAAAAGCCCACTAATAAGAGCCTGAGCTCAGAATCGCAGCTTTCTCATCTGATTAATGCCTGGCTCCTGCACTGAGACATTTTACTACTTGACAGCTGTTCTGTGGCCTATATACAAAACGAGTCAGAAATCTCAATTTGATCATTACAGGACTTGCAACTGCATTGCAGAGTCCACTCTCACAGTCTGACAGCCTGGAAGGAGATGCTGTAGATCTGGGGTCGGGTGAATTCCTCTTGGAGATAGAAAAACAGGCCTGCAAGGCCTGGCAGAGGCGGAGAACGAGAGACTTGGCAGGGAAGGCCTTTGCTTCCTAGGCGTGTGTAGGTTCTGTTTGAAGCCTGCATTGAAAGCAAATTTTTCCAGCCCTTTAAAACTCCAAGAAATCCCTTCCCCTGTGCCACCTTCCACCATGAAATAGTTTCCTTCCTAACACCTGTTTCAGCCCAACACAGCCGCCTGTGTGTTGACCTGTCCGGAGAGACGCAGTGGGCTGGCAGGAGCCACCTCACAATACCTCAGCACTTAACACCTCTGCTCTTGGTGAAAGCAGCTGGTTTGCTCCATGCCTCATAAAACTGTGAACAAACTTTTACACGTTTGTGCTGAGAGAAGGGATAGATACTCCTTATCCGCTTCTCTGCCGCTCTGCAGCACACCCCAGCAATTACGGTCAAGTCTATCGCTATCAGGTGAGCAATAAGGAGGAGTGTGAAGGGAGATAGGTGATGGGATGGGCACTGTGGCAATGAGCAAGTTATTGCAGGTTTGCTGGCGCCGTCAAGTCTGTATCGGCTCGTTTCAATGGCCGTGCTGGAGCAGAGGGAGGCAGGCACCATGCAGCTACCGGGAAAGCGCCGGTGTGCTGCGGTCAGATGGCTCCTCTCATCTGCATGTGGGGATGAGTAAACAACATACAATGTGCACATTGATTGCCAGCCCTCGCTGTCACCTGCCCTGGTTTATGGTGGGGAGATGAACCTTCACCTTTTGTTTGTTTGCTATGTCTCCCTTTTTTATTCTCCCTCTCAAAAACCAAAGCAAGTCAAGAGGTGTTCAGCCAGTGATGTAGTCTTCCTCCTCAGTCTGTATGTCCTCCCCAAAACCTTTCACATGACAGTAGCCAAACAAGTCAGGAGCTATATGCCTCTCTTAAAGCGTTCTGTACAGAAACCCACTGTCTTGCTCGACAGACCAAGGCTCATCTGACAATCAGAACCTGTGTTACCGCATGTGTAAAGAAAGAGAAGTTTCAACTTAAAATTGAAGTCTGGGGGTGTCTTTGCAACTGTTAGAACTGTGTGTTAGTCAAGTGTCTTGCAGTACAGTAACCACAGAGAGATGAGAAACATGGGAACTTAGTATATCAGATTGGCTTTGGGGGGTTTCTTTTGGCATGTGTTGCGAAACCAAAATCTACAGAAAATGAATGGCAGAGCTGGGAGCTCTGATCTTAGGAGAATATATTTAAAGATTGAAGGACATCAGATGACTGAATTCTCAATTTCTTTGAAAACCTTTTAATAGAAGAGTTGTCTCTTTTCAATTAAAACACCAAACAGCTTAAATATTTAGTGCTAAGGGATGTCGCTTTATATTTTCAGGGACCATATTTTAATATCGATGGCTGATACATGTTCAGAGTGCAGTTCACTGAGAAGATTGAAAGAAAGAAGGAATTGTCCTTAAAAGGGAATGATGGAAGAATCTTCTAGCACTAGTGAGGTGAGAGATGCATCTGTGTCAGTATGATCCAACACCCCGGAAATGCAAAACCTTCTTGTGAAATCTGGGAAAGTTTGACTCAAGTTCTGAGCAGCATAAGGTAGAGCCAAGTTTATTACCTAGAGCATTTCTTCATACCAGGAGCAGTGTTATGAGACAGTACTGTAAAAGATGGCAATGACAGATGATTCAAAAGGAAAAGAAATACTTAACTCAGAAATAAATTGCCCTTCCCTTTGTTATAGGAAGTGCTTTACAGAATGGTGCTTCTAAATGTACTTTCTGATTTCTCTGTAGACTCTAGATAATCTTTGTTCTCAGGTATTCCGAATAGATCTGACTACTGAGTTCTGACAATCTTCAGTAAGAAGAAATGCTCCATTAGCTAATTGCTCAGTGACAGTGACCTTTATGGGTAAGTCCACATGACAGCCACATAAATGCCACCTTAGTGCCTCCTGATTAACTTTATAAGCCATTTGCTGTATAACTTTGGTCCTCAAATAACATCACCTTTGGCTTCATATGATTTTGTGTGTCACAGCCGGTCCAGTGGACAGACTTTGCTTGTTTACAGCCATCAGGTAATGCCAGCCTCTTTTAAGGAAATACTGGAGGAATTTCTTCATGAAACCAAATCAGCACAACATTGATCACTGTTCCAGTGGTGCCATGGAGTGTTCCTTATCCTTGCAGAGGAACACCCTGCCCATGACCTGCTAATGGAGTAGACTGTTACATATGTAGGTATGAGGTAAAGCAATGACCAGAACAGGAAACTCAAGATGGACTGAGCTGTATTGGCCAAAATGACGTTGCAGTGGAGGGGCTCTCTCTGGCTGCAGGCCTCCAGGTTGTGATCCTCACCCCTACCCCTCACCTCCGTGCTTCTATGTGATTTGGGCCCTTGAGAATTTCCCACACTGAGTTAGTCCTAAGGGCCTGTCTAGCCTAGTCTCTAATAATGGGTCTCTTGGCAGAGAATATAGAGAAACAGGACAAGTGCACCTGATCCATCCCAGCTTCTTGATGTTGGTAGCCAGGGTATCAGAAGAGTTTTTAGTCCTGTGCTGAAGTGCACGTACAGTATATGTGACCAGAGGAGTGGAAAGGTAGCAAAACTAGGCCTTGTTGGGAGGGTAGCTGATGCTCCAGTTCTTCTTAGAGTTTTTCCTCTTCTCTAAGCTATTGTGTTTCCCTTGTAACAGCATCTGGAATATACTCCTGCTATTTTTTAATTTTCTTACTCTTTTTAACTCTGCTATGCCTGGGACTCTGTTAAAGCACATCGCTGATTTACACCTAGGCCAAATGTGTACTACTGTGGGAAAACAGAGCTCCAAGGTTTGATACCCTCCCCTCCAGTACTTCAGTTAAAAACATGAGGCAACATTATGGAGTCGTGATTTAACCCAGTGTCTACTGCTGGAGCCCTTTGCTTCTGATCTGAAGATAACTAGGAGGCTAAATAATGAGCCAGGCTGGGTAAAGATCAGAGCTATGGCTTATGTCGATGCGGCCCATAAACTTTTGTGATAGCCTTAGGTGCTACTTAGAGGTTTGTGGCTATCTTGTCTCGGATCTTCATGGATCTGTCTTTCGGAGGGGGAGACCTGGTTACAGCTGGTTGTGTTGTAATAGTCCTTCATAACCCCAGGTTTATGCATAGGTTTTATGCTGGCTGTGGGCATTGCTTTTCTATCTGGGGAGGTTTCAGTGGATGCAGGAGAGAAATGAATCCTGACATGCTAAGAAAACCCCTGTTTCTGTTGTTGCACCGTGCCAGGGGTCACGTGGGTTGTGATGTCCTGTTCACTACTTACAACCCCCTGAACACTCAACTTTCGGGTGACAAAGCTTAAGAAGGAGTTAAGCACACAGGATGTGAAGCCTAAGGAAAGTTCAGCTTCCTCAACCTGAGTCAGAATGAGTTTAAAGAGCACAGGGGAAGCAAGACTTTCTGTTGAGGAATAAAGAGGGCAGTTTAATTGAGCGATTTTCCTGTTGTTTCTCTTTTGCTGTCTTGCACTTGTGCCGTTTTTTAGGACTACTCTCTAGTCCAGTCTTGTTCAAGCTCCTGTAAAGAGCAGGAGTTTTGTCTGCCCAGTGTAAAGCATGGTTTAAGTCCTGACAAACAGATCCTAAAGACTGCTTAATTAGATGTTTCCTTCTCACCCTAGGGCCAAATAAGTTTCTGGTGCCACCGTAAAGGCTGGTTGGGAGTAAATGTCATCCCAGTGACAAGGGAAGCATTGTGATCATACTGGTTTTTTCCTAGTTTTTGCCTGTGTCTTATGTTAGGCGTTTGCATAAAGCAGAAGTTGTGTCAGTGGATGCCTGTGTCTGTGTTTCCTCACGTGGTTGCACAGTGTTGCTCCATGCTCACCATGCAGAGTTGTTTTAAAGTTGGTGATGGTTGATTTATGGTGAGACATATAGTGGTAGGACCAAAAGCAGCTCAGGCTCTGGGATACAAGCCCAGGGCTGTTTCCTCTGAAGTTAGTAATAATAACCCTGATGACTGGTTGGAAAAAAAGCGTGCACCTCTTCTGCCACCCCAGAGCCTTTTCCTTCTAGCAAAATTTCTGCAGACTTCTGTCCAGAAGAACTGTGATCTCTCTCTTCCCCCCTTTTTTTCTTTTTCTCATGTGTATTTCCCTTCTACTTCCTCTGCCTTATTTTTTTCCACTGTTCAGAATCAAAATAGCTCTGGTAGTAAGACATAGCTACTGGTGGGATGCGTGGGCTGTTCTTGCAGTTCTTGTTGCTGTGAGGTATTCTTTGAATCTGTTACATCTTCCTGAAGACATGCAAAAAGACAAAAAATATTTTAGCCCACTGCTTTGAGCACTTGAGACCAGGCTTTTGATGTTGTCAATATTGTGCCATGTTCACCTAGGTAACGTACTGTCTTCAGAACTTGAAGGGACCTGAACTCTACAGTATCAGCTCAAATTTTGGATGATGAACCCTTGACTCTCTGACCTTGAGCTTGTTTGAAAGTGTGGTCCTGGAGTGTAGCCTCTCCACACTGCTGCCTGGGTTTCAGGTGCTGCTGAGAGAATCGAAAGTGAAAGTGGGGGCCTGAGGAAGTTCCTCTCCCTTGCATCCGAGAACTTGATGGCCCAGGGCTTTGGTCATTGCTTATGAAGCCTCACACTTGGCTGCTTTTCTATAGGACATGCTGCAGTGTGGGTCTCCCCTTCTGCTGCAGCCTTTGCCACAAAACCCCTTCTCAGTCCTTCAGTTCTGTGGAAACAGTGATGCTTAATACCTCACAGGGCTTGACCCATAATACCCAGATTCACACTCATTGTCCAAGATGTGTTAAGAACATGCAGCCCCTCCAGGTACGCAGGATGGATCTGTAATGATGATGCAATATCAGTGATGGCCTCAGGAGAAGTGTGGCTCTGCCATACTGCCAGGGCTGAATGATGTGCTCTAGCAGAATGGCAGCAGAGATCTTACCTGAGCCTGGTCTGCTGCTGGCGCGATGACATTGCAGCTTGATTTTACCGGGGATATGCCTTGGCTGAAGGTTTTATCAGTGGGGATGCTCCTGGACTTCTACACTGCTTTGAAATGTTTCCATAGGATTTCATATGAATGGAATGAGTAAGCTTTTCAGTTGAAAGTTAACAGATAAATACGGAGATAACCTGGAGAAATAAATGGTCAGCATTCTTCCTTAAAGACTTTTAAAAGTCTTTGTGGAATAATTTAACATGAAGATATAAATGACAGGAACATGGATCCATACAATGTTTTTTGCACTTGACAAGTTTATACTTTGCTCTTCTTTCTACCTGCCTTTGCTGCTGCTGGAGTTACCAATGCTAATGTGACTGGTACAGTGATCCTGCCATCATTATTTTCACTATTCCTAAGCTGCAATGGTTAGTGCTGAGCTGACAGAGGGATCCAGATGTTCAGAGTCTATACTTACCTTTGAAAAGCTCTCTGTGAATTGTGGTCATCAGCTGTCCAGCAAGATTTGGGTAAATTTGGGCAAACGTCTCTTCGTTATCTGAAAACACACGACACTATTAAGTTACTCCAGTAGCAACTGGAAGCCGTAACTAAGATGAAGTCCCTGATGTGTATACCCAGAGTGAGTGATGGTCTCAACAATGGAAAAATCACATTTTTAAAAGACAAACATAAGATTCTTATTGCCATTTCACAGATAGGAAGACCGAGGGACAGTTAGTTATGTGCTGACTGGCACATGGGTTGTGTGACAGAGCTGAAATTTGTCTGTATGTCCGGTTTAAGCCCGTAGTGTCAGGGCTTTGTCCTCTTGCTGGGTTATTCCTTCTCAAAACTGCCGTTGTCTTACATACCGCTCCAGCTTAGCACGCTCTGCCTCTTATTTGACTCTTTCTGACAGAATACTGTGTGCAACTTTTAAAAGCCTCCCGGGCTTGGAGCCTTTGGAGCCACATCCCTCCTGGAGGCTGCAGTGACAGCGGGTTGGAACTGGCACTGCGTCGGAAGTGCTGCGAAGGGACGTCAGCAGGGTGTAACCGAGCTGAAGTGAGGGCATGTTTGTGTGGTGGAAATGGTGGGGGCCAGAAGAAAATGGCTGGACTCGGTATCCTCATGCAGTTGTGTCTCCTGCTCCCCACCTTTCCTTTCTCCCCGCTGGTGGTACATCAAAGGCAGCTGCTTCTAGTCGGTATTTGCTTGCTGAGACATAATGTACACATCAGTTCATGACAGAATGTTGTCCTCAGGGCAGAAAATCTTTTGTAGGAAAGGTGGAATTTTAAGGATTCTGGACTGAAAAAAAAAAAAAAGAAAGAAAGCCCAAAAAATGTTAGTGGAGTGACCAGGGGAAATCTGGTTAGAGCAAGCACACGCTGGGCTGGGGAGATTCTTCACGTGCTTCTGAAATCTGATTTCCTCAGAGACTGGCAGACACTGTGACATTGAATTACATTTTCCTTTACATTTGTATACCAAAAATAAACCCTGCCTAAGTCGTTCAGTGTCTTCTTGATGGTTTAGAAGCAGTCAGGATGACAACAGCTACTGGTCAGAATTGTCAGGATCAAGCCTCATTATCACAGCTTGCAGTACTTGACCTGAGACCTGGCCAGGAGGAGACATTCAGTAGGGTGCCAAATTCCTTTTGAATTAAGATCTCACGCACAGGATTCATGCTTTCTAGAACGATGCTCTCCCTTCCCGTAGATATTATCAGGGTAATACTATTATTAAGGTAAAGCCATCTGGAATCTGGCAAAAACCTCATGGACTGATAAATTCTCCTGTCCAGCCTCAGCACCCGTCATTCACTGTTAGTATCCAAAGAGTGGTCAGTGCTGTGTTACTGGGAGCAGCCCCTCAGGGATGCTGAGAGCTTGGGCCACTTGTCTATGCTAAGGACCTTCCTTCCTCACTTGCTATCATCCATCTGTCCATTCCATGTTGCTAAATCTGATCAAGACCCTGTGAAATAATCTTGGTATGTGTTTTCTCCAAACTGTTAGCCCATTTTTTTCCATTTAAGTCAGATTTGTTGCCAAATTTTTATTTAAAACTACGGCTTATTCATCAGATGTGCTCAGTCCTCTGAATCAGGAGCTGAATGTTTGGAAACACTTGGAGGAAGCAGAACACGGAGGTGTCACAAAACCCTTTGTGTATAAATCTTTTAACAAGGTCCTTAGATCAGCCCAGATGTAGTCAGATCTTGTGGTTTTGAGGATCCTGAATATCTGCAAGGAAGTTCTTAGGTTTTTATGTGGGCTGGGTTTTTGTGAGTGTGAAAAGAAGCTAGAAAGAATTTGGTTTAAAAATACTGGCATATTTAGATTTTTATCAAATCTCCATAAAAAGAAGAGGGCTTGGCCTTTGTGTACAAAGAAGATAAATCTTGTGTCAGTACACAGCTTATAAAAAAATAATTATTTTTAGCCAAACATACAAATAGCTGCCTTTTCATTTGTTATGGCTTTGGTTTGGGTTCTGTTTCTTTTTTTTTTTTTAAATCAAAAAAATAAGCTATAGACAGAGCATGGGAAGCAATAAATCTGGGTGTGTCAGAAGTAAGTGCTCAAACAAGTTCACATTGCACAGTTGTCTGAAATTCCTCTGGGAACATACATTTTTATATATATGTCAGAGGTCTAAAAATAGGTCACTAGAACAAGACAAAGTGTTAGGAAAGAGGAAGAGGCCTTTCCAGTTTGTTGGTTTGGGGTTTTTTTTGTTCTGTTTTGAAAAGAAGGATTTTAATCTGAATGGGAAAAAGCTTAAAAACATAGTTATGGAAAGTGAGCCAGATTAAACTGGATCTAATGAAACTCATGAACTGGGGGACTGAGCTGTAAAACCATTTCTTGTGTTCCTTGGGAAATGACCAATAGTGTTTCCACAGGCTGTAGCGGAGTCATGTCAAACCCCACAGTCCTGAGGAGCAGCCGGTGGTTGGTTTCCCTTCAGAGCAGGCAGGGATGATGTGGTGTTTGCGTCCCAGCATCTCCTGGATGCTTGTTGCTTCAGGGGTGAGGTGGTATCCAAACTTGTAGGGAGATGTGGTGAGTGTTTAGCACTTTGTATCACTGGCTTTCAGGGCATTTACAGAGGTAGTGCCAGTGATGCTGTCAACAACCTGGACATAGGACCTTCAGTCTAGAGAAAAGTGAGGCCGGAAGCACCAAGCTCCTTTGAGCGCTGTCAAGGTCCAGTCTCAATCAGTCGGTCACCAATGAGGGTGGAGATCATGTTCAGGTCTGTCAACCCTGCTTAGGAGCCCTGGCCACAGAGGGCCATGGGCCAGCCTTGTGAAATGCAAGACTCCCTCCGTGCTTTGTTCCCAGCTGCGTGCGGCTTGTATGGGATGTCCCTGACCTGCGTATACTGAAGTTCCTATCCCCAGGGCAGTGTCTTTGAAGCATGGCTTCTAGGATGAGATTTGGGCAAGGGGACAGGAGTTCCTTGCACCACTAATTCTCCTGCAAAACAGGAAACGGGCAGGGTGGTGCCTCCTGTCCATGCCAAACTTAGGGCAAGCGGCTCCTTTATTCACACTATTGCTAAGCTTGCTTTGATATTTATGTTTCCTTGAGGTGGAGCAGAGTTACAAGGTTCCATTTGAAAAGAGGTTTGTTGTGGGCTGAACACACGTGTGCGTGTGTGGGAGCACATACACCCTCGCTTTCAGACACACAACCTCACTGGAGTCAGGAGAAGCGGTTGGTCCTCTCAAAAATGTCTCTTTATCAGCCATGGATGAATGGAAGACCATTCTTGAAAGAGAATGTCTGTCTTATTTATAGTAGCTTAATCAGGGAGATCAAGAGAGCCTTTTTACTTGTGTTTTCTAATCAGAACATACCACAAAGTGTGTTTGCTTATCTCTTAAACCTCTGCTGTCCAAACAGAACATACGGTATCTTTGCAATGGCAAAGGTGAATTGAAGTCCTCGACTCCTGTCATCAGAGAAAGAGCTTGGGAAGATTTAGAAAATAATGGTGTCATTCTGCTGCAGTCCATCAGCTAGAGTGCTAGAGCCACCCACGTGCTTGGAGGTGGATCGGGTCCTCTGTCCATGAGCAGTGTGGTGCAAGCTGGAGGCAAGGGACATGCAGTGGGGATGTCCCTGAACCCTGCATCGACCGTGCGTAAGCTTGTTACCCCATAGAAGGTGTTTGTACCCTTAGATACAGGCAGGAATGTTCAGATCAGAAAGAGGAGAAGAGTCCCTGCCTTCACCGAGGATGGCCCTAGTGTTTGTTTTCACTCGCTGTCATGGGTGGAGTCAGCTCGCTCTGATTTTGTGCCGAGAGGTCTTCTCTGTGCGTGTTCTGGCAGCTAACCTGCTTTTCAAGAAACTGGACTGGAACAGGCCAGCTTTTTTTTGTTAAGAAATGGAAAGAATAGATTTGTATGTATGAGTGAAGAAGAAGAAGAGGCAAGTATTTACCTAATTGCCTTTCAGTTACACACATCATATCTCTATCGTGTATAAATAGCATGAAGAGTTAAGCCTCCTTAGTCTCTCTCCTTCTTCAGTTCTGTAGTGACTGAGTGATGACTGCGGTGACTCCCCTCAAACAAACACCTCTCCCCCCTCCGCCCCTGTGCAGAGATTCTTCTCCTTCTTTCTTTTTTTGCCAAGATAAACTCCGTGAGTAAATTGGATGAGCAGGGAGTGCATTAAAGGGGGAGGGGGACACACAAAAATAAGACCCTAATTAATAGTTTTGTAACTAAGGGAATGAGAGGAGAATAATCTGAGGGATAACAAGGGCAGCTTTTCAGTCTGTTACTCGGTGTGTGTTTGTGCGTGTAGTTGTACGCTAAAATAATTCCAGCTGTCCTTCCTTCTTTTAATAATGGTTCATTGCATTCCCGTTGTGGGGCCATATTTGGACAAACATTAACCAGATCAAAGCCTAATGGATAGTTATGATGGCTCTGATTCAGCAGAGCACTTAAGCACAGTGTTTCATTGTAACTTCAATGGGACATGCTTTGAATTCAGCGAGATATAAGCATCACTTCAACCAGTGACAGGAGAAATGACTGTATGACTTGGTGGGGGGGTGCATGGGGCGCTCAAAAATCAAAGGTAAAGCTAGTTCCCACTCTAAAGAGTGATAATTCAGTGTTGTTCCTGCAAGATATTGCTGCTGGACTAAGCACACCTCTGCCTTCCTCAATCCTGGCCATGCTGATCGTGCAGAGTTTTAGTAGCTGGAGTACTGGAGCCAGCCGAAGCTGTAGAAGCCATGTGATTCCAGTCAAAGGAAAGACGGATGGGGGAACAGCATGAAATGGGAATGTGCCCAGGAACCAGGGTCTCAGACCTGACAGCATTCCAGCAAAGATCCGTCTGTCCCCAGCAGCTGTGTCTGGCAGTGCCTTGCAGCGGGTGCTTAGGGAAGTGGCGTAGGAAATAGGGAAAGTGCTGGACTCCCTCCCCAGTATAAACACCCAGGTGAGGGGAGTCTGTGGCCAGGGGTCTTGCTGAGCTGGATGCGACGTGTGGACTGTACTGCTTGTTTGGTGCCAGGAGCAGAGCAAGGGGTCCCTTCGGGCTGAGAGGGCTCAGGCCCCATGCTGGAATGGTGGTGTAGGAAAGTGTCACTGTTCAGCAAGGCATGAGGAAAAGAGGCTCAGAGTATTTTTGCTGAAATCCCCCTGTTGATTCCTCCTTCTTGATGGCATAAAATCGTAGAATACAATTTTCTTGGCTCATCCAGGCCATTAAAGAGTAATAAATTGTGGCAGCTTCTAGGTTTTAAGATACTTCTTTTATTTGTAGTGGATGGGCTACAGAGCCTTGGAAACACTTGGAATTCCCCTTGGTGATTATGTGTGAGTTATTTATAGTAAGTCTGTATTCTGATGGCAGAGTCTACATCACAGCTAGAGAGCTGCTGATAGGAAGGTGGGTGTGTAGTTTCATTTCGAAGTCGTACTTGCTGGCTTTGCTGTTTCATGTGTTTCAAACCACCGGCGTGAGTGAACAGAAGCAGTTTGTGGGCACGCTGCCACCGTTGCACAAGACAGTCTCACTTTGCTTTAAGCACTCCCTCTGGAACCACTTTCTGAGTTGGACATCGTTATCATCAGGGTAATGACACGTATTGTGCCTGTGACGAGCCGGGCTCTGTCCTTAGATATAGGAGGGGGAGGCTGGAGAAAATGGAGACATCAGGGGAGGAGAGGGAGGGGAATTTAATTTCCTTTGCCCTGACATTGATGTTGTTGTAAAGTCTCTAAAATGGCACCTTCTGGCTCGGAATTAGGCAGCCACAATGACATGTCTCGGTTTGTCCAGACTGGTTTTCTTGTCCAGTTAAGTAGGAGAGTCTTATGCCTTTAAAGCTTCCTGGCTCCCAGGAGGAAAATGCCAAACTTGTCAGAGAAAACAAACAGTGGCTTTCCTAGCCTGTGTGTGTTCCGATTAACGAATCTATTAGGCTATAAAACCTGGGACCCCCTTTCCCAGAGAAAGCGCATACATTAGGAAGCTGTTGACAGTTCCTAAGTCTGACCCCTTGTGCAATGCTGGAGACCTACCAGCAGCTCCAAGCCCGGCAGCCGGGGCCTGTTTGTTCTAGGAGGTCTCAGAGAAATATTTGACGCTCCGTAAATGCCAGATGCGCTGTTGTTTTAATCTGTAGTGTGGGAGGCCAGAGGGGAAAAAAGAGGAGGAGCTGCAGCACATCTGAGGGGTTTTGTTCTTTTGGCACAATCAGGATGGGGTTGGAGGTGTATTACCTTGGGCTCAGGTGTGGTTGAATCCGCAAACCAAGCAGGGTCCAGCTTAGCAGCAAGTTCCTGGGTGGGTTTGCAGTGCCACAGCTGCAAGCAGATGGAGTGGTGCCACCGCTGGTGTTCTGTGCTTCGGTTAAAAGGGCACAATTGCCAGTGTTGGATTCAGCAAGCGCTGTGCTGACCGAAGCGTTAACTTCCCAAGGAGATGCAAAGCCACAGGTCTCGCATTCAAGGACGTATAAAACCCATTTTACAAGAAAAGAGGTGTTAAGCCCTGTATTCCTGGCATGTTCCAGGGAAAGCAGTTGCATTCCTCTTATTTCCCCTTGCCCCTTTCACTTCTGCTGTGGCTCGTTAGGGATGCAGCATTTTTCTCTGGCGCTACAGTATTCATCAAGCCAGAATGCAAATAATTCCTGTGCACCTTCATGTGCTGCTCAGTGGTTTTCGCACATTTGGAGCGTTACAAATATTTTGGTGAGTTTCAGATCTGTTCTTGCTTTGGTACCTGCTGCTTGGTATGTTAAAGAGCAGATAAACCAGCCTGATTTCAGAGCAGGAGGCTTCTGCTGAAGTTCATTCGCAGCCAGCTGTGCCCATAACTGCAGCCATTGAGCGCTGCAGCCAGCAAGGCTGGTAAAACCAGTGGTCTCTCCAACCCATCATGTGAGTCATCCCAGTTTTTGTAATTAGTAATTAAGATAACACAAATGTGTCAGTGAATAATGCAGAATGTATTGAAGAGGTCCCACCGATACGTGACCCAACACGTTCCCGACAAATTGCTGCAGTGAAACGAACCTATTTCTTCCTGAGCCAAGCCGCGGGGAAGCGGAGAAGCAACCTTTGCGGTCCCAGTCCGTCTCCTTGGGTCAGCCATGCTCATTTATCACACGTGGAGCTCCGTGGTTCAGAGTCCAGGCTCTTGGTAGCAGGTGGCTTTTACTCTGGATACAGCACACGCCATTGAGGTCAGTCCCCAGGAGACCTCCGAACAGAAATCCTGAAATTCACTGTAGCACGTTTTAATTTGCTGGATGAGAGCTCTGTGTCTCCCAAACACAAGACTTGTTGTGAATCACAGCAGGATATTCTCTTAAAGAGCCAAGCAAAACGCTGCTGACAGTGTCGCAGAGCAATGCTAATCCGACATCGGATTGGTCATGGCTCCTCGGGTTACCATCCAGCTCCACAGCAGCAGAGGCCTGTGACTGTGGGAATGCAGGACCTCGTGCTGTAGGGACACAGTCAGGGCATTAGGAGGAAGAAAATCTATCCTCTTCCCATCACTTCCTGAAGGGTATGTGTCAGAATGACGCACGTACTCATGGCTTTATTTGATGAGGGGGCCGGAGGGGGAGCGAGAAAGGAATGAGGTGGTCTCGAGGGATGCACAATTTGGCTTCACAGGGTCACGATGCTCTAAACATTCATTTTGAATTGCTGAAATTGAAGGAGTGGAGAACAGGCCTTGTTGGATACACATTTGTCATCTTCGTGACTCAGGAGGGCTCTTGTGGATATTTTAGACAGACCACGGATTATGGTGGGCTTCTTGATAGCTTTTCTCAGCCTCATAAACAGAGCTCAGGAATGAGACGGGACGATCCGAGCGATGGTGGCATATGCTGTGACTGAGTATGTTCTCTCAGGATGTTTCTGGTAGGATGAATCACAGGAGAAAAGACACGAGGAGTTAACAGCATCCCTTAGCACACGTTCAGTCCTGTCCCAACTTCCAGGCTAAATTGCAGCGCTTCATTTCAGCCTATGTGTTCTCCCCAGATTGACATAATATTGACGCAAGAAATGGAGCTTGAATCTTTTGATGAGATCCTGGGGTTCTCTGTTTTTCCTTGCTCCTAGGGAAAGACACCTCTGAATGCTCCTGGGAAACAGGGGATGCAGCTATTAGAAGTCTTTGGGTGTAGCCTGGGGAGTCCGGTGCCAGCAAAACTGCAACCAGCCTGTACCACCCCCTTGGAGGAACGTCTCTTAGGGGACAGCTGCATCAGGGGCAGCCCAAAAAGCTGTTCGGTTTGTAGGAATGTAGATAGATTGAATGAATGTCTGTGTAGACAGGGATCTCCTGGAAAGAGTCCAGAAGAGGCTATGAAGATGATGAAGGGCCTGGAGCATCTTCCTTGTGAGGAAAGGCTGAGTGAGCTGGGACTGTTCAGCCTGGAGAAAAGAAGACTAAGGGGGGACCTTATGAATATTTATAAATATCTTAAGTATGGGCTGCAGGGGGAAATGGCCAGCCCCTTTTCAGTGCTCTGTGGAGACAGGACAAGGGACAATGGCTGCAAGTTGGAGCACAGGAAGTTCTGCACCAACATGAGGAAGAACTTTTTCCCAGTGAGGGTGAGGGAGCCCTGGGACAGGCTGCCCAGGGGGTGTGGAGTCTCCTTCTCTGGAGAGATTCCAGCCCTGTCTGGACGCCGACCTGTGCAGTATGAGCTGGGGAGCTGCTTTGGCAGGGGGGTTGGACCCGATGAGCTCTCGAGGTCCCTTCCAACCCCTATGATTTTGTGATTCTGTAGTTCCCTAGGGAGAGAGTGAGTCGTTTGAGTATCACCATCTTAGTGAGTATCAGTGTAGTAAGCAAACATAAGGCTGTGGCAGTAGTGAGGAGGACCAGTGCAATCTGTATTGACCAGAGCTCAGACTCATGTTGGCCAAAATCTCTTTTTCCTCCCCCCCTCAGGAAAGAGGTTTGCATCAGGGGAAGCACCTCACAGCTGGGTGCTCAAATGTGTTGGTTAGAGCAGAGACAATGTGCCCTGCTGCTACTTTTGGAAAATAGTTGAAACACTTGGACACCAGGAGGGAAAAAAGGGCAGGTTGGTGGTTTTGTTTAAAATGAGAAGCTTAGAAATACATTTCAGTGTTTTTTAGAAGTTTTTCTCCTTGGGTCATATTAAATGTTTTGTTCCAGGCCAAGATGTTGTTACTTGTTTCTGTTTTTCAGATCACTGAAAAAAAAGTCTGAAAAAAACTGTGTTTATTTTGGGTTGCTGCCCAACAAATCTCTCTTCCTTTATTTTTCTATAACACAAGCAAAATGCAAAATCAGTTATTTATGCATCTCAAATTCTAACTTCTGTTTTAGCCATCCATCAGATTAGCAGGCACCACAGTCTAGGATTTATTTATTTTTATTCCTCAGATGTGGTGCTGTATTTCTGTTCTCCGATGGCTTCTGGATGAGGGCTGCCTAGGGAAGGAGGAAAGTCATGAGAGACCAATGAGATCTTGGGCTCTGTTTGCAGAGGAGTTGAGTGATTCCCAAACTGACCGGAGAGCCTGGTTGAATGAAGGTGTTAACCTTGATCTTAATATCTGTGTCCTCCTGTGTTCCCCATGCTGTTTGAAAAGTGAACAAATTATTTAGCTCCAGAATGATGGTTTAGTCTGGGTGCTTGCTTCTCATAATAAACCTCATCTGAGAATAAATGGGAGGGAGGCCGTTGGTTTCCCAAAGAGAGGATTTGTTTAGAGTGGGATGGGAAGAATTGAATTACCATACAAGAGGATCACATAATCTACCACCGCCTGCAGACTCATCTGGTGGCTTAACCTTTGATACTTTCTTTATTTTTCTTCATTTCTGTGACTGTCCTCAGAATTCTCCCTGTTTCCCCTATGGCTTGAGAGCAAATTGTGCAGAGGAGGTTCAACCTGTTTGCAAGCAGCTTCTGCCCAAGCACTGGCGCAGCCTAAAACCAGCCTCACCCATAATGGACTTCAGCCTTTACAGGATTATTTTTTCCCTTTGTAGCATCATTATTTTTATGCTCTTTTCCAGAAACACCACCTGTGCCCAAGTGTGGGTGCAGAAACCGACTCAGATTTTATAGCAACTTGTTTCCACTCCTCCTCATGTTTACACGTCGCTGTTTGATCCTGGTCAGTTGTATCTCTCTGTGCCTCTTTGCTTGGCTGAACCCTTCTCAGTGCAAGGTGTTGGGAAGAGGCAGTGTCCCTCACTGCCTACACACAGTACCTAGCAGGACAGGTCTGCAGTTTCAGCTGGTGCCTCTAGGTGCTACCACAATACAAACAATAATCAATCACTGGCCAGCACACACCTTCGAGGCTTACTGAAACCAAACACAATAAAAAAGTCTCTCCAGGGGCCAGATCTACTAGGCTGTGTAAACGGTTTTGTAGTGAAAGTGGTAGAAACCCCATCTCCTGGGACGTTTAAAGCTACACTGCAGAAAGCACGAGCCATCAGTGGGTTGGGGAATAACCGTATGTTGGCAGAAGGATCACATAAAGAAGATTTCATTATTCTGACTGTCCATCCAGCATACATCACTATAAGCAAAGGCACAGTGGTTCAATAGATCTCTCTGCTTCAGACCTGCCGCTGTCCTCCCATCTAGGTCCTCATAACCAGCAAGGAAAGCAAAGCATGCTCCAGCCAAAACACAACATGCGTTTTTAACCACCCAGAACTTTGATCTTTTTCTCAGTCAGCTTTAGATATGTTTTTAGGCCAAATACTGAATTCCATTTTTCAGGTTATTTGCTCCAGCAAAACACTGGGTAAAATGTCCATGTGGACAACTGTCAGCAACTAATTATGGGGTGATAGTTGTATTATATCAGAAGCAAAACAGAATGTGAAAGTCCAGGGGAAGAACTGCAGCTCAGTACAAGGGAAGTGGAGGTAGATGCTGGTGGGAGATGGTTCCACCAAACTTCTGTTGAACAGTAATTCTGCTTTTGCTTCTCATCTGCGTTGCATTTTCTTAGGTTCCCCCATTCAACAGAACATAAATTTCCCAGGTGGGTGAGCCCAGGCAGGAATGAAACACCCGGGTGGAACGGGACGAGATTGTTCCATCGTCTGTTTTACGTTCTTGCTCGCCAGCCTAATGAGATGGGGCAAAGCTGCTCCATCCTGGATGGGAACTGTGGCCTCAGAGTTCCCAGGCGGTGGGATTCCTCCAAGAGGCCTTTTTACCAGCGAGCCCTGCAGGTGGCACAGCAAGCCTTGTGTTGTTCCCAGGCAGCGTCAGCAGCCGCTGCCTTCCCTTCCTATCACTTTACAGTGCCAAAGCAAGCTCTGGTGGGACAGGCTTTTAGCAGAGAAGGAAAAAAAAAAGAGACCAGCGCGATATGCTGGCTGCCAAAACATCCTGCCTCTCCTCAGTTTGCTTCCAGGGCTTTGCTTTAGGTAGGTACAGAGAAACCAGATGATTTCCTTTTTGCTGTGTCAGGATGGTTTGGATGCTCTCATAGTGCTTCCATGCTAGAGCTGGGAAAGAATGTGCAGCCAACCTCCTAAAAATCAAGATAACTTTTGAAAGTCTTGGTTGCACACTCGGTGTATTCTCCTTAAGGCAGGTCTTGTTATCAGGAAATCTCTTGGGAAGCCATTGGAGGCAAGTGGAACTGATTTGGGAATTGTGAAAAGGGTGCCTAGGAACGGGCTTTGTAGCCTGCAGGGCTGCTGGGAATTCCTGCTCATTAGTCCTTGCTCTTGCTCTGCTTCTCTTCATGGCCTTGGGCAAGTCACTTAACTTCTTAATCTCTGGCTCAGTTTCTCTGCCTGTAAAATAAGATAACTATTCCTATCGCATACCTACCTGACAGGATTTTCTCCCCTAGTAATAATTAACATTTGTAAAGTTCTCTTTGACTGTGTTTGTTTTTATTATAATACTTCCAGATTATATTACAATACTGATGCCATTGCTGCTGCAGATTTAAGCTCCTGTACAAGATTACACCGGAAATTAAGTCATTTTTCTAATGAGATATAAAAGAACTTGTGGTTGGTGTGGTTAAGCTGAGTTTAAAGCTCCTTTGCAGCATGACAAGAGTATGAAATACCTGAAGCATTCCAGGGAATCTAACCCTGGTATCTGTGACAAAATGAACTGCGTGCACACAAGAATTATTCATGATCTGATCGTTACTCTGGCAGAAATGTTAGTTATTTAAAGCATTTGGTAAGAAGACTGAAGGTTTGAGGTTTCCTCTCCATTACCAGATGTGTAAAGTGCACATCTTGAGTCTTGTCAGGTTGGGTCTTCACGCACATGTGTACCCCGGGGTGGTTCTTGGTCCAGCATTGCAGACTGGGCTGTGAAGGACTGATCTGATGGTTTCTGTGAAATATCTGTGAGCCTAATGAATCTTTATTTGCATTTCTTTTCTTTCTTATTTTTCCCTTTATTTAGGTTTGAGGTTTTTTCCTCCCTACAATAGTTCCCCCAAGTGAGAGTTGCCCAGAAATAACATATTTTGCCCTCTATGAGAAGGGAAAGAAGTAAGGCTCAGACCTTGGCTTTACAAACCAATCTAGTTGCTCCAGCAACTGGTAAGCAAGAGTTCGAAGCCTGTTTTGTGTAGGGATGCTGTGGTTCCAATACCACTGTCTCTGCCCCATGAATGCTTTCCTTTAAAGGTTGATTCCTGCCTCTTCTCCCTCCCTTCTGATCTTGTCTGTGTCCCTGTAAACTTCTGGCATGTGTCACATCCTGTAGCAGTGAGTTCCATCATTTAACAATGGTCTTTGTCAGAGGTGCTGCCTTTGTTATTCTGAGCTGGACATCTGCTACCTTCATTTGATGCCCTCAACTTCTTATGGAAAAGTATTATGAAAAAACATTTTCTACCGATCACAGGCTGCTCAGATGCTTCTTTTCTGGAGATGAGAACTGATAAAGATGAGATGTCAGGAGGCAAGGACATTAAAGATGAAGAGGAGGGCTGGGGGTTTGTTGCTTGTTTATTTTTCTCAGATGCTGAAGGTTCTAGACCTTACTGGAAGAGTAGATGTTGTGGCTATTTTGCAATGGCTGAACTGGTTTTGGTCCTCTTAGGACCTACCATGTCTAAGGTTAGATTAGCATGTTTTCTCCGTTCAACCCAACGTTTTTTCAGATCAAAATGTGCTGATTGATTTTAATTAATCCAGGAGAGAAAGTATGTTGTTAAAGTTTAGATGGATAAAACCTATGAAGTGGTGCCAGGGGTGGTTACTCTGTTTGCACAGTTTCTTCAGTCTTTCTCATGAGCATCTGCTGCCAGCCAGTGTTGGAGGGAAAGTGTGGATGGGGTGGGCTTCTGTTTGGACTCAGTGTGACCACTGTGGGGAAGGATGATGCTGGTTGGGCCGTTTCTGAGCCAGGGGATGGCCTTCCCTCATGGAGCCTTCAGCCAAGTTCTTGAAGACTCTCTGGGAAAGGTATAAGGCCTTTTAATCCAAAGTACGATGTATGTGTCCATCTCTGGTGGGAGAGGTGGGGTGGAAAGACAACACCTCTTTAAACAACTGCTCCTCTAGTTGCTGTGCTCTTTAGCACCCCCACAAGTACCTGTCTAAACAATAAGGAAAGTGTAAACTAAGGAGGGATCAAATGCAAAGAGGCAGAAAATCAAAAGTGATTCCCTTTAACCTGGCGAAGAGGAAATTGTTGACCAAGTTCCAGGCCTGATTGAGCAAAACACAGCAGAAAGGTTTTGTTTCTTTTGCTGTTTCTTTTTTTTCTTTTTTTTTAAACTCATCTTCTCCCCCCTTCCCTGCCCTCTGCTCCCCTGGAGAGAAGTCTGGATGTAACACTATTGCTAGGACTAGGCCTATGATTAAGTTCTGTTTTTCAAAGGTGATCCCAGCATGATTAAAACCAGGTGGCCCCCATGGCGTGCAGCAGGGGAGCCAGATGTGCTCTGCAACTGGATTGCCATTTCCTAGCCCAGCTGCAAACATTTGATTGTCCACTCGCTCTGGGTATTACAGCCATGACCTTCTCTCTTCCTTGCCTCCCCCGTCTCCTGTCTACTTCCCCCAGTGACATTTGAGAGGAGAGAAGTCCCCCGAGACTTGTTTGTCACTGTTACAACCATCCCTTTCTCCCTTCACCTCCTCACTCCCAGCCTTGGTTCAGCACTTCCATTATTCACAGATGTTAGAGGGTAGGAGCTGACAGTGTTGGCTTTTACCTCTCTCTTTCCTTTATTTGGATTTTTTCCCCCTTTTCCGTGTTCCGGCGTGTGTACACTGACCCCAGAGCACTCCCAAGTCAACTGGCAGCGTCTGAATCCACTTAAAGGTGAAGGGATAAAGCAATTTTGTTCAAGATGTGGCATAAACTGTTTAGTTTTTGCTGTCTCCAAAGGCCTGTAATGAGAGGGTGGCCCTGTCGCAGAACAAGCCCCGTCTCACCCTGCTCTATAAAATTTGGAATAGGTTAATCTTTTCCCACAGCGCTGGCCTGTCAGCCCGTTTTTGCTGAATTAGGGCTCTAATGCATGGGTGGTGTCAATAATTGCCTAGTAAGCCATACTTAAAAAAAGAGTCACAATCAATCGTCCCAACATTAGGATGTCATAATGCATCAGTCCTGCATTAGGAAGTTGTAATCCATCAACTTGACATCAGAAGGGACAGTGGATGGTGGGAGCTTGGTTCAGGCCTAGGGGAAGCTGGAACTACTCTCTAGGCTTTACATCAGCTCTGGGTTTGGTCCCGAAGGGTCATCTCGGTTTGTTTTCCTACCTACCCTTTGCAATTCAGTAGTGAATTCGATGAGCATTTGAGTTTCTCATCTTCTGCCTAGCAAAGTATCTTCTTTCTTGTTATCCTCCTCCTGCATTTGATACATGATCAAAGGCATCTGTATTCCCAACCTGACTGGTTTCCACTTGCTCTGGAAATGCTTATTTGTGCTGGTTTGAAGACCAGCCCTTGCTCTGTTCTGTGTTAAGACTCCTCTTCCCCAAATCAAACCTCAGTGTGGTCTGCAGCAGCTTTGTATGTTTGAAATCCTTAGAGTCCTCTGAGCTCTGTCCTTCCTGTGCTGCAGCAGTCCTCTTGTTAAGGGCAAAACCCACTCTGCCCAGTTCAGCTTTGTGGAACAAGCCTGAGGGTGGCAATTGGTAGTCAAGGACTGCATTCAGCTCCAGGTTCATGAGGCTGAAGAGTTCCCCTGATCCATCCCCTGATCCATGGCATACATGCAGGCCATGGATCAGGGGGATCATGCAGATCATACAGCCGGCATTATCTGTTAGGTGAGCTCAGACACACAGCTCCAGCACAGGCACCGAGCGCCTGAAAATCTCTCTAACACTTGCTGTCTCCTTTCTTACCAGGCATAGCAGTTGAGCTAATTAATGTTTTAGTCTTACAAGTTTGGAGTATTAGAAGGAGCCGTCAGCCTGTGGCCTGGAAAAAAAGGAACAAATGATCTACATGGAGTTACATGGAACAGATCTTATCTGGAGGCTCTGGTAAAGGCAACTCAAGAAGTAGGCCGTGGGCCAGGCTGTCACCGTCTTCTTGGTGTGGTGGTGCTGCCCATTGCTTCCTCTACCTGCTTTAAGATACTGAGGTAACAAGTGAGGTGAAAGCAAAAGTTGTTAATAACAAATCAGTAATTTCACTTGCATTGTCCTTCCCTTGGAGTCTGGTTCAGGGTGAGGGGCTGGGTTTGGGGTGAAGTGGTTCATGGGATGTGGCACAAAAGGTGGCAGTGGCTTTCCCCAAACTAGGCTTGAAGATTACTAAGAAGCAGCTCTCTTTCAGCATGGTGAACTGGTCTGTGCCGTCCACTTTAGCTGGGCAGCTGTGAACATGGCCAGCAGAGCCATCAGTCTTTCTAAAGGTGCTGTCAGAGCCTCCAGTACAGCATCTTTGAAAAATGTGTGCTTCTAACAACATGCGTAGGCACCCACTCTGTCTTGATAACAGATGCAGCCGTGTGTCCTTTGTTTGGTAAGGCCTATCTGTATGCCAGGAACTGGTAAAAATATGAAAGTTGTTACTTGTCCCCCAGAGCCCAAAAAGGGAGAGGATGGAGTCTTATGGAGTCGTAATGTGATTAAAAATTTGGGTTTGGTGATGAGGAGGGAGAAGCAACTGCAATTGAAAGAGGGCAGTAAAATGGTAATGTTTGGGGCATGAGTAGATGGAACATTCACCAGGAATGACTGCGAGGACCAATACAGAGCCACAGAGCGCAGTGCATCTCCACAAGTTCCCATGTTTGACAGCAGTGCTGTGGTTGGGTACATTTCTGAAGAAAATGAATTATCAGAATGGCTCTTTGTGTTACTTAGGTATGGTTCTGTGTGTGAGCCAGAGGTTTCTCACGTGAATCTTTACATTCTTGGCTTGAATTTACTCATTGCTGGCTTTGCACAGAGCAATTGCTGTGCATAAATGATAAACTGAATGAATGTTGATGGTAATTTTTTTTTTGAGTGAGGGCTGGCTTTTAGTGTGCTGAATTGGTTAAGTATTAGCTTAGGTATTAGCTCCTGACTGAGATTTTCAAAACAGCCTTAAGGCATTTGAAATGGGTGTCCAACCCCCCTTGAAAAATTGAAAATCCTTTCCTTTGAGTGCCTTGAAATATGGCTGAGACTGGCAGAACGGCCAAGAATAATAATCTATTTCCAGTACTTGTGTGCAATTACCTTGCTTTCAGCCCTGCCTTGATGAAGGACTCTGTCACCATGACTGAAACCATGACTGCAGTTGGCTACAGTTGTCGGGAACATCTGACCAGTTGTGCCCTCGCAGCTGTGGGAAGGGTCTGGAGTCGTGTCGTGGAGTCACTGATAGAGCCCGACATCTCCTCTGTTCTCGTGCCATCGCACTTCCTACACCCCTTCTGGGCAAAGCTGAGATGCTCAAGAGAGAGAAATCTGGCAACTTTTGCTTCCAAAAGGACCTCACTGACGAGGCTGCAGTTTGAAGGATGAGGCCTGGGGTCAGTTTTAAGATTAGCCTCCGGCTTTGGCTGGCTCAGGTAATCCTTTGAGGAGGATTTCAGCCATTCTTGGCCCTGTGCTGGTAGTGACCACTAAAATCTCACCACTTGCCTTTATTGGCTGAATTATCTCTGATGCCACAAGAACACCACTCAAGAGTGACCTTCGTAGTTGATCTGGTTCTAATTATAATCCAAGTAGTTTTAGACATTCATTTAAATGTCGTCTTAATTGCAACCTAATTTCTTCAATTGTAGCCCATTCATCAGTTGTTAATCATTTTTTAATTGTGTGGAAAGTTTGAAGGGTTAGTAACAAGTCATTTGTTAGGCAGAGGTCATGAAAAGGGTTATAAAAATTGCTTGGCTAATTTTAAATAATAAATTAGCAAAGGATGTACTCTGAAATTTTAAAGGTATTTCAATATTTGCTCATGCAAAATAAGTATTCCAAGTCAGGAAGGAGAGATTTTATTTCTTGAGCAAATATGGAGGTCGGGTGTCTGCTGTGAGGGAAGCGCTGTGTCACCCTTGCTTCTCAGGAAGACATATTTTAATTTGAATTGGATGGAAATTACTAATGAGATTCTGAATATAATCTTTTAAAGGCAGGCACATGAGGTGAGAGAAACAAAGAAAGAAAACCAGTATCTTTTTCAAGTATCTTTTTAAAAAAATAATCCCCTGGCTGTTTGTAACAAGCCCAGCTGCAAGCAGGAGCCACTGCAGAGAGAAAGGACCTGAAGCTGAAACAAAGCAGTGCTCAGGATCATGTCCATCACCTCCTCAGATTCTGATGTTGTGTTTCACTGTGTTGCTTGGCTTTGTCTCACTCAGAAGAATGACCTCGCTCTTCACCAGGGGCTTATGACAGCCCTGAACCTGGTGCCTGCGAGCTGCTAGGAGTGTTCTTGTGTGGAAAAGGAGATGCTCTGCACCTCGATAGTTCTAGGATGAGATTGAAGGGGATAAGGAGCCCAGGCTGGAATAAATGTCTCATGGATTCCTTCTCTGTGGGTGTCGGGGGGATGGGATCATAGTGCCCGTCTAAGCATTGGGAAAATCCCTGCCACATTGAAAGAGGTTTTGTTGCAGGAGTACCAAAAGTCCCCTGCCTAAACTGTGCTGAAATAATCCCAAGAGCACTGCACTCCAATAGCTGAAAATAGAATGTCTCTGTACCTTCCTCACTCTGCAGATGCAAGGAGTGGCGTCTAGATCTGGTCATGGTTTCCTACGAGAGGCAGTGAGACAGGGGAGACAAAGGGCTGTACAGCGAGACTTGTTGCAGTTGGGTCTTACCAGAGGTACAGGGATTCCTGGCTCTTCCTCCTCTGCTAAACTTTTCCATTCCCCAAACTGTGACACTTTCACAAAGTGTCTGTCCTGTACAGGCGACAGTTGCCATTGGTCTCCTGAGGCATCCTCCTTTGCCTTACCTCTCTGCTTCATGCTTTGTAACCGCTATCCCTGATAAGAACGACCACCTTCCTCTCCTCTTACAGCTGCGTGAGCGATGCCTTCCGTGTGATTTACTGCTGCGCTGGGGGAGCGATTTGTATCGGAAGGTCCCTCTGTTCGGCTGTAATTTAGAGCCATTTCTTCAATTCCCCAGAAAGTGCACTTCTGTGAGCTTCCCCTGCTTTGTACCCAGCCCAGCAAATAAATATGCATCATCTTCCCAACAGATTCCAATCAACATATGGACAGAAGTGAAGAGAGTGATTGGAAATTGAAAGCGGCTATTTGCCATATATCAAGAAGGTATTTAGGATATATTGTCTTTCCTTATGGGATGTGAAGGGAGCTACAGGCAAAGCTCACGTATGGAGGGCTCTCACCGGAAGGAACAGATTATCAGAGAGAAAATCCTTTAGGCAATGCCAAAGATGGAGTAGCCCAAACGTATTTTGTTCTGTTGGGACTTTATGACCCCAAAGAACTACGATCCTACCCTTTCTGTCCTGTTTCTCCTTCTCCCCATGCTCACCCCTGAGTCTGGCAGCACTGTGGAATTTGTCTCGTGTGAAGAAAGAAGAAGAGGGAAAGAAGAAAAGGAAAGAAGGGGAAAAAAGAAACCCTAAAAGGGTTAAGGCCCAATTTTCATTGCCCTGACAGCTTGCACAAATCAGTCTAGGGCTAGCTTGTCATGTGCTCTTGCTTGAAGGACAAGTATGAGTTGAGTTGAGTCTGTATGCTATAAGCGAGCCAAAGAGCAAAACCCAACGCAACTGGATCCTTAAAGATGAATCTGATTTTATTGGTTTGAGTGTGGTTTTCATCCAGCTTAGTACTTCCCAAACACTCCCTTCTTTTAGCTTTTTAAGTTGCAGAGACAAGGTGATTTTCAAATGAATAGAAAACATCTCTCACTTTTCTGCAGCTCTGCCTTCATCCTCTGCAGCGGAGGGGCTGATGGAGCTGTAGTCCAGGACACAGGTTCAGCAAGTTTCTAGAAAAATGGTGCTGGTTGCAAGCATTTGGTTACTATTTGCTTCTTCCTTGAGGTTGGTCTTAGTTTGAAACCCCAAAGGGTTTTCTGTTTGCCTGTTTGTTTGTGGTTTTGGGGGGTTTTTTTATATGTATGTTGCTTCTGTCTTGAAAATATCAGAAATGGGAAGTTAACTTAAAAAATGCTTCTTTTGGCTTTCATGTCTGTAACCATGTGGGAAGGTGAAACAACACCCAAGGCCTGATGGCATTCACAGTGGAGGTGGCCGCTGTCTGGAGGAGGGTTTGCTGCAGGGTGACCTGGTGGGAGTGTCCCTGGGACTGCCTGCCGGCACTGGGCTGTCTTGGAGGGATGCAGATTCACCTCCCAGCTGTTCTTCCATATATAAGTGGTGTGTTTGTGGGATGGCAGGGTATGTGACCACAGAGCAGCCACGAGACTGGCCATTTCTGGGTGTAAATGGGGAAGCAGCTCTGCCTGATGCTGATATCAGCCTGCAACACTGGAGCTTTTGTGTAGCTCTTAAGTTTAGTATCAATTATATAGAGAGAATGAAATACAGCAAGTCTTAGCTTTTAAACATATTTTTCTTTATATGCATTTTCCCTTCAGTGAGAGAATTGTTTTCCTTCATCTGAGAGAATATAAAGCTGGATATGGTTATTGAGATTTCTCTGCTGTATTCTCATCCCGACACCAGAGCAGCTGGCAATTAAGTGAACTCTCTGCTTTGGAAAAGCTCTTGGCCATTTCATCCTGTCGTGGCTCTTTTGTGTCTTGACTTGTCCTTGGCTTCTTGTTTAAGTTTGGGGATTCCAACCCACCAACCTGTCCTTTATTGCCTGCCTAGAGCCTTGCCCAGGAGGCTTGTGTTTGCAGATTCGAACCTGAGCCTTGAAAGTGGTGTTGGGTTAGGCTCAGGTGAGGCTGTTGTTACTTCTTCTCCCCACTAATTCCAGTTGCACCCATTGGGAGTGCTGCAGGCTTGAGTTTGGCTCTGTAAGCAAGAAGAATAATTTTTTACTTTTTCCTTACTTAGCTTAAAAAGAGTGAGAAAAGATACTGGAAGTGAGAATAGATGAGTGGTTCCAGATCACGTCTTGGTAAGAATTGATTTCCTACAATTGCTGAATTAATGTAATCAGTAACCAGGGTCCATAAACAGACAGCATCCAAAGGGATTTGATCAGTAGGGAACAGTGTTCTTATCCAAGGAACCCTTTTGAAGAGAAGAACTCTACAAAACCTCTATGTTAATTGTCAGGGAGTGGATTAGTTTGGGATTTCTTCTAGAAATGCCTGTTGGCAGCAACTTGGAGATGGCTCACTCAGGGGTTATGATTATTCAGGATTTCAGGCTTTTCATAGGGTCTGTGCTTGCTCTACCACCCAGGGGCTCTGGGGTTAACTGTGCATGTTAAAAGTAATTGTTATCAGTGGGAGCAGTGTCAGGAGCCTACTTCTAATACGTGAAGGTGTACTGTGACCTGAGGGCTCCCTGGAACGGGGAAATGTTGTGAAATATTGCATCCTGGCTACATTTTCTTTTTCCTCCAGGAATCCCCATGTATCTTGAGACACTGGTGCTGCTTGTAGGAAAAAAAACAAAACCCTCTTGCTTTCAGAGGCAGTAAATGCTAAACAGACCAACTGGTGATCCAGCCCCTTTCTCCCCTGAGCCTTTCCAGGGGAAATTTTCTGTGAATGACTTTAGCAGAACCTCTTGAAGAGTCATGAAATACACAGCGATGAGATCACAAGGACTCTATTTAATAGGATTTCTTTTTTTGGGGTCCCAAGAGTAATGTCATGCCAATAATTCACCACTGCAGCTCCCTTTCTGTTTCTTAACAGCACTAAAGAACCCTAAACAGCTTCCTTCTGAAAAAAAAGCAAGCCTGCAGTTCAGGGGCCTGATACAAAATGCACAGCAGTCAGTAAACACTAATTTCAGTAATCTTTACACAAATCTGATACCAAACCCGCTTGACACCAGTAGGTCTCAGATTTGTGTCTGGTTCAGGTTTCTGAGCATTTCACCCTTGTCAATTAGAAAACAGAAACAACAAAAAACCTCAACCTAAACCTGCAGAGCAGCAAGGAAAATGATGTTTTGAAGGATGGACTTGAGCCAGGCCAGGAAATGTTGAGTTATCCCATCAAATTCATTAAACATATTTATAAATACAGTCCTACTCAGCTCTGGCTTTGCATAGAGAATTCACATAGTAAATGGGGAAAATAAAACCATTGTCCAAAATAGAAAACATTTCCTGGACTCACTTAACTTTTCTTTCTGGGGGAGAAATAAAATCTAGGGGAGAGGTAAGTTTTGTATCGAGACCTTGCAGACGTTTTAAAGGGGATGTGAATAAGGCAGGCAAGTGTTTTCCAGACTCCAGACCTGAGGAAGGACCTGTCCTGAGGGCTTGTTGGTTGGAGCGTTTCAGCTGGACTCTGCAGCGTCTTTCCCAAGCCCTCCATACGAGTGAGATAATTCCTATAGCTCTCAGGTCTTTGAATCATACCCGAATGAGAACGTGATCTTTCTCAGGGGACCTTGCTATGTGTCTGTGCTGTAGGTGGATTTACAAAATAAAATAGGTCCTTCAGCCGTGGGAGTGGGGGTTGTGTTGTGGATTTGAGGCAAGCAACGGGGGAAAAGCGAGCTGAAGTGCTGTTTGGGAAACAGTTCTGGCTTTTCTACTTCTGAGCGTGAAGCAGAAAGTGAAACTCAGAGAAAGTTTCTTAGAACACTTGAGTATCACAAGGTGGTCTTATGTGAAAAGCCTTGTTCTTGTACCATTGGCATTTGGGAGGGCAGGCCAAAGCAGTGGGAATTCAATCTGTGCAGTGGTTTTTGGATGCCTGAGCTACTGGAATACTACACTAAGTATAATGGTGAATGGGATGGCTCTTTCCCATTGCCCAGAGCCCTTGTCCTTTAGCTTGGGGCTTTAACCCCCACCCCAACCCTGGGTCTTTCCTGTCATCTCTCCAGACGGATCATAGACATCTCCCCCAATCCATTCTTCTCTTGAAGGGGATGTTAAACAGGAACGCGGGATTAAAGAAAGGGAGGTTTGCTTGCAGCTGCTATGTCCTGTCTGTTCCACTTAGCATCAGTGGTATTAAATGCCTTCTTTGGGTGTCAGGTTCTGGGGGTGCGTAGCACCAAATTGCAGCGTGATCCCATGTGCTGATCACTCTCTCTTTGCCGATTGGTTCCACTTTTGTATCTGTTTCCTACCCCACGGACTAGTGTCAGCAACCTGTCTGATGTTAAATGAATTAGCACCAAGGAAATAACTGATAAAAAATACACGTTACCACCAAGCAGAGTACAAAGAAGGAATTGGTTTCCTGAAGTTAGCATCCAGTGTGCATCTGGGAACTCTCAGTGTCTAGGAACAGACAACATTTTGCCACAGATATTTTAGCTTGATTAAAAATTTCTCCCAAAGGAAAGAAGAAATTCCACCACACCAGGAGTATTTTGTGCTAAGGCATTCAAAATAAAGGTCGTGCACCACCTAAGTGTGGAGCTTGACACCACACAAATTCAGAACAGGCACTGTGTACTCCTTACAGTTTCTGTGTGCCCAAGTATGAAATTTCCTCCAAAGTATATGGATGTTGACAGGGCAGAGGCCAGGCATGTCCCAAGCTAATCTTTGGATAGAAACATGCAAATAAAAGGAGTGAGAATAATGAGAATGGGCAGCTCATGTCCATGAGCTTTTTGGGAACCAACACAATCCTGGCTGCTGTGGTGGACTAAAGCCAGAGAAAGCTCTGAGTTTTTCTGGGGTCATTTGTGGAACATCCTGAGTGTTTTTTTCAAAGCAAGGAACTTTCTGGGAAATCTTTCCTAAGTGTTTGCATCTGTAATTTGATGTCAAACTGCTGCAGAGAGTGTCTCTGGTGTTCAGTAGTGGCCCTGTGCACATTTTTTTTTTGGGTGTTAAAGCCTTTTGTTCATGTCTGACCCCTATCGTTAGTGAAATTATCTGAGTAGGGAATTCAGTCTGGTCCTGTGCTGAGGACAGAGCTCCAAAGGGTCTCCAGGTATGGAGACAGCTCCATAGAAGAGTTCCCTTAACCTCTTTAGAAGGAAAAACATCTGGGAATCCCGATGGCTGGTTTGCTTGGTTTCAGATACAAAATCCTTGGTTTTAAGCACCCAGGAACATGCCCTCCTGCCAGGCCAACAAACAATGCTGTTAGCTCTGGATGCATTGGATCTACAGCAGGTAAAAGTGAGAGTTTTTGCAGGAGGAGACAGACTTGATAATGCTTGAAACATTTCCTTAAAAACAAATCATCGCTCCTCCCAACACGTGAGCTGTGGGGTGAGGTGTCCTGTAGCATGGATTCTCCCATGAAGACAGCACCACATTTTTTTTGCTGGCTCTGTGTTAAAACCCCTCAACCTTGTTTTACTGATATCTTTATCAAACTCTTGTTGAAACATGTTTTTAAAAAAACCCAAGCCAAACCCAACACACGCGTGCACACACAGCCCGGCAGTGAAAGCTCTAACTTAACGCCTCATGTTCTTCTCAGATTTCCAAAGCGCTGAGGCCTTGAGAATATGTTTCCAATATCCTCTCATCTCTCTCTGTTAGTGTTTTACTCAGCTCCATGCTGTGGAGGTCCTGACCCCTGCAATCTCCAGGGGAAGGGGGTGGGAAGGGGGGTCAGGCCATGTTAGAAAGCTGCAGGCCACAGCCTGTGAAATAAGCCCGTTTTCCTCGACTCCTTTAATACATTTAACCTGGAAGAGGCCGTTGCCGGCCAAAGATTAGATTACCAATGTTGGCATGTTTGGCCTAACAAATGGCAAATGGATGACGTGCCAGGCAACAGCTAATCACTGTTGACACAGATCTATGGCGAGGCCTTTTAAGAGGAGGGGATAGTTCATGTCTGCAATGACGTTTTGTCTTGACGACTGAAAAGAGAGTTGAGAAGTTGAGAAGGCCACCAGAATACCTGTCTCTTTCAATCTGAGGACTCCCAAACTGTGTGTCATTTTTTAAAGGTCTTCCTGGCCCTCTCAGAGGACGATCTAAATGTCCCGGCCTCCTTCAGGCGATAGGACATGAGAGCTTGAACCTTTCTCATAGCAAACCTGCTCTGTGTGTGTATCTCTATATATACCTATAGCTTCACTGTCACTAATTCCTGGGCTAAAAAGAGAACAAACTGTTTCTGCAGTGCTGATTTGAAAGGACAGTAGGGTCAACCAGTCTCACTTAGAGAAATGCTTCTCTAAATGTCTTTCCCTGGTCATGGCTTTAGAAGTGTTTTCTGGCTCCTTTTTGGTGATGTGCCTCTCAGGAGAGGGTAGAAGTGGGAGGTAATGACCGAGGTACAGCTGGTCTCTCTGGCTGAGCCGTTCTCGAGCGTAATTTCAGATTGTCTGGTCTTTGATTTCTCTAATGTTTAAAAAGTCTGTGTTACATCTTTTGTTTGCACGCTGCTGAGTACTTTCACCCCCGCTTTTGGGTCACTGCAGAATAAAAGTAGTAATTCTTCTTCCAGGTGCACTGTGTTGGGTGACTTCTAGTTCCAGGTTTATGCTATTCTAATTTTTCTGACAGTGGAATTGATAAGGTCTTGGAAAGCCTGTGGTGTCAGAAGAAGATCTTCCTAAATGATAAATTGTCACTATTGCTATTACTTTGCATCCTGAATGTTCTTTACATTATTTTGCTAGTCTTGGACTCTTTCAGACACGGCTGAGTGACACTGAGAGCTCCCCTGGTTGCCTCCCGGCTTGCCTGGCTTCCATTCATTCAGCACCATTGCACAGAAGTGCCTCTCACCCCTCCACCAATGTTCTGATCAAACTCGGCAGAACAAGTAGCAGAGCCTGAGTCCTCAGTCTGCTGTGTGAGCTGCTTGCTCATGTTCTCTCTGACTCTTTTGTTTCCACAGTAATGTTTTTCCCCATAACTTCTGAGCTGTATTTTGTGCCGTTCGTTCTCTGGGTTTGCTTTTGAGCTTGTTTGGCTTTCTAAGCAAGAAGGATCTTTCCCTTGAGTGTAGTCAGCCTGTATCTTGAAAGGAAGAGTTGTCGAATAGCTAAAACTATCAGTCACAAGATCTCAATTCCATTCCTAGCAATCATCTCACGTAGCCTCAGTCAGGCTAATTGTCTTCTAGATTTACAGTTCTCCAAATCTAAAATGAGATGGACATGTCTTACTGAATAAGTGAGCTCTGAAGGCTTACCAGGGCAGGGAGGAGAAGCAGAATTACTTTGAGCCACTTCACAGTCTAAAGAAGGTCAGAGGGAAGGGTATTGCATGACGGTCCTGTTTGAGAGCTCTGGCTGTTGTTTGGGGTAAGACCAGGCTCTTTGGAACTCTGTGCAAAATGGAAGAGCATTTAGATGAGATGTCTGTCTGGTAGGAGGTGCACGGGCTGTGTTGAGCATAAGGAGAGATGACTAGATAGGATGTGGAAGTCGTAGGGGAGGGGAGAAGAAGAGTACCTTAGAAAAGTGGAAAAACATAATATGCTGAAGTTTGACATCTAGTAAGCAGCACACAGGCTGAGATTCATCAGTGAGGGCATACATTTTGTTTGCTTCACTGAACTGATGGCATTATATCTGCAGCCTTTCTTTCTGCTCTTCTGTTAGTATTTAGAGCTCATATGCTTGATGGCAGAATATTGTTCTGGTACCTTTCTCAAGAAGGCATCTGGACCACTGTATTGGATGCTGCTGACAGCCTGGTCAGCTGCCAGTCAACTTTATCTTCAGTGTCTGATTTCAGTTATAAGAATTTCTGTTGCTGATCAATCTTGTGCACTCAGGTGCTTCAGATCTTCATAAACCTTGTCAGGAGAGGATGTATCACATATAATTCCTCCTCGGTCAAGAACTCAACGTACCTAGTTTTAGATAAGTAATTTTGTCAAGTCAGAGAGAACTGTCTGTGTTTCCAGTAGTGAAGAAAAATAGGCTGTTCTCCAGAGATTATCCATCCCATCTTGAAATGTAAGATGTGTGAAATTAAGGAATAGCCCTTTGGAAGCACCTGGTTTGTCTTTTGCAGATAAAAGGAACCTGGGTGACTGATTTAGATGTGGAAAACTGTTAATCATGGGAAATGAGTCCAAACTTCTGAGAGAAAATCTGTGCTAGATGTTGAACATTTGACTACTTCTGTGAGCAATGTAGGGTCTTTGTGTGCCCTCAGTACCATTGACAGTGAAGTCCTGCTTCATGTGCTGCAGCAGGAATGGCTAATGCTGTTTGAGATGACTCTTCCTTCATGTGTGTTCCAGATTTTGGACAGTGGCACGTTAGTGGAGTAGGTAGTGTTTTGCCTCTGCTCTTTTCCTCTTCTGGCTATGGGGAGGGCAGTGCTTTATTACCTCTGTAGTGACAAAATGTATCTCTCTTCTTTAATTTCCAGCAGGGCTATCCAGTACCAAAAGGTGTGTGAGGTTTGTCTTTCTGAACGTAGTTACTCAGAGGAGAGTAACTATGGACCCCCCTGCAGTGCTGTGTACAGCTCTGGGGTCCCCAGTACAGGAAAGACATGGAGCTATTGGATGGAATCCAGAGGAGGCCATGAAGATGATGAGGGGGCTGGAGCACCTCTCCTGTGAAGACCGGCTGAGAGAGTTGGGCTGGTTCAGCCTGGAGAAGAGAAGGCTCCAGGGTCACCTAATTGCAGCCTGCCAATATTTAAAGTGGTCCTACAGGAACATGGGAGAGGGGCTGGTCACCAGGGAGTGCAGGGACAGGACAAGGGGCAACAGCTTCAAGCTGAAAGAGGGCAGGGTTAGGTTAGACGTTAGGAAAAAACTTTATTCTGAGGGTGGGGGGGGCTTCAGAGAGGTTGTGGTGCCCAGAGAGGTTGTGGAAGCCTCCTCCCTGGAAGTGTTTAAGGGCAGGCTGGATGGGGCTTTGGGCAACTTGGGCTAGTGAGGGTTTCCCTGCCCATGGCAGTGGGTTGGAACTAGATGATCTTTGAGGTCCCTTCCAACCCAAAGCATTCTGTGATTCTGTGTGCTGGGACTGTGTGTCCTCAGTTTGGTGGTTATGCTCACCCCATGCTCCTGTGCATAGAAACGCGTGTAGTCAGTGGCCCTATGTTCCTCATTGCATTTAAAATGCTAACAATCCAAGAAAAACAAGGGAAGGATTATTTTTTTTAAATTTTATTTTGCCAGGAGATATTTTGTTGCTTTTGTTTTCTTCCAAAATGCAGAGAAAAATATTGGTGAGGAAGCAAAGCGGGGGTGGAGGGCAAATCTGTGTGCAAGGAGGCTGGAGTTGGGAAAGACAGAGACTGTATTGCTGTATAGCTCATGAAAGTCTCATCAACCTCTGCGTCAGCTGCTGAAAGCTGTTCCTTGGTCATGCGTGCAAAGGCTATGAGATGGGGGCAGAGAAGGACCTAAGGGAAGGAAGAGAAGAGAGCCAAGATGTGGAAGGGGGTGGGGAAGATGTGGAAAAAACCAAAACAGTTCCAGGGCAGAGAAGGAAGGCTGGGTTTAGTTTAATTAGGAGGGAACACGAGAGGAAGCCCAAACAGCGTGTGTGTACACACACACACACACACACACACACACACACACACACACACACCCTCCACACCCTCACCCCCCAGAAAAAAATAATTCATCACACCGATTTTTTCATGGTCTGGCAGTCAAGTGATAAAATTATCAGATGAGGGTCCCGTTCTCCTTTCCCGCAGTCACTCTCGCCAAGTGCACCACGTCTCAAATAATGAAGCAGATTTGATTAAATTTTCGCTGGCTGAAGCAGCCACGCTAATTTGGAGATGGGCTTATTAGTTTAATGACCGATCCGAATAATCAGAATTCATTAGCATTAGTGCCACTATTGTCAGCTCAACATTAGCCCTGGGCTCCAGTACACAAAGATGCGTAGTTATATATTTATATAGAGAGAGGCTGTATTTATACACACTGAAAGAGAGGGGGAAAGCAAGGAAGAAACTATACGTGTGCATTTACATTGAATACTCTGGTTCTTATCCCTTGGCTTGTCCTTTAGCAATCTGTGAAAGAAGAATCAAACTATAATGAGGCTTTGTTGCAAGAGTGTCAGTCTTGGTCAGCCATGGGTAATCCAGCCTGACGCTCTGTGTAGGTAAACTTTGGGGCCCAGTTTGGAGATAAAGGCAAGGGATTTTCTTCCTGTAAGATGCTGTTGACTTTGGTGGCTCTTACATGGGTCCAGGGATGCTAGGAAGCTGCTTAGTGTTTGGAGCTGGGAGAAGCTCCAAGAGGAGCCCAGAGATTTGAAGGTATTTAATCTGCTTCTCACAAAGCACGTTGGAAACAAGTTGTCTGTCAGTTGGTGGAAGCCTCTCAGAAAGACTTTGGGTCTCATTTTCTGTCATCATGAAGGTATGATCTGGTAGTTCTACCAAAATCAATGAAGCTTACAGAAGGTTGGCTTAAATGAAGAGAAAAGAAATTCAGTTCCCAGAGCTCTGATGGTGGTAGCAACTTAGCTGTCAGCTCCAACTAATGCTCAGTTAAATGCAATAAAAGAAGATTAATTTAACATTAAGACTGCACAAAACGTCAAAAAACACAAATTATTGTATGATGTTTACTCAGGCTGGCTGCATGTCATGTCTGTCTTGTGATAAACATCTTTTCATGTAGAGAATACTGTCTTAAGTCCTGCACTCAGTAGGAAATGCCGGAACGTGTAAAACTACTTATGCTGTAGAGAAGAAAGTATGTTAAAGTTATTAGTAGCATTTGCATTTCCTTACATTGTGATCTTCTGGAATGATAAAATTGAATCACTATTTCTGCTGGGGTTTTGTTGGTGGTGGTTTTTTTACTTAATAGTCTTGTTTATAATGCCTGAGTTGATGTGTATCACCTTTGAGCTATGGCGTACAGGCAGCCTTCACTTTCCATAGGGTATTTCCAGGTACCTATCTATTGCTCTAAAATTTGTGTGACAAGTAGTTTTATTTGTCTAGATTTTATTTTGCACAAAAGCACATCCCAGTCTCATTGCTTTGCATGACTTGCTGTGCCTGTGTAGTGGGTCAGGGATGTGTGATGGGAGAGCCATGGAAGATACAAACCAGGCCTGATAGACACTGTGTCTGCGTCCATTTAACTGCTGTTGAAACCCGGGTGTAGACTGTATCTAACACATCTTGCTTGTTTGCTTTTCCTCATTTCTTTGCTACTTTGAACAGAGGTGCTTTTCTTTTCACCTTTACAACTCACCTGAAGGGGCATTCCATCACAATTATATTGACAAAGTAAGATATATTAAAATCATATCTCAGACACTGGGAATAAATCACTAATATTTGGGGAAGCGTTGTAACACCCATCTGTCCGTGACCTGGGTTTATATATTGATGTATTGAGGAGAGCACAAAGCACTGGAGTCAGATGAGTAATAGCAAAGTCAAAAGCATTTACAAACATAAGGATGATTGACTACAGAGAGTTTCTCTACCTGATTCCTTTAAACACTTCTGAAAGCTCTGCGCTGCGGGAAGACACATTCATTTTAACTTCAGACATTCAGCTTAAACACCCAAAATGGGTCTTTGGCCCTTTGACCTTCCCTGCAGTTGGTGAATGCTGGAGAGAACAGAGGAGAGGTCCTACCTGAATCCTAGACTGCCTCGTTGGTAAATAGGTGTTTAAGGATTGACGAGGAGACTCTTCCCCTCGTTGGTAAATAAGTGTTTAAGGATCAAGGAGGAGACTCTTCCCTTGCACATCTAGCGTCTTGGGGAGGTATGTCTTCTGGAGAAAGGATGTCTGATGGGAGTTTCAGTTCTCTCTCTTTTTCTTCTCCTACAAAGATTTTAAATAACAAGAAGCTGATAATACTTTAAATATTACTTGTTCATATAAAAGACTTTTAAAGCTCTGTAGACTCTTGAATATCCATGTTTTTAAATACCTTTAAACTGTAGCAGAAGTTCTTTGGTCTTGACTAGATGTTTCAGACACATTATGGCTTTAAAAGTTAAAAAAATGGCAAAAAAACCTGGAAGAATACAACAGGTGAGGTTTTCTTCATCTTGTAGTTTCTGAGTTCTCTGCTCTGCTGAACAGTTTACTTTGCAGTTCCATCAAGTCAGTAGGAAATCGATGTAGCTGGAGGAAGGTGGTGCAAGTTTTGCAAGCTGTGTGTTTCAAAGGAAATGGCAAGGATCACTTTTTAACTCATTTCATTGGGTGTAGGTTACAGAGTTGGCTTCCCGGGTTGCCTTGATTAGACCCATCATTGCATCAGAGCGATCCTTGTCACGGATGAAGTTATTTCTTTAGAGTCTCCTCACTACTGCCAAACGTGGGAGCGGGATCTCATTTCTGTTTAGCTATTTGAAGAAGTGAAGGGACTTTTAGGATTGCTTAATTTGCCAGTGCCTGACATCTTTTGGAGATCTGCCCTTCTTTAAGGGATTCAATAGATTTTAAGTTCTTTGAAATCTGGCGCTGATTTGATGGCTTTAAGAGCTTTAAGAATCTGACTCGTAGCTCATTCAATAGTCTGACTCCATGTTTCAATTTTGGATATGGTTTAGAGTGATGGTTGCTAACCTTGACTATCTTTTGGGCTCGGTTCATGAGGTATTGGGTATTGGAGGTATCTATCCTGGTTTTTGCTTTGTTATTAACTTGTGCAGATGAGACATGTCTTTGTGATCCATTGGGAGGTGGGGAGTCTGACTGCATCCAGCGTTTACCTTGAGCTTGGTACCTTGTTGTACCAGAACACAGAATCACAGAACCACCAGGTTGGAAAAGACCTTTAAGATCATGAAGTCCAACCATTCCCATCCTAAGCTAAACCATATCCCTAAGTACCTGATCTACCCTATTTTTAAACACATCCAGAGAAGGTGACTCAACCCCCTCCCTGGGCAGCCTGTTCCAGGCCCTGACAACTGTTTCAGTAATTTTTTTTTTTTTTCTAATATCTAATCTAAACCTGCCCTGGCCCAGCTTTGTGGCATTTCCCCTTGTCCCATCTCCTGTACCCTGGCTGAAGAGACCATCGCCCACCTCTCTACAACCTCCCTTCAGGTAGTTGTAGGTGGTGATAAGGTCTCCTCTTAGCCTTCTCTTCTCCAGACTAAACATCCCCAGCTCCCTCAGCTGTTCCTCATATGATTTGCACTCCAGCCCCTTCCCCAGCCTGGTTGCCCTTCTCTGTACTCGCTCAAGCACCTCAATGTCCTTCTTATGGTGAGGAGCCCAGAACTTGACACACAACTCAAGGTGCGGCCTCACCAATGCTGAGTACAGGGGCACAATCACCTCCTCAGACCTACTGGCCGCACTGTTTTTGATACAAGCCAGGATGCCATTGGCCTTCCTGGCTGCCTGGGCACACTGCTGGCTCATATTCAGTCAACCAACACTCCCAGGTCCTTCTCTGCCTGACAGCTCTCCAGACAGTCTCCCCCAAGCAACCAACAGCGGCCTGTGATCATTGTGCTTTTCCTGTCTGCGTCTCCTTTTCCTTCCCACCTGCCAGTGCCAGTGTCAGAAGATGATTGCTATTTACAGGGGAATCTCCATACTGCATTCAATCAGTGGCCTCTGCAAATGAAATCAGTCCCAGATGTTCTCCGTGAAGGACAGCACGAGTTCCACTGAACAAAGAATTCTGCAATTATGTGCCCACAGATAAATTCATTTCTTAGCTCAGGTCCTCGCCCCAGATGTATGGAGCAGGGCAGATAGATACTGTCTGGGGATTCCTGCTTTCACATTCCTTCCAGGGAAACGGATGCAGTAATCATTAGAGGTGCATCTTCTTTGCTCTTTTCATGCTCTTTCCCTTGTGTCAGGAAGTTCTGGCCATGTGATAACGTTTCACTTGAATTCTGCCTTTACCCATTTGGTGTATAAAAGGCAGATACTAGCAAAAATATCAGGCACTTAGCAGGTACAGAATTGGGAAGGTATGTTGTAGCCCTGACCACAAACAATGGGCTCAAAGAACGTGCTGTTCAGAAACTCCTTGGCCTTTCTCATGTTCTCAGCTTTGTTTTGTCTCAAATGTTGCCCATGCAAAAGTGCTGCAGCGCAGCTGGCAAGCGGGCAGCCTCACGGTGCTGGGAAGCATTTGTGTGTGCCAAATCCTGGGGCCTGGCACTTCAATAGGGTAGGTTTATCCTTGCCTTTGGCAGCCCTCAGTTATCAACAGTCCTGAGCAGAGAGATTTTGACGCTTCCATTAAGTGGTGAAGCACTTTCAAACATGACCCACAACTGAGCCATTTGCTTTCACCTACTGGATGCTTTATTATCACAAACTGACAACATGCACTCTCTTTCCAGGGAACAGTAAGTGACATTCATTTCACTTGAAGTAGATGCATATTACATATAAAATCACTATCCCTTTCTTTCTTCCATTAATTTTAGTTGGTATTCCCAAGCACTAATACTTAAACTAGGATTTGATGCTCTAGCCATTGAGTTGCTCTTTCCGGGTCAGCATTGGCTCTAACTTCTTGCCACCTCTGAGGTTTTTCTGTTGTCTTAGTTGCAGTGGGGATTGTACACGTGAGGACAGTTTGAGTACTTGTTTCCACTTTGCATGTGTTGAGGGGAGGTGTCTGCATGCACTTTCTTCTTCACTAATTCACGGTTAGGAATCAAACACAAAAAAATTGGCACTGAGGGTGTTCCCTGCGTAGTTAAGATGACTGCTGGCATCTGGCCCACCTTTCTGTGTGATAAGGTTCTCTGTCTTTTTCTGGTACTCTATCAAAGACACAGCCAGCATAAGACTGGTATTGCCAAAAGGCAGCCAGAAGGTCCAGGTGACCTTCAGGTGTCCACTGAAGTTTGGGTAGCTAATGGAGTGACCTTGGCTAATGCACCCATGGGGATTGTAGAGGGGCATAAGCACTTCTGCAATGAATGAGTAAACTTGAGAGACCTGTCCTTGAGAACGAGAAGGGTTTAGAGATAATACAGAGTGATGTCAGGAGATATTACATATGTAGGCACTTGTGAAGGGGCCAGGACATTGACGGAAAATGAGTCTCCCACAACCAGATAGCTGCTAAAATACGTGACATAAGAAAACAGGTCTTCCAGAAATATGAAGGGATCACTGTAGTGTGCATAATTAGAGGGATGAGAAACCACTTGTGTTCCAGCAGAGGTAAAGCAAAGTTTAAGCTCTGTGTAGGATGTCTGCGTGTCAGTTCTGTTGACTGCATCACCACTGGGAATGACTCAACTGGAGCTGACCAGCAATGTCTTTCTCCAAGCCATGCCAGCTCTAGTCTGGGCAAATCAAGAACGTGTCAGCTTGATGGTACAAGGATGAGTAAGTCTGCAACACCTAAAAGCTGGCACGAGAGAAGTGTACAGCAATTTCCTACACGGCTGGCATGTATCTGCGGCCAGCAGGCTTGACGTGAGCCAAGCGCGTAACAGAGTGACAGTGTGAGTTAGAGCCTCGTTGCTCAAGTGCAAGGTTTTTCACACAGGATCCTGTCGGAAGGGAATGGCCTTTGTGCCACTGGAGGAAAAACCTGGACACCATGGAACACCTTGAAATAAACACCTGGTTTGTTGTCTTACCCACCATACCATATGGCAGCTCCTTGGCATAGGGAGAAATGTCAACGCTCTGCGGACCAAGAGGCCAGTGAGTAGGTAGTGGCAGAAGTAGAGGGTGTGAGTGGTACCCTGTAATCACTGCTTACAACAGCCTTTTTCGCTGGCCAAAATGATCCCCAGACATGGCATTAGCTCGGTGACATCTTGTGCAAACGGTTTCTTGACCAGTGGTTTGTTGTGACTTGTGTTGGAGAACAGGCCTGGGAGGAACAGCTGGGGGGTGGAGGGGGGTGGGGGGGGGTGGGGGTGTGGAGGGAGAAGGGGGGAGCTTTGCCAAGCTCCTAAATTTCTAGGTTGAGAAATTGTCCTTGTTTTGAGATGATCTTTGTGCTTTTCCATAATCCCCTCGTCTTCACGCTCTTCGTGCTTTCTGGAAAGAAAGAACTTCTTTCCCAGGACCTGCAGGTTATGCACCAGACATGAAATGGGAACAGTTGCTGGCTCAGCCCTTTGGAGACTTCGGAGTTACCTTCTGCTGGTTTTTGATTCACCAGGGAAAAAAATTCCCCGCTCCACAAAAATAATCTGTTTATAACAATGGGATATTGTTTCATAGAACAAAGTGTAATAATTACCATCTGAACAAATTTGTCGGCTTTCATTAGAAGGAAAAGGCACATTCAGATGGGGCTTTATTTACGCTGCAGACAGCTGAACTTAAAATACACCAGCTAAGGGCCTTTCCCAGTTCTTTGAAATTAGAAACCAGTGTGTTACGTTGCATCATTCCCTGCGAGTATGAGGCAATCTTTGGGGTTGGAAACCGCTTCACTCCTGCCCTGCACGCCTGCCCTGCGGTGCGCAGTGCCTGCCTGCTGCTCCGCTGCACGGGGGGCAGAGCCGATACTCCTCGGGGTGCGGCTCTGCCCGGATTTTCCCCGCAGCCCCTCAGCTACGTAGCATGAGTGTTAATGTGCCCGTGGCCCACACAACACCTCGCTCAGCCATCCGCACCTGAAGGCGCTGAGGGAGGCATAAAACAAACTGCTTTTTGGGTTGCTAGGGAGTGGCAGCGCGAACGCTCCCTTTGGAGTGGGATTACGGGATAGAAGCCATGCACCTACGCAAGCCTGGGAGTTTAATTTCCCTGATTTATTAGCGTGAGCTGCTTGTACCTTCAGGGATGGTGTATTATCTTCCGTTTTCGTAACAGGGGGATTACCTGTTGTTCCGTCCTCCGGTGACTGGCAGCCAGGGCAAAACCAACGGCTGCAGAAGGTTATTGAGCGGGTTGGTTGCAGAACAGAGCTCTGAAATCGGACTGAACTGCAGTGGTATTGCTGCTCCTTCAGAATTCCTAACAAAGAGGTGCTGTTGGATACGGAGCCCTTAATTTGCCGATTGCTCCACAGCAGAGAGGCATTTCCAAAAGGACCTGTACTGCAACAGCTGGTACAACAAGGCTCCCAGCTCTGCAGGGATGTTCAGATGGAGCATCGTTCGGGGGTTTGAGGTGCTTTGCCCTGTTGTGGAGGGTTTGCCCAGCCCCATTGGGAGCTCTCCAGGATGAGTGTCAGCAGCAGAAGTCTCCCATCAGCCAGGACAGCTGCTGCTTCTGTCTCACTCTGCAAAAAGGAGGAGATAAATTCACTGGAAATACTTTGAATGCAATTCTGCTGTCTCATGGCAAATCCTGACTTCTGGTCATCTGAAGTGGGTCAGTACAAATCATTCTCTGTGGGCAACCACTGACAGCCACAATGTGTTACTGAGAGGCTGTTTAAGAAAATGATAAACTGAGAGGGAATTAGCTGTTGCCTGTTAGTCAGAAGTTTTCAGTGATGCAAAATGCAGCTTTGATATTTCTCCATGGCTGTCCCAGTTTCTACTTTAAAAAAAAATAAACACTCTTTTCAATAAAGAGGCTCCTGACAGGCAATTATTGTAATGCTGGCACAGATTTTCCTCTCTCAAAATTGGCTCACGTAAGCGAGCCAAGATTACAACACTTGTTGGAACCTATTGGTCAGAGGTATGGAGCTGGCTCTCTTCTAAGTTTTCTAGTTCTTCTTGGCTTAGGACAGCATAGGGATGCCAAAAGGTAGAGGCATAGAAATCTTTCCTTTTGAAGTTAATAAAATAATTTTAACATTTCTCACCTCTACCTTAAGCCTGTTGGGATTAATCCAGTAGCATATGGTAACCTTGAAAGACCTCCAGCATGCATATCAGAGTTGTCTCTCTGGTTTGAGTAGGGATGAATTCTTCCCTGCTGCCTGTCCTCATTCCCAGTGATGATAGCAAGTCCCCGTACAGCTCTGAGCGTTTCTCCAGAGGTTGCCCAACACAGCAGCAGCCACAGCCATCTGAAGGGTGCAGAAAGGTGGTGGCACCATGCGTGTCCCCTCAAATCTGGGCATCTGCAGGGCAACAGAAAGGCCTGAGCAGGGAACCTGCGATGAAACACTTGGGCTCACATGTGAGATGTGGAGTTGCTTTCCTTGTTTACAGCCATTCTACTCTTCAGACTTGTTCTTTCCATGCAAGGGAACAATGAGAAAAAACTTAAAATAACTCTGTGAGTACCGTAGAGAGGGGCTCTGGAGCTGTTGAGCCCCAAGACATGTGTCTGTCCTCCTCAGGACCCCATTTGGGAGCACTTTAAAAGCAAGGCACGTGGTGCAGCTGGATGGCTCCATGTTGGGGTGCAAACCTAGGAAGAGGCGGATTTATAACCAAGTCATCATCATGGCTTTCCCACAGGCTTCCTGTGTGAGCCCAGGGTTGTGATGTGGAATTATGTATTTCTAGAAGACCATTTAAAAAAGAAAAGGCCACGCTGTTGAAGCAGGCCGGCCTGTTTGTACTTGCACACTGACTTGACAGCGACTGGCTTGTCCATAGATAAACTTGCCAGAATTTTAGTTCCAGACCTCAGGATCAGAACTAATTGGTTTTTGTCACCTTACAAAAAGCATTGAGAGGATGAAAGGTTTTGTAGCTGCCTTTAAATTCATGTGTGAGGAAAGTGAAATTATAGAGAAGCTGGATTTATCACACTGAATTAGGGAGGTGAAGACAATTCCTTCATCCATGAAGATATTCTCCCACCTTGATGCAAGGCAATGAAGGTAAGCCAAAGGAGGGGGAGTAGCTCATGAGCAGCATCTGTATGACTGCTTTTTATCTAGAGAACTGCTAAGTCCTTAAGATTTTAATGGCAAAGACCTTTGAGGTCATCTTTGTTCCAGCGCTGGATTATTTGGATCAGAAGGCACCGAGTTCTCAGACACTTGCCTTTGCTTTGCCACCCAAATAAGGAGCTTTTTCTGCTCCCGAAGCTGGAGGATTTACCCACTGAGCTCTCAAACCTGGAAGATGAGAAAATCAAAACAGCAGCGATGAGCAAAGGAGTCAATGTAAAAGAAAAACAGATGCAAGCGTTTGTCCAGGAGCTAAACTGATAGAGGACTCTATTTTTTTCCTTCCTCTCTACTTGAAAAATGATTCTAGTCATTGTGATTATTCCTTGTGGGGGTTTTGTGGCTGTGTGGATCTAGAAAAAGAAAGTTCCGAAGCTCTTCAAGAAAGTTCCTTGTGGTATCAGCCACCCAGTAGTCCAGATTACGGCTGCAGTTAAATTCAGATAAAAATCTGTACTTGCTTTGATTCAGCAAAGCAATTAAGCATGTGCTTTAGATCCACTTGGGATTTGAGTGTAACCTTAAAGTTAAGCATGTACTTAACATTTTGCTGAGCTGGGGCCTGAGTCTTTAACCCTTGCTGGAATATAAACTCCCTCCTAATGAGTGTTGGCGTATAATAGGCCTGTTTCTCAATAATGTTTGATTTTTTGCAACCTAGAAGTCTTTCTCTCAGCTTCAGTGGGCTTTGGATCAGGGCCCAAGAATGCAATCCAGAAATAATAATTTACCATATTTACATTGCATGTAAATTATATATGAAGAAATGAAATGGCATAATGAATCAACCACAGGGGCTTTTCTTCCACTCCGATACAAGAAGAGAAAAAGCCTGTAGGCAGCTCACAACTTTTCTTACTAATACTCTTGAGCCCTTCTCTTATTAAGTCTTCTGTTTTCTCTGGCAGAGCTTTCCCTAACGTTACCCTCGGTACAACCTTCTTAGTCCATACATGAGATTTTGCTTCTGCTCTTGTTAAAATGTACCGTTGAGCACAGGGTTTACTGGTGGGAAAATCCCATCAGGTTTTCCTGAAATACCCTTTAACTGTTTGATTTTTAAGATGATAGGCAAAACTTCACACTCCTTGCAACGAGACGTACAATAGCCAGTACCTACACTCACCACTTCGGTAACGTGAAGGGAGCAAAGTAGACACCAGGTTTTGTGGTTTGATGCTTTTGCTGTCTGAAGGGGGTGGAGGGCCCTAATGTAAATGTAAATTGGTGCTTACTGAGGGTTTGAACCTCTTCTGTTCTTTCTGTGAGAATACAATCTTGGGGTGAAGCAGCCAGGCATCCAACCCCTGCACCATACACATGTAAGAGGGAATCAGCGGGTACAAGAGTACCTGTTGTATGCAGCAGGTTTCATCTTTGAGGTGTGCAGTGTAGGGGCTGGTTGTGTCTCTGCGCTGCCACGGGTGCATTAATGTGTGTTGTGTCTGCTGCCTGGCTCCTTGCTTTAAGTGGCTGTGTGTATGCAATGAAGGGCTTTCCAGACAGGGCTTCTAGTTCAAGGGGATGAACCAGAGGTTTCACAAGAGTTTCTGCTGCTTTCATTGCTGGAGTCTGTGGCTCTCTGTATTCCTTTGTGGTCTGTGGGGTTTTCCCCAGAAACACCTTGGTGTGGTTTTGCCTGTGTATATCATACTTGGAGATGGCTGATCCATGTTCCTTCTTGCTGAATTTCAGGAGTCTCTGGATACTTTGATTCAAAATCTGTTCCTTGGGCTAGGTAAAACAGTGCTGTGAAACGCACTGCTCTTCTTCTTTTGCCAGTTATTATTACTCCATTTGGTGAAACATTAGAGTAGGAGTATATTCATAAATAAATTTAAAAGGATTAATGTGTGATGAATAGACTGTGTAAGCATATTACAGGCATGGTTATTATGTGATATAGGTGATCATAAGTCATGGTTAAATGCAACCTATTGACCAACTGGACTCTATAAAAGTCTGTAACAAGACATTAGCCACTTGTTAACAGAGCTAGTAATCATTTATCGATCTTGCATGCAGTATTTATACATCCGCCACCCTACAAAGTGTGGAATTCAATTCCAGGATCTACTCTCAAGTCCCGCTTACTATAATGGGTGACACAAATCTCTCTCTCACGTATGTTTAACTGTCACATATTGTCAGAACTGGTAATAGGTGAATGCTGTCCTCAGGTGCAGGATGGTCCTGGGCTGTAATACCATGAGTATTATTAATACTGGCAGAAAGAAGTCACTCCTTTTCTGTGTATGTTGGTACTTTGTGTTTGGTTTTGTTCAGATTAGAAATGAAATACCCAGACTTTGCAAATCTTCACTAACGGGCATTGACTCCACCATCGGGGCAGTCCGAGTGATGGGCTTCCTCTGAGACCAGGAGTAGAAGCCTTCAGGTCCTGTTTTCTGTAGAGGACCGAGTGGACTGGTTTGTCAAATGGTTTTCAAAGCTTGTGTGAGAAATGAGGTGGATTTAACCCATCTCTGCTGAACCTTCCTGTTTGGAAAGATTAGAAATTTCCAAAAGAGTTGTTTAGCTTGAATTATTCTGCTAATCCTCGTTAGTGAGAAAACAGAGTGAACTAACCATCGTAATGCAGTGAGGTAAAAGGTCTCCAAAAGTCAGACTAAAAATGTTAGAAATATTCTAGTGGCCAGAGAATCATCTCCCTGCTATGATAAGGTCAAATGGTCGGAGTGGGTTGGGCAGGGAGAAGGAATAAAAGGGTGAAAGATGCAGGGACATGGAAGAGAAAGGAAGAAAGATAGGGAGTTGCGATGGAGGGGTGGAGGTTGAAGGAATCACTCTGGTGAAAGGAAGGCAGTGCAACACTAAACATCTTGGAAACCCCAAAACACAGTCCTGCAGTGCAGAATGATATGACAAAGAGGCCTGCATTTCTCCTCCTTCTAGTAGGAGGAAGTAGTAATTTTATCATAAGAGTGAGAAAAAATGATGGAGTGGCACATCCATGAAGTAATGTAGTGAGGAAATAGAAGGCAGCCCTGGAGGCTCGGAGAAGATGGCCTTTATTTGTGTCTCTCTGTGCTCTTCTGGCTCTGGGACTCAGAGCACACACAGCCTATCTGATTTAATAAAGGCAGGAAGCAAACGGTGACGGAGCCATGAGAGACTGCAGATAGGGGTTGAAGAAGGGTCAAACTCATTAGTCATATGATGTGATGTAGTGTGCGGGGAGGGGGAGAAGCTTTGAGGGTTAAGAGGAGTGGAAATAGTTACAGCACTCGAAAAATTGATGTTAACACAGCTGACCTGAGTGCTGGGTTGCAGTGTGACTTGGAGGGGTAAGGACAACATCCTGGCCTTTCATCCTTACCATTTTCTCACTTTGGGTCATGATTTTATAGTTTGTTTTGTACAGCATCACCAAGAGATGTCTATATTTAGTGCTTGGGGTACACAGGGACTCAGCTCAGGGGGCCCTGCAGGGCTATTGCTGCCTCAGGGTCACAACATCTGTCCTTCAAAAACTGATGCTTCCTTCTAGGTGAAGCAAGGGCTAAGCGTAAGCTTCTCAGACTGTGTGTTCCTCATTCAACATGTCTGGAAATGAACTTCTCACCCACATGCAGAGGTCCTTCAGGGGATACTTGTTGACCATGGCAAGTGGTGAAGCATAAAGTAGAGAGGTGGCAAGGGAGAAGCAGCACAGCCACAGCCCCCGCGTTTGTTCCGCCTGCTCTGGGACGAACCAAATGCAGGAGGCCAAGTTGACCGCTCTCTACAGTGGAGTTTTCCCCATGTCTTTGGAGCAAAAGCAGCCTGTGCAGCAGCCATGGTGCCCAGCCAGGGGAGAAGGTGGTCAGTTAATACTCCTTGCGTAATGCTTGTGCTTCAGCACACAGTAGAGAGCTGAAAAATGAGCACAAACACCTGTCACCACTGATATTAATGAACTTTCACAAATATATATTCATTAAATGCACATTAATAGGTTAAAAAGCAGTTTCTGTTGTTCATTCCAGGATGAAGTTCAGGAGTCCTAGGTGCTGTGTGGCACTGCATGACAGACTTCGCTCATGGCAAGAAGTCTGCTTGTTTCTAATGCTGCCTTTTTTATTAATATTATTCAAAACAAGGATTATTTCTCTTTAAATATGAAACTCAAACTGGTTGTTATTAGGCATCAGATTGGGAAGCAATGAAAACAGATCTGAACTTTCCCTCAGAGATGTTTATTGAAGTTCAAGGGGTTTTTATCACTCCCTCTTTCTTGCTGTGGAAGGAAATCCTAAAATAGCATAGTCAAAACTTCTCAGCATGTTTCTGTTTCAGCAGGGAGTTACAGTTACTGAGTTACGAAGGGTGAGAAAACGCAGGTTTTAAGTGAACTTATTTCCCTCATTTTTCTCCTTCCAAATTTCGCTGAAGTCCTAAAGATACCTTCCAAGTTCAAAATCTTACCTACAACTTCTGTAGTTGGCTAGAGAAGGTCATGTTCCCTCAAGGCTCCATTTCTCTCCCCAGTTAAATAAGTAAATTTATCTCAGCCTGTGCTAAACTTTATCAGCTCACCAGTGCTAAAGATAATTTATCATTCTTCAGAGCCTCAGTATTGTCTCAAATAAATGGGCTGATGAATGAGAAGGATCAGGCTGTTAGCTGATGTAGGATGGGCAAAACAATGCACATTGACACCCTCTGAATATCTTGTCCTGAGTTTATAACAGCACCTTTAGTTTAATGTGATGTGTTTTATTGGGTCTCCATTCTCTGCTGTGTCAGAGCCCTGCAGAAAATCACAAAATCACTTCTCTGGTCATTCTGGAGCTGGCAAACTCCTGCCAGGCTGCAAGCACTGGCTCTGCCTAGAGTAGGGTAAAGATGGGGCTGACCGAATATGTACTGGGCTGAAGGCTGATGGAGGAATACTTATGCAGTGGTTAAAAATGCTAGTGATAAATAGTTAATTAATGCTTATCAGATACGCTGAGAAGTTTCAAGCTGCAGCTGAACTCCTGAGGATATAGATACTGTCAGTCAGTGGATCAGTTCCCATCCCCTGACAAGCCGTATGACCAGACTGTTGGAGATGCAGTGTTTGGAGATGCAGACCTCATTGCTTGCTGGGCCTGCTGTGCCTTCCCACACCCCAGAGGCAGCAAAACCACACACCCAGCCTGCGATTGGGGCAGAACTGATGTAGCTGTGGGTATAGGTTTGGGCTTTCCCTATGCACCAGAGTCTGGGTTCTGCCTTGGGTAGGATGTCTGTGTGTAGGATTATGGCAATATAGAGCAAACTCTGCACCTGGTATGTTTTGAGTAAGGGGGATGCTTTGTCATCCTGATGCTTGTGATGTTTAGACCAGACATTTAGCCATAGAACATCACACTGTTCAGCATGTTTTTTCCTTACCACCCTGTAATCTACTATGCTTACCTCAGTTTTCCTGTGTTGACAGTAGCAAGACCATTTGTATTGTTTTGAATATACTATTATTTTACTTACACTTTGGTAAGCCACCTGCAGCATTCTGGGGACAGATGCAGATCCACTGAGCAGTGATGATTTGTGCTGTACGTCCTCTCCTCCGCTGCAGTGAGGGTTTTCTCCCTTCCTCCTTCAACCCCCTAGACTAATGTGTCCTCTTTGCCGCCTTCACCAAGTCAGACAAACATCTTTCTTGGAAGGTCAGTGTAACCTGTAGGAAATTCCTTCTGTCTCTGAGCTGGCTCATTCATCACCAGTCATAACCACTCTGGAATGTGAACTCCTAGTCTGTTATCTGGCTACTGCTAGTGATGATGCCTGGAGATGACAGCTTGGTTTTCAAAAAGCTGGGTTGACCCTCGGGGGCGAGGAAAACTTGTTTTGACAGAGCAGACATGACACGGAAGCAGTGCAAGTGCCGAGATCTGCAGGAACAAGGTGTTATTTTCACAAAGTGGATTTTTTTTTCTTCCCCCACCCAGGGAAAACACAGCAATGTATGGGAAACAAAATATTCTGTGTGGTTTTCCTTCCCCCAAAATGCATTTAAAGCAGAAAGGCTACCTGTGAGTATTTTGAATGGGAGAAAGAAAGAGTGAAATGGGTTCACCTGGGAAGAGAACAGGCATGTCCTCCTCTCATTCCTCCCTCCTGGAACAGCAGTGGACCCGGTGAACAAAGTGATAGTAATGAGTTATTGGTCTCAAGACCTCTCCAATGCTCTGCCCTTTTACTACCCCTCTTCCCACCTGTCCATTGGAGTATGATCTCCATGCGGTGTCTTGCACAGGGAGGCCTCTGTCCTGGTTGCTGCTCCTCACACTACAGTATGATAAAGAATGACAACAATCTCAACTCTTGACCCTGGTGCGATTATTGTTCCTACATGTTCTGCTTCCCTCAGAGACATAACCCAACAGATCACTGTGTACATTGTAAAATGTCAGGCTGATATCGTGGTGTTAATATAATTTAAGCCAAACATTGCCCATTAATTCACTTTGCTTTCTACTCTCTTAATGTCTTGCAGTCCTTGTTTATGGTGCTCAAAGTCATACGGCTCCACGACACCAGTGGTCCCGCTGAGCCAGGGCTTCCCAACATTCCAAATGTGAAGAGCCGATGATGCTTCCTTCACTCATGCATGTCTGTCCTGTGTCATGGAGCTGTGACTGTACCCACAGTGTCAGAAAGGAAAACATCTTTCCAGCTGGAGCCATGGTATGGTATGGTTCTTCTCTGGAGAAGAGAGTGTCTCTGTGGGGACCGGATTGTCACTGCACTGGGACTGAGGAAGCAAAATGAAATGCAGAGGCGAAGCACCCCACAGGTAAGAATAGTGCTTGTGAAAACCAGGAGTGGAATTGACTTTCTTTTTTTTTGTTTTTAATGACACCTGGTTTAAAGTGTCTGGTTCTGTGTGCTGGTAATGCACTTGATGGACCTACACAGTATTTTAAAATGCAAGTCAGAAAGAAGATCCCGAGCTGTTTCAGCCTCAGCTTAGGTCTTACAGAAATCTGTGTTTAAAGGCAGAACCTGAGAATACTTAGTTAAGCAGACAAGTTATGTGCAGCTACAGCAGCCCCTTTCGTAGTGCCTCTGAAGTACTATGGAAGTCTGAAGCCATCTTTCACAACTTCAGTGTGAAGCTGAAAAACACTTGCTGAAGACTTAACACTCTGTGATTGCGATTAGATAAGATGGTTTATGTTTTAGTACTGACAACTCACTTCCTCTTCATGCTAGAACCAATAATGACCTCAAACTGGTGTCAAGGGGGGAAGCAGCGACTTTTCGTCATTGGTGGGAGAGCAGCAGTGGGAAAGCAGAGTCATGGGCAGTCCCATGCGGGATGCTCCTCCGGGTGACTCGGCAGTGTCCTCTGAGGTTAACTCTGCTACACAGCTGCACTGCTTGGGGCGATAAGGAGGCATCAAATGAAAAGGGATTTCCCTCTTTGGGAATCAAATTAGAGCAGTCCAGATCAGGCCAGTTCTTTTATCTCTTTCTCACCCCAACAGGAAGTTTAGACACAGCTCCCCAAAGGTCCTTTTCTGGCCAGGAACATCTGCAAGGCACTGAACTGAAAGGAGTGTGGGGATGGTGCTAATAGCCTTACTGTTAGCAGGCAAGAAGATACAAACCAAGTAGCAGTGTCTTGGGAGAAAAATGAGGAAGCTAAACATACAGACACTAGAGATTGCTGAGAGGCATGGAGCAATCCCAGGCATGAATGGAGAATCACTCCCAGGGAGAAGAGCTGCCAGCAGTAGCACTGGCAAGGCAGTGGGACATCCTCCAGCCCCTGGAAGGTCTTGAATCTTTGACCTTCTATGACCTCAAAATAAGAAAGCAAAAGAAAGAGTATGGCTGAAACAAAATGTATTTCTCCTTAAAGTTTCCTGTCTGATCATGGGTCAGACACAATATGTTCAAGAAAGTTCTTTGATTCCATACAGAAAGAACAGAAATAACTGCCTGGGAAGTGAACATGCAGTGGCTGGCTGGTTACTGGGTTGGATTTTCAGCAGAGACCTAAATCCTGATAAAAACAAATGAATGTTGAACAGTAACTTGAGTGAAAGGAGTTGGTGGTCTCAGTCCAATCCTAATTACATCAGAATTCACAGCATTAGAAAATCAGCAGCAACCTTGCTACTATAGTCAGTGCAGTACTTGGAGCACAGGTCTGATGAGGAGTGGCTGAGGGACCTGGGGTTGTTCAGCCTGGAGGAGGCTGAGGGGAGACCTTATTGCTCTCTACAGCTACGTGAAAGGAGGGTGTCATGAGTTGGGAGGGGGTTGTCTTTTCTCCCAAGTAACTAGGAATATGACAAGAGGAAATGGTCTCAAGTCGCATCAGAGGAGGTTTAGATTGGACAAGGCTGCTCAGAGAGGTGGTGGAGTCACCGTCCCTGGAGGGGCTCAAAAAGCATGTAGACGTGGCACTCCAGGCAGTGTTTAGTTGACATGGTGGTATTAGACAGATGTTTGGACCTGATGATCTTAGAGGCCTTTTCCAACCTTAAAGATTTGATGATTCTATTCTATGACTCTGTGAGCTGTGAGAGCTGATGGGGAATGAACTCCCCTGATGCAAAACTGAACTGCTTCCCTGTGAGCTAGGCCATGAGGCTCAGCTTCCAGAAGTCTCTTTCCGTCACACAAACAAAGCAGCTGCACAGCATTCCTCTGGCACATCAGCACATCGGTTCTTTGTGTACGTTTGTTGGCATCAAGACTTGTAAGACTTTGTTCTTTTCCCTGTATCAGATGTATAAAACCCCCTGGGGACTAGCTATATCCACCGCTAAATCCTATAGAACTGTCTGGTAGCTGATGTAGCAGAACCTCACTCCAGTAAGTGGCATAAAGAGGAGCAGAGACAAGGTGCCTCTCGGTCTTTTTTCTGTGTGCACTAAAACCACCTTTTAAAATCGGTTCTGCTGAAGGTCACTCGAATATGGCCAGTGTTGTAGAAACCTCTAATGCTTTTTGTAACAATAAAGCCTTCATTGTCTATGCAACTAAATTGCAATCGGTAGAAATCCAGATGTTTGTCTGAAAGGGAGACCATGGCAGAGCAGTATTTACCTTACAGCTCGCACCGGCGATGCTAGCAACAGCAGCACATTTATCGTTGTTTTGGCATTAATCCCATGAAAACAATGGGCTAAATTAATCACTGATAAAGCTCTGTTGTTTTAGAGGAGTCACAGAAGAAGAGACATTGCCTGGTAGAAAGATGGTGTTGCCCCTCTTACTGGAAAAGGTGGAAAAAGATTTTGTCTCCTTTGATACCAACACAGATGGCCTTCTGATCTCAGCTGGCACACGTGAATGATGGCCAGCTTTTCAAAGCCAGCACATGCTAAACAAGACAATAATCGTAAGGTTGCCAAGTGACGTCCCTAGATCATTTCCACAGTCTTTTGTTGTCTTCTTTTTTTGGCCAGGATTCCTTTGGTCTCGGTGATGTTGCTCTCTGTGCATCCCGTCATTTATTCTGTTCGACAGCCAGCGTCAGATACTGAGAAATCCAGCAAAGAAAGGCAGAGGTCAGACTTGTGACATCTTGTGAGCTATGTGTGTTTATGTAACCCAGCAGGGTTCATTTCCATCAAAGATGGAAGCGCCGTGTCTTGCTGCCGCTGCGAGTTGGGATGGGAGGTGGTTGAAAGGTGGGAAAGGGCCGTTGAGGCAGCGCTCGGTTGTGTCTGCGGGTCTCCTACTGCACTTGTCCCCCTGGCTTCTTATGGGGGCCTGTTCTCTTGTTAAGACACATACCTGCTAAACACAGGGTAGTGGAAAGGAGGAGTGAAAACCTTTAGCACCCCCGTTGTGAAGATGCTCACACTTGCCAGTGAGGGAATCTTTATGGTAGCTCTTCAGTGGTGGTAGTAGCAGAGGGAGAGGAAAAGCAGTGAGAGAACATTGGGCACGTGCTGGAAAACTTATGGAGGTGCTGGGCCTTTGATGCATGTAGAAGAATTTGAGAGGCCTGTTTCTGCTTTTCTTCCCAGACTTGTCCACTGTTTGATGCCCAGCTGTGGCAGAGGAACCTCAGCCTGAATTGGCCTTTCCTCCTAGTTCCCTGGTTAGTTTTTCTGAGCAAAGCACAGCTGCAGGTCTGACCATGGGAGCTGGTCCTTGTCCCTTGTGCAGGTGGGGGTAAGGTGGACTTGTTGCTGGGGGCAGCAGTGATGGTTCTCTCTTTCTTGACATTTAATTGCTGGAACTTTCTGGCCTTTTCTGTGCCTTTCTGGAGTAGTTACAACAAGAGTTACTCAGGAAGTTTTTCTGGACAGTGATGTGTAGGAGGTCAGATCAACTAGGATAATTGTTCCCCTGATTTCTTAAGATCTGGTAATGACTAAGGACTTCTTACCTGCTTCTGATTTGGCTAAGTGCAGTGAGGTGGCTCTTGATCTTAATCCTGACTCTGTGCACATGCTGTGACACTTCCAATTAAATATGTGTGCTGGAAACAAAGATGAAATTTTCATTTATGAAAGTGTTAGGAATGTGTTTTGTGAATGCTTGAAATGTGCTTTGAGACCCCTGCGGAGAAACTGCCAGATTTATTCAACATACCAAAACCCCAACAATGAACAACTCTACAACATAGATGCTTTTAATATTAATCTCATACTCCTCAGTTCTTATCAACAGTATAAAAGGTCTGTGCATGCCACCAGCGTGGAAAACCAACACCACCAGCAAGAATGGACAGATATTCAGAATTCTTTCCCCGGACTTTGCTATTCCTTCTCATGGCCCTAAGCAGGAGGGGAAGCTGGTGATTTTCCTCAAAGACAGGCATTCACAGGTGACCAAAACACTGTTCTTTTATTTATTTGGGTCATCAGCTACTTAAGGTTTGCTGTCTGCACTCAGCTCGAGTCAGACTCCAGAAAATGAGGTAATGGTCTCTGTGTGAAGTCAGCTCAGAGTACGTTTGCTCTACCAGAACCCCCCTTGCAGATAGTAAATCACTGCCCCAAACAGGTTGAAGACAGCTCAGTTAGATAGCAGTTCTTTGCATTGGATGGTAACTATCGGTCCCGACCACGATGGAGTCCGGCTGCTGAGTAAACTCCCAGGGAAACATTCTTCTTGTTCTGCTGAACTCACAATCCCAGTGGACAAGAGGCAGAGGGGAATCTGAGGAAAAGCAGGAGCTGCTATGCTCAGCCAGCTGTGCTTGGCAAGTCTGTGGTGAACCTTGGACCTGACTTCCCATGAAGTGTCTTAATGTATTGGCACAGTGTCGCTCTCACAGAGCATTTCTTCACAGCAGCAGGCTTAGGGAGACCCGAGTGCAGCTCTGGTTTGATGTCGCACAGGCCAGTAGGTCAGATGGCCTTGCTGGGGTATAAAAGGTGAATCTGTCAGGAGAGGGGCTTGAAGTAAAACAGTTCTGACATGAACAGCGGATGACCAGGGAAGCAGGAAGTGGCCATTTCACATCCAGAACAGCTCTAGACTGGTCACTGGAATTAGCTGGCTGTGTCATGTAGCATTTTGCTTGGTCTGAGAGTCCTATGGCTCTTTTAAAAACATTCTTCTTTCTTCTAAAGTGATACTGAAAACTACAACAGCTTTTTTGGTTCTCTGAGCACACACAGTGGTTGGAGAGCTGATTGAGACAGTCTGATTGTCTTAGCTAGTTACACAGCCGTAGCTGCTTTCCCGCAACTGGAATTAAGAATCCAAACAATACACTCAAGATTTATGGTTTCCACTGAGGCTTATGCTCTGATGTTCATTGGGCTTCATGCAACATATTACATCCCATTATGAACTCTGTCAAGAGAAGAGAAAATAAAGCCATTGTCTCCTGGAAAGCCCTGCCTGTTTAGTCACCCTTCAGTGGAAGATGTGAATGTGTAACTACTCCAGAATGTGATGTGTTGCTGGAGGCTATTGAGGTTGGTTTTGGGGAAAGGAGAAGGGCTTAGGGTGTGGCAGTGAGGAGATGTAATAAAGAGGTTGGAGGTTACTCTCAAAAACAGGCTTTGGCCTGTAACTGAAGAAAGATTGGGAACAGACACAGGATGGTTCTTTTCCAGAAATCTTGACCCCTGGAGTCTCTTGTACCAGGAGGGTTATTCAGAGAGGGATTTTGTGAGGTCGGAGATTGATTCCAGGTTTTTGTCTGTCTTTAAATACTTAAATGGATAACACAATGTACAGAGGGCTACACACACAAACACACACACCCCTGTAATTATAATGCGCAGGTCATTTACTCACTGTATGCAACAGGGTGGACTTTGGTCTTGCTGTCCTGCTCCTCACGGTGAGACAGGCAGAATGTCATTCCTGCAATAGGACACCAGCAAATGGACTGAAGCTGCATGAGGGAAAGTGCAGACTGGACATTAGGAAAAGATTCTTCACTGAGAGGGTGGTTGGTCAGTGGAATGTGCTCCCCAGGGAAGTGGTCACCAGGACTGTCAGAGTTTGAGATGCATCTGGACAATGCCTTTAGTCCTATGATTTAGTTTTAAGTAGCCCTGCAGGGAGCCGGGAGCTGGTCTTGATTCTTGTGGTTCCCTTCCAACTTGAGATGTTCTGTGATTCTCTGATTCTATGCTAAGAATGGCATCTTCAGTTAAACACCACTCTTTGAATGCCCATTGTAGGCTCAGACATACCTTCAGGAGGTACCTAGCTGAAACCAGGACAAGAAGGTATATGCAGAATAAATTCAGAGCAGTTTATTGTGGATGAACTTCATGTAATAATGGGTTTAATGAAATAAATATTTTCCATCCTGCTGTCATGCAGTTGGTTTACATGAAGGGAACACTGGATGGGAAGCAGAACAAGAGCTCTGCTTCTTGGTTTCACCACTGACTTGCTCTGTGTGACAACAGGCAGGTCACTTCCATTTTCTCTAGCTAATGACTGTTGAAGTCATCGATCTCACAGGGACTTGTCTGCCACTGGGGAGCCCTCCCCGAGTTAGTGTCTCAGGCCCTACCTCAGTTTAAAACTGACCTGATGAGGTAAGCCTGTTCTTTGTGCTTAATTGTCAATTAAACTATGTCATTTTTTATGACAATTTGATCATGATTTGGCATTTTGGAATATATATTTTTTTCTTTGGATTAAGAATGCAAAATCCCAGTGTTTTGCATACGCTACTGTCAACCCCGCTGTTATTTCATTGACCATCTGTATATTTGCAGGACCTTTTTGTACAGTTTCTCAAAGTCCCAGTGGACCACTTTGCATGGCCTCGCTCCCAGTGGTGTTCTGGAGAGCACAGTTGAGGGAGCTTTTGGTGTAGAAGCTCCCAGTCACTGGGTATGCAGCAATTCATTCCGTTTCTTGCAAGGATAGAGGAGAAAAATCAGCTGAATTCTCCTCATCTGGCTCTTTGTGGTGCAGGCAAGGAAGATGAGGCTGAATAATATGCCCAGCCCTTGCCACCGTAGAGTTCTTTCTCTGTATCTCAGGCTTTGTCATTATGGGATGGGTCACTGGGATTATATGGGAAATAAGGTAAGTGAGGGGATAGATGCTTTGTCAGGGCACAGAATTGTACCTGCAGAGTATATGCACTTAGAAATGCATTGCTCTAAGTAGAGCTGAGGGAAGTTGGAGATTTGAAACATTAAAATACCACAGCGAAGGCTGCTCTTGCAGTATTTATGATCAGAGTGAAAGCAGAATGTACCAGAAAGCTTCTGTTGGTGTCTCTTAACTCTCCTCACAAAGTTTCCCATCCTTCATCCTCGAAAGCCTGGGATAATTTGGATAGACTTCAACTACACACCCAAACTTTGTGTGATTATCTGCACTGAACATCTGACCCCTTTTGAGGTTTGGACATCTTTGGGCAAATGGAATCTAACAGAGATAAAATCAGACTCAGTTTTTCATGCCTGAACTTCCAAAGTCTCTATTTTGGTTAATGAAGCTGAGGGATGCTCCTGGGTTTTTGTGTGGCTCTCTATCTCTTAGCGTGGTCAGATCTCTTGCTAAGAATAGTGCTTGTTGCCAGTGTGCTGCCAGTTGTTTGTTCACAGATCCATCACTAAACAACCCTGTGTTCTATTCAGACAGAAACGTTCTCCTTGCTTCTGTTTTCTAGATGGCTTATGGGGGCTGAATCATAGCTGGTGTTGGTGGATTCAGACCATCCTTCTGGTTGTATTTGTGCTGAGGAGTTTGTTGCCTCTCACAAGAAAAGCAGTTCCGCAGTTGCTGTAAAAGATTGTCATTCCAAAGGCCCCAATTAAGCTACAAGAACTGTACTAGCTGAGGATTTAGATACTCCATGGGGTTTTTGATTCTCCAATTTAGATTGAAAAAGTGGAACAGTTAAAGGGGAGTGATAAATGACCATTAGTGAGCAGTGAGAAATCGCTGTTATGATTCTTTCACATCCTTCGTTTGTCATGCCAGAGGTGCCAGAACCTTCCTACGTATTCTTATAACTCATCTCAGGATTTGCAAAACACAATTGCTTCTTGAATTACACCAAAGCAAGCGTGTTGGCATGGATGGGCCTTTGCCCTACAGACTGCTATTCATACCAGAGTGAAGCAGGGGTGTAATCAAACCTTCTTGACCCAGCAAGATTTTTGCCTCCACTTTGCACTGATTTTATTGGAGGGAAATGGCCAGGCAGTGATTCAGCGAGGCTTTGCCTCTGTGTTCTGCTTCTGTAGTAATGCAGCTGGTTCGAAAGCCTCTGTCCGAGAGGAGCTGAGCAGATGTGGGGAAAAAAGAAACCATGAAGTCTGGGGCAGAGTTTTGTACTTGATTACACCACTGTGAGTCCACTGAACCCCATGGAGCTGCTGCAGAGTAAAATGGGGCTGAGACCAGTACTTTTTCTGTGGGTTCACATGCCTACAGACCCCCTTGCTGCTGGAAGGGCGTTGTATAAACAAGTCACAGACAGGACACGTGGCAGAGAGGAGGCGGAGGGAGAAAACAGACTAGACTGACAGACAGACAGGGGTCCATAGACAGCCAGACAACAATTATAAATAGCACCCTTTTGAGGTCTGTTTGATGTCTTGCCCAAGGCCAGGTGGAAAATCTTTCCGTTGCTGCCTCTTCAGCTAATCGCTTTCCCCTCATTTTTCAATAAAGACTCCAAGTTTGGTCACTTCTTTGGCACATTTGTTTCCCATTAGAATACTTTGTGCTATTTCACTGTGTTATGCTAGATAATTGCTCTAATAACAAACCAAGGCAAAGCTTTTGAACATTTTAGGAAGTAATTTTTTCCCTTATGAAAATTCAGCAAACGCTGACAGAGATCTGGGGAATAGCTGGGGGAAGTCAAAGAAAGAGAGTGAGAGGAAGGGGAAAAGGACTGTATTGACTTTTAGTGATGGTATTTCTGCACTTACATGTAAACCACATGCCAAAACTTTAATTGCAATCCCACTGAATATTTATATAGCACTTTATCATTTTCAAAGCTTTTTAATGACGATTGTTTAAGTGAACCTCAAAGTATCCTGCGATTAGGAACACGAGGTTATTGTCCTTCTCCTGCTGCTGGAGAAGCTGAGGCTGAGTCTTGTTGGAACAGCAAAATGGTGGCAAAGCAAAGATAAGACTTCCAGAGGTCCTCGCGTTGCTGAACTTCACTGCTTGCCGTATATTATGGGCAAGGCTGTTGGAAGTGCCTCAGTAATTGTCTAACTCCGCTTCCACTCACAGAGTAGTGCAGGAGAAAACAATTAGAACACGCTTAGTACTTTCAATAAACTCCCCCTCTGTGTTTGCATACTGCCAAGATGCCTTTAAGATTTTAGTGTGGTCAAGGGGATAGGGAGATAAATAATATAAACCGAGGAAAGGAGGCTTCAGGTTGATTTACTGAAGCCTCTTAGCTGAATTCTTTCCACTCGTCATCCCAAAGAGGTGGAGCATTTTGTCTGCAATGTCTGTCCATTTCCCATCTTACAGAAGAAGCTCCAAGTGCACTCAGCACTCAGAATGAGTTCTGGGATAGAGGTGTCTGACATAACAGGCAAATGTCAATGAGGGTACAGGGGACAGAGTATCTCTGCCTGTCTTGCCTCAGGTGTTGGGTGGGTTAGTGTGCGCTTTCTGCCGACACCTGGAGCTCCAGCAAAGGAGAAGGATGGCACTTCCCTCCCATGCAGAGTGCTTTTAACTCTGGTCTTGAGAACCACTGTGGAACCACTGGGCTCGCAGCTCTTGGCTCACCCCAGAACTAGCCTCTGCTCTTGTCTTAAAGCAGGATTTTCACTTACTTATTGTCATCCCTTTTCTCAAGCCATCTTGATATTTGTGGCAGGAGGGGAAAGGAAATAAGAAGATAACCTTCTGCCAAATTTCACTTAGCTCGACCTGTGTATTTGCTGCAGATGGCCCAGCTCAGATCCTTCCTCTGGAGTGGTCCATGCTAATAGCATTGCCTTAGGTGTGGCCTGTCTCTGCTGGATTTACCCTGGAGCTTCCACCCAGCCGATCCCGCTGAATCCCAAACACCAGCACAGCTTTTGCTCCTGCTGATCACATCACCACTGCTTTCCCCAGGGCTTTGCTGATGTCTGGTTTTGCTTTGCCTCTCTGAGTTGGCATTGAGTTTTCAGCTGCTACGTTACGCAGACTTAATCCTGGTCTGGTAGAAGAAAGAAGGAAAGGTAATAAAAGTCATGTGTGTCTCCCCTTGGTATTCCCTCCTTTGAAGCAGTTTGGATGTTGCAGGGTGCATGTAGGAGATGCACATGCTGAATCCGTGGGTAAAAAGGGACACCACACCACAGCCTTTCAGCCACTTCCCTGCAAATTCCTCCCTGCGCAACCTCTGCCTGAGCAGCTGACAATCCTTTGATGACAGCCCCAGAGAGTTAATGAACTAAAAGGGCTATGGGTTATCTATTCCCAGAGATTGGGGAGCATGAATTAAATGGTCTTTTGGAAGATGGGAAATAATTATTCTTCTGCTTCAAAGCCGTGTCCAATTGAATGATGTCGCCAGCACGAATCAGCAATCACAATCACTGATCAAGACCCATTAAACAGATTGGGCTGAGTAATGCGCAGGAAAAAATGTCAGGAGCATCTTTAATTCTGAGTCTCTCAACCCTACAATGGTCTTTTTTCTCTCTCTCTGTTGTTGTTGTTTTTAACAGAAACGCTTTAAGGGCTTTGAGCTTCCCTGTCTCAGCACTTTAAAGCTGAAAGTAGCTGGGAGTGCATTTCTGTTCCATCCCTGATGGAAAGGCAGGGACTTGGGTTGCTAAGTTTCCTGGGTATTGTCTGAGATATCCAAAGGATATTGTGTAGGGTAAGTGAAGTAAAGAAACCTTTTGGGAAAAGGTTTGGACAAGATCAGTTGGGAGTTCCTCCGCTCCGGGGTCTGGTGCATTGTTCTGTCCAGCACTTCCTTCTGGCAGAGACTGGGGAAGGAGGGAGTGTCCCCAGGGCCAGCGCTTTTGTACACTTCCAGAGCAGGGCGAGTGTTGAGTGATGCTTACTGAAAGACAGACACATTCTTCTGTAGTTTAACTCTTGCAAAAGTGACATAATGAAGTCAAACATTAGGGCATGATCATTAGGGGAGTTGGTTAGCAACGCTTGGCTGTACGATGAATTCGGTTGGAAGTTATGAAGCTGAACTCTTCAGTGTTACTGGAGGAGATGAATCTAACTATGGTGCAGTTGGACCACAGGGAAACATGCTGGACAAACAGGTCAATGGGTTGGGCAACAGGTTGCTGGACTGGGTACAAGTCCAGCATCTCCCCCAGAGGACAGTGAGTTGCGCAGACAGTAAGAGCAGATGGAGAAAGGCCTGTATTTAGGAATAGAGGCGTTTCCACTTCTGATCAAGGGGTTTACAGAGGCAACTAGCACGGCTCTTACTGGTTAGTTGCAATATAACCTGCCTCTCTGGTACACCTCATCGTAACCACTAGTTGGTCAAACCTGTTGTATCACAACGGGAAGGGGCAATGGCACGGAGGTTTGTAGAGAGGTAGTGAAAGCCAGATGTTGGCTTGGGGCTGTACTAAACCACAGGCCTGCACTAGTTTTGAGGATGATGCTCTGAGACTACATGAAGGTGCTGAGAAGAAGTGGTAGCAGCCCAGCCTGGAGCACCCTCAGACCCTTGGCATCCAGTGGGGTTTCAGCTGTCCAGATTTGGACAGCAGCACCGTAGGTGTCATCAGCTGGGCTGACTGCACTGGCAGTGGGGAAAAAGACATTTCTGAGGCAGTTTGTCTTTGCTTTGCTGTTTATGGACAGGTTGCCTGTGTTACTCTGGGTTCTGGGTGTTAATGAATTATGGCTTGAAGACTGTTAGACAAAATTTACTTAATCAAAAAACCTTGTATCTGTGGATCAGCCTTTTAGATACCGTGCTCAGAGGCGTTTGTAAAGTGCTTCAGGGTGGGCTCCACAGTGGATGCAATATGACATCTTGCTATAGGGCAAGATGGGGGTTCACAACAGAAATGTTCGTAACATCTGAACAGAAAACATTGGGAGAGCACAGAAATGATGTGGGGACTTCTGGTCTGCATTGGCACACTCTGGTGGTGTTGATAGATAGGCCTGTTGGATCAAAACTCCAGTCTCCTCTATTGGATGTGAGATGTGTTGGGAGTCCTGGTGTCCTCCAGCCGGATGTGGTATGTTCCAGCTCAATAGCAAGGGCGTTTGCACAAGGAGGGTGGCAAACAATGCCTGCTTGTTTTGACTGTAGGTTCTTAAAATGCTACTGTGGAGGTTGTGTCATGATGTTGGAATATGCTTCAGGATGAAAAATGCAGAAGGGGTTTAAAGGTCCCTGCTCAGCTATACACAGATACGGGGCTGCAGGGCATGGTGCTCACGTTCCACATGCACACTGTGGAAACACCATTCTTTCCATCTCTCTTTGTAGGCTTTTGCTTTCTAAAGCCCTTCAACATTTCTTTTGCTCTGTCATGAGGTTTGTCCAGTCTTCTCTATCTTTGCCTTGAAAAGCAGTATCTGAAAACAGGGTGCTGCAGTTAGCTGTGCCAGAAAGAAATCATTCCCTGACCTCCACTGAGTACGATGCTCCCAGTAATATGCTGGTCAGACAAAAGTCAGGGGGTTAAAGTGTGTGTGTGTGGAAATTCCCTAGAAAAAAGGTCTCTTGAGGAACCTCTTCCACCTTTGAAGACTGAAAGGACAGTTATTGGAGGTTGCGAGAGCTTTCTGTAGTAGAAACTGTGTGCTTATCCTGGCCTTCAAGTCTTTCCTAGACAGGGACTGTCATAGTTGGGCACAGGACACTGTGGCCTCCCCAGAAGTGACTGTTGATGTGACTTGAGAAATAGAGGAGACAGAGACACTAAGGAACAAGTGCCTGTATGCTGGGCAGCAGCTTCTGGCCTTCCTACAGAGATTGAGGGTTTGGACAAAGTTGTCCACCAGTCATATGGGACAGCTGAGGGTAGCTGGCCTGTTATTCAGTGGAGTTAATAGAATGCAGTCATGAGTATGATTGGATGGGAAATATGGAGATGCTGGAAAATTGTCTTGTGCCAGACTGGAGTGAAAATCCTGCAAAATGTCATGTGCTGACAGACTAGATGGGAAAAAATGTTGAGTTTTGCTCAGTTGAAAGGTTTTGCTTTGTCATCTCTGTGAAAAGCTGAGGAAAAGGAAAATATCAAAGGGAAACATTTCAAAATTTCATTAAACTGCACAGAAAGCTCTTCTGAACAAAAAGCAAATGTCTTCGGTGAGTGTTCAAACAGCATGTTTTGATTATTTTGGGTGTGTGTTCCCCCCCCCCCCCCCCCCCAGTCTTTATTATTATTTTTTCTTCTTTTCCCTTGGGTCTGGAAACTCAGTGTCACCAAACCCTTCCTAGAAAAGAAGTTTTAGGGGTTTTTTCAACAAAAATTTATTTTGTGAGAAAATTCCCTACTGCTTCTGCTCATCAATAAAGTTGATGAATTCAACCAGTCTCTTGGCTGGCTAGATCCCCCAGTTAGAGAAGTGGGTAAATAACTTGGCACAAAGTCCTTCTCTGTTGACTCAGTTTACTTTGTGGACCCTGGCATGATTGTCATAATAAATTAAAGCATGAACATTCCCATTTGTCACTTCACCACTTCCTTTTGCTGCCTTCCAACATGTGGTAAAACCATTAGTTTTAACAGAGAGGGAAAAGGCCAGATGAGGGAAGGAGGATGATGTGGAGTTAAGGGGAGAAAGGGGAACACTTGCAAGGTGGAGTGAAGGCATCACTGAGGCAGACACGGCACCCGTTGCATATTTATGAGGGCATAGTTGTGTTAAAGTCATTGAAGTTTATCATGTCCCTGCCTGGAGGGGAAAAGGAGATGATGGTTCTTCTGGGAGTCGCTAATTAATACCCACCCTCCAAATGCTTAGGTTGGCCTGAGATCTAAGGGGAGAGACAGACCCCTCTTGATCACGCCCTGCCCCAGTATTTTACTTGGGTATGTACGACACTGTTCATGTGAAGACATTCCTGGATGTCTCTTCAGCTTTTCCTCACTGGCATCTCTGGCAATTTCCTAAAGCGAAAGGAGGATGTGTTCAGATCAGGGCCCTTGTTGACAAGGTGAGAACAGATTCATGGCCATCCCATCCCACCTGGCTTCACAGGAATAGGCTCGGCCCAAACGGGCTTTCCGGGAATCCCCCGCCGAGCTGGAGCCCCTGCAGAAACAGAGGTTTGCAGCTTTGGGGAAGAGCAGAGGTCAAATTGAGAAATAGAGAAGGGTAGGGGGGTGTGTACATACAGTTGGTGGGAAGCTCAGAAGAATGTAAGTTTGGGATTTGAAAGCCTCGCGCTCCTGAACGATGATTATTTATTGTCATGATAGTGCCTGGAGGCCCCAGCCGCATTGTGCGAAGGACTTCACAGACATATAATGAAGAGACAGTCCCTGCCTTGAAGATGAATGAGGAAAACCTCCCCAAAGGGGCTGGGAACAGGTGTGGCATACATCCATCAAGCCCATGGAGCGTGTTTACAAGGTGTGTCTGTAAGCGTGTGCAAGTGTAAGAGAGACAGCAAGAGAAGGAGAAAGTTGGATGTCAATTTTCATCTCCCTGGCTCCAGAGAAGGGGGCTTATTTTATTTTATTTTTTTAAATTATTGTTATTTTTATTTTCACCTTTCTTCTCCGCTAATGATTATCCACAGGTAAGATATAAATTAACAACAGTTTTAGTGCTTTAGCTGAAAAGCTGGATGCTGAAAGCTGGGACTTGGTAATTCCCTCTATATCTTTAAGCAAGTCACTTCAGCTTAGACTCTAAAGATAATTTGGTACCTAGCCCCCATAATGTCTCTTTTAAAATCTAGCTTCTTTTTTATCTTCTAATGCTTCAATTTTCTGAAGTCGAAGTGAATAAGAAATCAAATGAATAAAGAAATAAGTCTGTGCATGAGCAGCAGGTTTAATGAAGCCTGGTTTCCCCATGGACTTGTATCTTGTGTCTTACAGCTCAAAAGGCTCGTGACATCTCTGTCCTTGCTGTGTCCCCCACCACGCTGGTGCTGGGCAAGGCATAAAAACATGTTGTGTGGGGATTTTGGGCAGGGACCCACTGCTGCTGCTCCTCCCAGGGAAGCTGCTGCGGTTTTCCTGCCTTTTCTTCATGTGGGAAAATTATTTGAAACTGCCATCCCTCTGTCAGATTTGTCCCAAGATTGGAGCATGGGCCCAAAAGTTGCTGTTATCAGGAGAGAAACAGCAAATATCCTAGCCATGCCATAACAGGAGGAGTGATGTGCGGGGAAATCGGGCTTGTGCTGGTGATCACTTCCAGCAGCCTCCTGGAAACCTAGTGTTAAAGCCTACTCAGTACTGAGGAATGCTCTGCTTGTCAAGGGCTAATGAAATAACTGGTCTGAAACTCATAAAAGAGAGGAACAGAGCATTCTGCACATCACTGGGACATGGTGGTTCTTGAGTACTTTAGGGAGAAAAAAGGAGCAGGATGTATAACATTTTTTTTTCTTTTAGTTTTTAGAACAATCACCAACAAGAAGAAATTTGGCTATTCTTAGTTGCATCTAGGGGCTATGCATAATCCTTCCTGCTGAATTATGGAATATGATAGCTTTTATTAAATCCATTACAATTACAGCCTCTCTGCTGCACAGGTTTAGAATATGGAATAAGTAGGGTGCATAATTTCAAATAAATATTTAAGATTTTGATGCGTGATACTGTTTTAGACTCTTAGGAGATAGAATTATATTTAGTTAGGGCTGTTTCCTTTCAGTGCACACAAACTTTCCTGTCCAGGTGCTTTGCAGTGCTGGATACCTTTTAAAATAAATCTTTGTTCTGGTAAGGAGATGGGAGCTGCTGCAGTTTTCTCTGAGATCTTGGCTGCATTGGTGACCTGGTTCTTTTCTGAAGTAGCTGGGTGTATGAAGTCAGAGAGTCTTTTTGAAACTTGGAACTAATTTTAGGATGCATGCAACTGGAAAAAACATGAATTAAAATTCTGCCAAAAAATTAGGAAATAGAAAATATGGACAAATTCTGTTGAGCAAAGAAGTAGCAAGTGTATATTGTTTGAGAATTTGGACTGTGTCTCTTTGCAGGGGCACAGGAGTGATAGGAGAATGGGAGATTGGAGCTTGGCTGTGGCTCTGGATCTCCAGCTGGCAGCTGCTGTTGGGTTCCTTCATGCTCTGTGGTCCTGCCAGTGGCAGAGACATCTGGATGAATGTACAAAGGAGGCCTGAACACGGGCAAGTGGAAGCCCCTTTCCTTGGCCTTGCTGCATCCCTGCCTGGGCAGGTATTGTCTGCAGCCACGTAAGAGAGATGATGCCCCCGAAGCTGCTCTGACCCTGTCCACACGTGGCCTTGGTTGTTGAAGCTGCCAGCTCTTTGCTGGCTGCTCGACAGCTCCCCAGTAATCTGGCTTCAGCCTCTCACTGAAACTTCTTCACTAAAGGAATCACGTGGGAGTGCTGTTGGTATGGGAGGTTACAAGCATGTTGGTCATAGTAACAGGGGCACCTGCTGCCCAAAGTCAAAGGACAGCAAGGAGAGTGTCAGATGCCCCCCAGAAGAAGCAGGCAGGGGGGTAGCTCACCAGTTCCCTTGCAGGTTGCCCAGACAAATGATGCTAGAGGTCGTGCTTCTCTCTGTAAAGCGAGGATGGAAATTTCTGAGCACGAGAGCAAGAGGGAAAAGCCCCCTCCAAACAATTCCCTGTTCTTCCTTTGACTTCCCCACACCTGCTCCCTTTGGTCCTCCATTCTCCCTTCATGAAGATGCTCTTGGTGTTGGCTTTGACTTGCCTGCCAATACTCCACGGAGATGTGTTAATGATGACTGGCAGGTTTTAAAAGCGCTGTTTCAACACCTTGCTGTCACCACACCTCATACTTCAGCAGCTTAGCACATGTTCCAAGGTGTTTAAAGAGCTTCCCGTGCAGCCCTTTTCCAGGCACTAACCTCTTGCCAGGAGCAGTAGCAGCTCCTGACCGCACTTTTCTGGCTGCAACCTTGTTAGTATTTGCCTACGACATGTAAATGAGCAGCACGTTGTTAGCTGGCGAGATGTGTAATGTTTTCCATTGTGTGGAAGGCGCGGAGCTGACAAGACCAGAGCCTGTGTTCCAAAGTCTAAAGCAGTTGGCAGGTTTCTCAGTACCAGTTTTTTATGCCCCCGAGTGGGTTATGGAGCGGAAAAGGGGGTGGAGAGGAAAGGAGAGGGAGGAATGTGTGTGGATGGATGGTGGGGGGGAGAGTTAGCGGGAGCGAAGGGCCATTTGCAAGCCACCAGCTTTGAATGTAACTCACATGGGCCTTGTGGTGGTGCTGAAGGGCCCGTTGTACTCGTTTGATTGACTCTAGGCTTAATGCTGCTTGCCACTTACCAGCACTTGTCTTTGCTCATTAGCAGGGGGATTGTGGGCAAATATTTAGATATTCAAGAGAGGAAATGTTAATCTTTGCAGTGTTCACTGAATATTTAAATGAGGCAGCAGGCAGTTTTTGCTCTGTGTTTGACCTAGACTTACAGTGCTGAGGAAACACTTGAGTCTTGGGATGAATTTATAGTCCAGCACCTCCCAGCCATCGGGCTGAAATTCAGACCTTTTCCAAAAAGGCAGTGTGATCAGTCTACACAAGCCCTGCTAAATAAAAATGGCACAGCAGCTTTGATCTGGAGAGTCCTAGGCACAGAGAAGTGCAATGCACATGAAGGTAGAATGATGTTGGCTCTGGAGGTAGGAGGTTAAGGTAGCGATGGATAATGATTGCGGGTACGCTGGGTGGTCAAGGTGCCCCTTTGGGTACAAGATGAGGAAAATACAGATGTTCTCCTGAGGTTTGAATAGGCAGATCTCCCAAATGAGAGCATGGACAGGGAACTTCATGTTTTGAGAGATCAATGTGGTATTTGTGCTGATGTGTTCATGTCTCTCGTATTGATCTGGTGGATGATGGACAGACCAGCTATATCCTTGGAGCATGAAATGGGCTCAGATGGGGTTAGTCAGCACTGCCAAACTTGAAACAGGTAATGAGAAGTGTCATCACATGTTTACTACCCAGAACTTTTACTTCACTTGGATTTATGTCCTCTTTTCTTCTAGATTATTCTAGATGAAAAACATGGAAATGGCAAAATGTAATCTAAGGATGTGGCAAACTCATAGGAAATTAACATTGAATTAGTAGGTCCTGAGGTCTGTAGTTGAATCTTGATTATTTTGCATCAGAAGCAAATCAGGAATGTTCTGTGTAGTGTGTTTGTATGTGGAACATTGAACATCTGCAACACCTGCTTACAGAGAAGAGCTCTCAATATGGGGGAATATCCATGGATAAGGTTAAAAGAGAAATGTATCTGCATACATCATAACAGATGAAGGGCCAAGAGGGGTAAATCTGATGGGTACTTATTTAATCCATGTTTTAAGGCAGCATAGCCTGGAATAATTCTAAAAAGGTAAAGGAACAGGTAAGTCTGAGCCAGATCCTGTCAGGGGCTCAGCATCTATGCTGATCCAATAGGCTTCCTGCACATCAGAACCTCTGTGTTTCAGGCAGTTCACTTTACCTGAAATTGTTCTTATTTAATTTGATTAATTTACAGCAAAATCGCCTGGGAGACTGCTTACTTATTCCTAAATACAGTCACTGGCTACATCCTGACACGGTGGAGTGAAAAACATTGTTATGGATTTTATTATTGATGGAGTTCCTTTATGTCTTCTGTCTCTTGTATTCCAGTAGCTGCTAGTCAATTAAATATTTCTCCAGTAAATTTGAGGCTTAGAAAATCCCTTGGGAGTTGTAGAACTCCTTTTAGTGGGAATTAAAAGCCAGTTACTGTAGGTTTGGGCACATCTGACAGTGTCACGCCGTGTGCTGTTCCCCTGTCCTTGACTGTGCCCTCTTACCTGGGATCTCTCCTCCTTTTGTCCTTATTCCTCCTCCTCTTTATGT